>NW_028126506.1:1200000-1602336 GCF_965194825.1 Balaenoptera physalus
GAGCCCGCGTTTCCTCAGAGCTGGAACTCCCAGCTCAGGCGGGGTCTCTTCCCTCCGCCTTCACGGAACTGCCCCGGAGCCCGAGGGGAGGGCGACCTCACTGAGGCTGCCGGCTCTGGAGGTGCCCCGGCGGCCGAAGCCATGACAGTCGCGGGGACTGCCGGCCGGGTAAGTGGACGCCGACCCTCCGCCTGGTCCGGTGCCCGGGCGGCAGCACAAGACCAGCTTCTGAGGGGCAGGGGTTCGCTGCCACCCGCCGCTGCTGTGCAGAAAGAGCGGCCTCCAGCGTCTGGTCCCCGGGAACTTCGGTCCGTCCTCTCGCCCCTGCCCTCGTCCTGGCTCGCGAGGCCTGGTGGGCGTGAGGAGGGGGTCGGCCTGAGCGTCCTGAGGGGAAACGGGGCAAGGGAGGCGCAGGGTCCGGCTGCAGCGTCAGCGCCCCTCTTCCCGACTGCGGGGAAAGCGGCTGAAAACTCCTCCCGAGGCGCGCAGGCCCCTTATTCAGCCGAGTCCCTCTGCGCTCTTTCCTCCCTGAGCTAAAGTACCGGGGGGGAGGGGACAGGGTAGGGAACTGGCGCAGGTGATGGGGAACATCCAAAGGTGATTGTTAACTAAGGAAAACCAGCTCTCCCAAGGTGAGGAATGCGGCGCTTTTCTTTGCCTGGGCTCACTGAATTCCTTCCTTTGAGATGCACCTCAGCTCTCTGGGGCCTGCATTCTGTATTTGCATATCCTGAGTGCCTCAGGGCCCGCCGGCTCACATTGGAGGGCTGCAAGTGCTGAAGACTGTGACATCCTTTGTTTACTGATAGGGCAAGAACTATTCCATTTCTCACAGGCTTGAGTGGCAGACAGTGGAAAAAAGTCAGAGAATCTCACTCGGCCTGTACTTTGGTTTACATATAGATAATATTTATACTTAACTGTGCTAATAGAGGTTCTCAAGTCCAATCAACTTGTACTACTGCCCTCTATGTATCAATTTCATCAATATCATAAGATAAATGCCTATAGAATTGACTTAATCCATTTAAATAGGATAATGATTTTGAAAGGAAACATAATAGAAATATAACAACGAAACCTTTACCACTAAAGGCTGGGTCTGGAACACCCTAAATAAATGTTCCATTGTTAAAATATTGAAAGATGTTGTCAATAGAAATATCAACAAAAATGACAAATAATAAGGGTAGCAGAATGTTGAAATGTTCTATCTTTATCATTAAAGTGGCAGAAAATCATTTATTAGTAGGCACTGGGGGCAGAAGATGCCTGATTTTATATCTGTGTCATATTTGTGCAGTTGTTTCAACAAGTAACTTAAAGACAAAATGGAAAAACAAGGAGGTTTGTGCCTGAGATCATGTTGATGTGAAACCAGGGATGGCCACCTTGTGCCAGGTGAGTTAAGTTTACCTGGCAGGTAGACCGCAGAGCTCCTGGGAAGCAAGGGTTGGAATTTTTCTGCTGGGTGCCCCTTAGGTTCTGTGACTTGACTGACTGTGAGTCATGTTTCGGGAAAGACCTGATCACAGGAACAGGGTGGGAATAGAGTGATTTGGGGAGCAGCTAACAACATTCATCACAGCTCACGGCCTGAATGAATTTTAAAGAAACAGGAAAACAAATGCTTCTTATGGAATCAGAGAATGTGAGGGCTGGACAATCCCAGAAAATGAGGAACACCCATCCCATTTTCCAGATGACAAAACAGAGGTCCAGCAAGGTGAAATCCCTCACCCAAGTTGCACCCGTCTCTCCTCCCCACTACGTGGTTCATGAAAGCAGGACTCTTCCTGTCTTGATCACTGCTGAACCCCAAAAAGGGCCAGGCATCTAGCAGCTGCTCCAAAAATTTGGGTTGACTGTAGGAACAATGCTATTTCTTTCTTTCTCACTCTTATTCAGGATTGTGCCAAGAACTCGCCAGGTTGCAATGTAGTTCGATAAATGTAAATATTAATTGAGTTTTGTTGTGATGAGGACTTAGGCTTTGAAGGTAACAGACTTGGTTCAGATCTTGGTTCTGCCACTCCATAGCTGTTTGGCTTTGGGAAAATTACTAAACCTCTCTGAGATTATTTCCTCCTTTGTAAAGTGGGGATAAATCTATCTGAGCCAGCAGAGCAGCTGCCTGAGAGACGTGCCCTAAATACTGGTCTTTCTCACTCTCCTACGCCATCTCTCTGTTCTTCCCAGAGAAGCTGTACAGAAGGATATAGTACTTTTGTTTAAAATAGTTAACTAATTAATTAATTAATTTGTTTTTGGCTGCGTTGTGTCTTCGTTGCTATGCGCAGGCTTTGCCTAGTTGCGGCAAGCGGGGGCTACTCTTTGTTGCGGTGCGCGGGCTTCTCATTGCGGTGGCTTCTCTTGCTAGCCTTAACCCCAATGCTAGCCTTGACCCTGGCTCTCACAACATGAATTCCTCTTCCCATATCTTATCCACTAATTAATATAAATGTAGGCATATTATTTCTATTAGCCATATCACACCTAGCCATTTACTCCATCCTCAGATCTGGATGAACTTCACATTCAAAATACTCACTCACTGGAGCTCTAGGAGCAATAGCACAGACAATCATCTCACATGAAGTAATGTAGCAGTTATTCTATTCTCAGTCTTACTGATAAATGGATCATTTACACTTTCAACAGTAATTATTACACAAGAACACCTATGACTAATTTTCTCCTGACCCCTACCCAGAATTTGATTATCTCCTCAGTAGCCGAAATCCAACGAAGCCCCACTTGATTAAACGGAAGTAGCATCAAAACCTGTATATGTCTTCAATGTAGAAAATGTAGCAGGCCCATTCACCCCGTCCCTCCTAGAGAATATGTCAATTTCCCTATAATAAACATTTCCACAGCAATCTATTTTTAGGAGCATTCGACAATCCCTAGGTGCCAGAATTATATACAGCCCAAGTCATCATTAAACACATCTAACAATCTCCTTTCTATTAATTTGAGCCTCCTACCTACAATTTTGATATGATCAACGCATACATCTCTTATAAAAAGTATTTTACGACTAACATTAACCCTATGTATATGAGAGTTTTCACTACTTGTCATCATACCAGGCAACCCACCACAAATTTAAGAAATATGTCTGACAAAAGAGTTACTTTGATAGAGTAAATCACAGAGGTTTCAATGCTCTTATTCCTGGAATTGAATTCTTCCTAATAATTTTACATTCTCCATGCTACCTACCACATTACACCACATGCTATATAGTAAAGTTCTCTAAGTAAGCTTCAGGCCCATACCCCCAAAATATTTTTATATATCCTTCCTGTGCTAATAAACTCTCATTGTTTTTACCATCATTCTACTGACCATTTTCTCAGGAAATATAATTGTATAACAAGCTCACACTGGTTAATGGTATCCCCATTCTAATAAAAAACATGAACCCATAAGCTACAGAAGCATCCAACAAATATTTCCTAAAACAGTCCACCACATCAATACTACTTATAATGGCTATTATCATTAATCTAATATACTCTGGTCAAAGAGCACAATGAATAACAAGAATCTTTAATCCAGCAGCATCCACCCTCATGACAATCGCCCTTGTCACAAAAGTAGGACTTTCCCCATTTCACTTCTGAGTGCCTGAAGTCACACGAGGCATCCCATGAACAGCAGACCTGATGCTATCAACATGACAAAATTGAACCCCTATCAGTTTTATACCACAGGTCACCTTCCATCAACCTAAATATACTATTAATCATAGTGATATTATAAATCATAGCTGGAGGCTGAGGCAGACTTCGCCATACTCACCTGGAAAATATTACACCCTCCTCATCAATTGCCCATATAGGATGAATAACAGCTATTATAATGTATATTCAGATTATAACAATCCTAAACATACTAATTTATATCATAACAACACTATCTTCTTCTTATTTATGCCCAGATCATGTACTACAAGAGTATCATTATCACACACATGAGATAAAACACCTCCCATCCCAATCATTTTCCTCACCATTATAGTATCATTAGGACATCGCCCATCACTATCAGGCTTTCTACCCAAATGAATAATTATCCAAGAGATAACAAAAACGACAACATCATTCTACCAACACTAATAGCCATCATAGCAGTCCTCAGCATATATTTCTACTTGCAGCTAACATACTCCACATCACTAACTATATTCCCTTCATTAAACAACACAAACACAAAACAATTTGAACATACAAAGAAATAACCTTCCTATCATTACCAATCATAATACCCAAACGGTTACTACACACAACACCCATTCTATCGGTGCTGGACTAGGAATTTAGGTTAGTTCAGACCAAGAGCTTTCAAAACCCTAAACAAGTGAAATTTACTTAATTCCTAAAAATAAGGATTGCAAGACTTTATTCTACATCAATTGAATGTAAAGCAAACACTGTATTGAAGCCAAATCTTTACGAGATTGATGAGTTTTAACCCCAGGAAACTTTAGTTAACAGGCAAATCCTCTAGTCAACTGACTTCAGTCTACTTCTCCTTCATTTGAGAAAGAAAAAAAGCAAAAAAAAAAAAGGCAGGATAATCACTGGCAGAATTGAAGCTGCTTCTCTGAAGTTACAATTCAATTTGTTGATTCACCACAGGGTTTGCCAGAAAGAGGGCTCAATCTCTGTCTTTAGATTTACAGTCTAATGCTAACTCAGTCATGTTACCTCTGTTCATACACTGCTGATTATTTTCAACAAATCACAAAGATATCGGCATTTTATATTTACTATTTGGTGCTTGAGCTGGAGTAGCAGGCAGCACCTTAATTATATTAATCCAGGCTGAGCTATGCTGACCTGGACCGCTACTTGGAGATGCCCAAATCTGTAAGGTTGTCATAACAGTCCCTGCACTTGTAATAATTTTCTTTATAGCTGTACCCGTTATGATTGCAGGCTTTGAAAACTGACTTGGGCCACTAATAACTCGGACACCTGAAGTAGCATTTCCCCCAATAAATCATATAAACTTTTGACTACTTCCCCCATCATTCTTACTCCTACTCATATCACCAATAGTAGAAGCTGGTTCTGGTACCAGTGGGACGGTGTATTCAGCTCTAGCCTGCAATCTGGCCCATGCAGGAGCCGCTGTCGACCTAACTGTTTTCTCCTTACATTTAGCAGGTGTCTCCTCAATTCTTGGTATTATTACTTTTATTACTATAGTCTTTAATACAAAACCAGCAGTCATATCCCAATACCAAACACCATTATTTGTTTAATCTTCCGCAACTATAGCCATATTACTATAATTACCAATCTCAGTCCAAGCAGCCAGAATTGCCATGCTGTTAAGAGATAGAAATCTAAACACTACTTTCTTTGACCCTGCAGGAGGAGACCGAATCCTATACCAACACCTCTTTTGATACTTTGCTCACCCTGAAGTCTGTATTCATGGCCTAACAGGGTTTGTTATAAACTCACATAGCATTACATACTATTTAGGACAAAAATTGCCTTTCAGCTATCTGGGAATAGTATGAGTCATGTCCACTGGTTTTTTAGGAGTTCTCTTGTGGGCCCATCATATGTTTACCATAGGGATAGCTGTGGACTCAGGAGCATACTTTGCATCAGCTACCGTAATTACTTCTATCCCTACAGGAGTAAAAGTATCTAGCTGATTAGCAACTCTTTATTTAATTTTTCTTTTTCTTTTCTTTTTTTTTTTTTTTTTGGCTGAGTTGGGTCTTGGTTGCTGCGCATGGGCTTTCTCTGGTTGCGGTGAGCGGCAGCTACTCTTCGTTGCGGTGTGCGGCCCTTTCATTGCAGTGGCTTCTCTTGTTGCAGAGCACGGCCTCTAGGCGCGTGGGCTTCAGTAGTTGTGGCTTGCGGGCTCTAGAGGGCAGGCTCAGTAGTTGTGGCACACGGGCTTTTTGCTCCGCGGCATGTGGAATCTTCCCAGACAAGGGCTCGAACCCGTGTTCCCTGCATTGGCAGACGAATTATTAACCACTGCGTCACCAGGGAAGTCCCTGGTTAGCAACTGTTCACGGAGGTAATACTATATGACCTCCCACTATATTATGAGTTTTAGGCTTTAGTTTTTCTTTTTACAGTAGGTGGTTTGACAGGAATCATCTTAGTCAACTCATCCCCAGACATTGTCCTCCAGGATACATACTATGTAGTAGCACACTTCCATGACCTAATGTCCATGGGAGCAGTCTTCACTATTATAGGAGGCTTTCTACACTGATTCCCACTATTCTCAGGTTATACAGTTAACTCAGCATGAGCAAAAATTCACTTCACAAGTATATTTGTAGTAGTAAATATGACTTCCTGCAGCACTTTCGTGGCCTCTCAGGGATGTCACTACGTTAGTCTGAGTTCCCTGAGGCACACACAATATGAAATATTTTGTCTTTAGGCTCATTCATCTCAGCAGCAGTAATGCTAATAATCTTCATACTTTGAAAAGCATTTGTGTCTAAACAAGAAGTCTTAGCAGTGGAAATTGCTACTCCTAACCTAGAATGGTTACACGGATGTCCTCCACCATATCCTACGTTTCAAGATCCTACCTATGTAAATGTAAAATAAGGAAGGACTCAAGTCCTTTTCAACCAGTTTCAAGCCAACACCATAACAATTATGTCTTCCTCAATAAATGAGATAAAAGTAAAAAGTGATGTAGCTTTGTCAAAGTTAAATGATAGGCTAAAATCCTGTATATGACTAAGGCATATCAATTTCATCTAGGCTTTCAAGATACAACATCTCCGATTATGGAAGAACTTTTACATTTTCTTCATCACACATTAATAGTGATTTTTAAAATAAGTTCTCTAGTCCTCTATATCATTTCACTAATATTGACATCTAAACTCATATGCATACAATAGATGCCCAGGTAGAGAAAATGTGAACAATTTACTACCTATTATTGTAATCTGAATTGCCCTATCATCATTGTGAATCCTTTACATGATACATGAAATCAATAACTCTTCCCAAACCATAAAAAACTATGGGTCAGTAACGATACTGAAGCTACAAATACACAGATTACGAAGATTTAAATGTTGACTCCTCTGTAATCCCCACATCAGAGCTAAAACCAGGAGAATAATGTCTAATAGAAGTCAACAACCCAGTAGTTAGGGATAGTCATTGAATATTAGATTCATCTGAAATTGTTGTACACTCCGGAGTTGTTCCTTCTCAGGCCTAAAAGGAGCTGCTATCCCAGGACGCCTAACTTAAAGAATCCTAATATCAACAGGACCAGGCCTATGTTGTGGACAAGAGAGCTCGTTTTCCTGAGTTCAAAGACAGGACAGAGGGATATGTCTGAGATATGGGGTGAATCTGCAGCCCATGGGGATGCACTCTCCAAGCTCCAGTATAGGAATGGGGCCTCTAGGGTCCCAGGCCACCCACCACGCCCTCTGGAGCAGGATCTGGGCAACATTCCCTGTCAGTGATGAGGCAGCCCTAGCACTTGTCATGGCCCGATGTCGTGTCCTATGTGGGCCCCATGCTCTTGGGACCACACCCCACAATCTGCAGGTCCATGCTACAGGGTCCTTCATGCCTCAGGAGTAGAGACCACACAGCAAGCAGTTCCCTCCCCAACCAGCAGGAGGAGGGGAGGAGAGCAGGGGCACCAGGGGACTCTCACTCAGACAACAACACCCCAGCTGTGCCAGCGGGGACAGTGATGATGCAGATGAGGCACAGACCAAGAGATGGGACCAGAGGACCCAAAAGGCAGCTGGTCAGGTCCTGGCTCACCTGCACCCCGGACACCTTTGTCCCGCATACACCCCCTTCCTCATACACCCTCTCCTTAAATGCAGATTCTTCAGATGCGAACAGGCAGAGCTTCAGACTGAAAGTCAGCTCTTCCAAAATGACCCGTCAGCAAACACTGCAGGATTCCACTCCAGTGGGTGCCCTGCAGTCGACAACTCAGGGACTGAAGTGGCTATCGGTGCCAGGGGCAGTGGGAGGGAATGGGCAATGAGACTTTCATGGTTGTGGAATTTTGGTTTTGCAGGACGAAAAGTTCTAGTGATGGTGGTGATGGCTCCACGAGAAAGTGAATCTATCTGATGCCTCAGAAACGTGCACTTAAAATGGTGATGATGGTAAAGGGTATGTGACGTGTGTTTTATTTCACTTAAAATAAATTCTTAAAATAATGTCTTGTTAATTGAGATTCCATTTCGACTCCCCTTCATCACAAATGTCGGAGGCCCAGACACAGTCCCCTACCTTAGGGGCCATCACGGTACCCTCACAGAGCACGTGGGAGACCATTCTTAGGGGGGGCTAGTCTGTGCTCACCTGACCTCTGTCCAGGGGGACCCAGGCAGTGGTGACCCCCATAGATTAGACATATGATATGCTATCGTATTAATACGATACCACCAAGTGTTGTCACTCACCGGAACACAGAGCAGCAACCCACTCAAACATGCCTGACCTCATATGATTGTGACAAGATGAAGAGAAGAAAAGGAACCACAGGTTAATCAGGACAACACCCTTAATGCAGAGGTTGGAAATCTCAAAGGGGACAGGACACACTGCAGGCAAAGAGCGCATATGCGGTCTCCCCATCCATGTGATCCTGACCCATGCAGGTATGGTGAGACCCACACAGTCCCCGCACCCTATACCTGGGGCCACACATCCACACTCACCAGGGTGACCCACCTCCCCAGACCCCTCCACCTGGGTCACATGTCCACAGTCCCAGGGTGACCTCACCTCCCCAGACCCTGCACCTGGGGTCACACGTCCCCTTGGTCAGGACACCATGGCTCTGCAGGGGGCTCCCCCAATGTGGAAACAAGCTGGGTCCCTGGGACCTCCTGGGATGGGAAAAAGTGTCAGGTGGGTCTCCTTTCCCCACACTTGTCCCAGAGGAGTCCTCCTCTTCTCACTTTGGTTCTGTGTGATTTTAACTGTTTGTACAGCTTTCATACTAAAGTTGAACACACGACCCTGGTGCTGGCATGCTCAGTCCTTTCTCGTCTCACTTACATGTTGAGAAAACTCACAGGACAGCAGGGCTGAAAGCCGAGGGGCAGCTCTGGACTCTGCTGAGTAGGGACGGTAGACTGGAGGGAGAGCTCAGCAGCAGCCTCAGCTGTCACCCATCGGCCTTTTGCCCGATCTGCGTGCCCTGCAATCAATTCAGCAGCTAAACCTGCTTCCCTATGCACCATGCACGTGCTGGTAAATTGGAATTATTGCCAGGTAGTCCTCCTGAGGATTCTCCATGAGCCCCAGGGAAGGTGAACCTTGCAGGGATTAAGACTAAGGCCCCGACCATAGCACTGACCCTTGGGAGGACCAGGTCACCACACTCAGAAGAGAGGCTGTTACGTAGACAAGCCCACCTCAGCTCCAGACCCCAGACATCTAAGCACTGACATTCAGATGCAGGCACGGAGCTTCCCAGTACTGAGGCCAGGCCGGGTCTCTACCCAGGTCCCCATAGTCCTAGCGTACACAGAACATGGTCAGGTCTAAATCTTCTTATTATAGACAACACATGGTCAGCTCTAAACATAATCAGTAGACAGGACATGCAGAGGTCTAAATCTACCATGTAGACACAACTTGATCATGTTTAAACTAGCTTAGGGCTGATCTCATAGGGGGTACAGATCACACACATGGGTCTCTCATCTTTGGACACCCACGTCAGGAAACTGAACAAAATCTTTGTCATTAAACATTTCAACAGGTAAAACAGAAATGTTCCCAATTTCTCTGGCCACCTGATGGTCAGGATCCACGGGCGAGCCACGAACTTCTTAGAGTGCAGCCCAGTCTGCTGCCAGGACAGACAAGAAGTGGCCTGATTCCAGCCTCCCAGGCTTCCAGAAGGAGGCGGCCACACTGCAAGCCAGGTCAGGAGAGTCCTGCATGGTCCGGGCCGGGAGATCCGGTCTGTCCATTCGTCTGGCCGATTCCGGGCGGGGCGCTCAGGGCCGCTGAGAGCCGTGCACTCAGGTCCTGCTTCCCTGCAGCGTGTGCGTGTGCGTGTGCGTGTGCGTGTGTGTGTGTGTGTAGAGGGGGCGGTGGCTGACGGCTCCTATGGTTCCCAACCCGGGCACAACGCTGTCTTCGAGGGGAGGCACGGGGAGAGGTAGGGGCACAGAAGCCGTTGGAGAGGAGAACCCACCGCGGAACTCCTTGCACACTGGCTCGCCCCACCCGGAGACCCTCCTGCCCATCGTGGGCCGCATGTCGCCCCCCAGTCCCCCACCCCCGAGAGCAGGGTGCCTGCTCTTTCAACAGCACAGGGTCTCACATGAAGGAGACCCAGTGTGGACTGTCAGCCCCCAACTCCTGATGCTGTGTTTAGGGGGAGAATGAACCCCCTTGACTGGGCGATGGGACCCTGTGAGAAAAGAGGTGGCGGCCCGATCCAAGTCGGGGCCTGGCTGAGATATGAGGAAACAGGAGCCAAGGGCAGGGCCTGGAGGCCAGGCCAACAGGAGGGGCACCCCCAGCCTTGGCCGGGCTCTGCAACGGTGACATTGTTGCTTTAGGGGACCTGGGACAGGTGACTGAATGTAATGGGAGTCTAAACTGGACCCTGAATGCGGCTTAAAGAAGGTGTGAAGGATGTTACTGAGACAGTGACAGTCATTGGAAGACAAACTCTGTGTCAGGATATCCTGCTCCATCCATTTAAATCCCTGAGATCTGTGACCTTTACGTGGCTACGCAGGATTGTTAGAGCAGCTGCGTGCGGATATATCTGGGGCACAATTCAGTCTGCAGCCAACTTGCAAGTGGTTCCAGCAAACACACAGGTGTGCGCACAGGCAGGCACAGCACACACACAAACATATGCACGTGCACAGCACACATACATTCACACACTAGCATGTGAACACACATGCACCCATATGCCCATGCACACACTAATGTGTGCAAGTTCACATACCTATCCACATGCACAGCATATTTATGCAAACAGGCACATGCACACGCATAGCACACACACAGGGAATAAAGTGAATCCGTAAAGCATTAATTCCTGAACACAAGTGAAGCTGACATGTATTTTTCCCTTTTCTTAGCCTTGATGTTTTCCACAACAAAAAGTTTAAGAAAAAAGTTAATGGCAAATGACTTTTGATTCATAGGACTTTCTGATTTTATTCCACAAATATTATGACAGCAGAAATGAATGTAGATATTACATGTGTCCACTAATGGAAGAATGGAGAAGAAAAACACGGTCCATCAATACAAGGGAATGCTATTCAGCCTAAAAAGGAAGTCAATTCTGACACAGGATGCAGCAGGGATGAACCTTGAGGGCATTATGCTCAGTGATGTAAGCTAGACACAAAAAAACAAACAGTGCTTGATCCACTCATACAAGGCCCCTAGAGCAGTCGGAAATATAGAGACATAAAGTAGGATGTTGAGGGCCAGAGGCTGAGGGAGGGACAATGGGGAGTGAGTGTTTAATGGGGACTGTTTCAATTTTGCAAGATGAAAAAGTTCTGGAGGATGATGGTGGTCAGGTTTGCACAACAGTGTGAATTACTTCCTGACCCTGAAATGTGCACTTAAAAATGGTTAAGATAGTACATTTTATGTTATGTGTACCAGACCACAATTTTTAAAACTTTTCCAAAAACAACAGGAAATAGTCCATGAATACCACAAGATGCACAACTTCACTAACAACAGAGGGATTAAAGCCATAAGAAAAATACTGTGCATACACCTACCAGAATGGCAGACATGAAAGACATAGTATCAAATATCAGCAGGATGTGGAGCAATGGAAAGCCTGGTACGCAACGGGGGGATGCAACCACTTCTGAAGCAATCGGGCCTCAGATAGCGAAGTCCATGCACAGAGACCCACAGTGCTCCTCCCAGTTGAACACAAACCCACCAGCCCTGCACCAGGACACACGGACATGGACTGGCAGCCACAGGAGCCAAACCTGAAGGAACCTGAAGGCCATCACAGACGGATGCAGAAATGAACCATGCACGCTCCTATGAAGGAATATTCCACAGCAATGGAGTACATTTTGTTTAAAGGTAGTAAAACTATAAAAATTATTTTTTAAAGAAAACTATCTTTACAAGATGAAAGAATCTATAATTCTGGCACCTAGGGATTGTCGAATGCTCCTAAAAATAGATTGCTGTGGAAACGTTTATTATAGGGAAATTGACATATTCTCTAGGAAGGACGCGGTGAATGGGCCTGCTACATTTTCTACATTGAAGACATGTACAGGTTTTGATTCTACTTCTGTTAAATCAAGTGGGGCTTCACTGGATTTCTGCTACTGCGGAGATAATCAAATTCTGGGTAGGGGTCAGGAGAAAATTAGTCATAGGTGTTCTTGTGTAATAATTACTGTTGAAAGTGTAAATGATCCATTTACCAGTAAGACTGAGAATAGAATAACTGCTACATTACTTCATATGAGATGATCCTCTGTACTATTGTTCCTGGAGCTCCAGTGAGTGAGTATTTCGAATGTGAAGTTCATCCAGATCTGAGGATGGAATAAATGGCTAGGTGTGATATGGCTAATAGAAATAATATGCCTACATTTATACTAATTAGTGGATAAGATATGGGAAGAGGAATTCATGTTGTGAGAGGCAGGGTTATGGCTAGCATTGGGGCAATAATATATAAATTGATGATGTTGATGGACATAGTGGTTCTTTAATAAGTAATTTGAATGCCTCAGCAATGGGTTGTAATCATCCATGGGGGCTGATGATTTTTGGCCCTTTCTGGATTTGTATATAGCCTAGGATTTTCCATTTGGTTAATATGAGGAATGCTATGGTGAATTAAATTGGGTAATTTGTGAAAGAATGTTGATTATAAACATATTCTTAAGAAGAGGACTTGAACCAGTGCAGAAAAAGTTTCAGTTTTACATAATTACCGGGCTCTGCCAGCGTAACGAACCCTGTTCTACAGTAGGGTATGTATAAATTAATTGAATGTAGATTATATCATCATTTAGTTTGAAGACATTTTGTAAAGGAAGCCGTATTGCTCTTGTCCTTTCATACTGGAAGAAATCTGCAATAGACAGAAACCAACCAGGATGACTCCAGTCTGAACTCAGATCACGTGAGACTTTAATCGTTGAACAAACAGACAATTAATAGCAGTTATACCGTTGAAATGTCGTGATCCAGCATCAAGGTCATAAACCATATTGCGCATATGAACTCCAGAATACAATTACACTGTTATCCCTAGTAAAACTTGTTCCATTGACCAGTGTTTTAGAAGAACAGGTGATAAAGCATTTTGACTAGCTGGCCTAAATTTTAATCACTCAGAAGTGGTTTTATTCTCCAAAAAATAAATGGCGCATTTGCTCAAGACACACCTGCTTCAGTAGTTGTGGCGTGCAGACTCAGTAGTTGTGGCCCAATGGCTTAGTTTTTCCGTGGCACGTGAGATCTTCCCGGACCGGGGATCGAACCGGGTCCCCTGCATTGGCAGGCGAATTCTTAATCACTGCATCACCAGGGAAGTCCCAGATTCGCAGTCTCCCTTTTAATATACCTTAAGCCCAAAGAATCCATGGAAAATTGTTAGAGAAAATAAGGCAATAAAATATTGTAAGGACTATAACAGAAGCATATAGTACACAGTTCATATAGACACATCCCAAGCAGTTACAACGTATATTAAAAGGGAGGCTGCAATTTTAAAAGAATAAGAAAAATTATACCCACAAACTCCCAATCTTTCCTGAAACGTTGCAATCTGAAACCCTATTGTAGGAAGCAGAAGATTCCAGGAGATATTCTACAAATGAAGGACTCCAAACCCTGTGGTTGGATAAGGAATTCTGGAAGGAAGGTATCCTCACCCAAGGAGAGCAGGTTCCTATACTTCTCTATCATCACATCCCTGTACAATTCCCATTGATCTTGGTCCAGGCATTCTCACTCCTCTTGACAGAAATCTATGGCCACATCCTGGAATGTCAGCAGTCCCTGAAATTCAACGTACACATGCCATGTGGCCACGGGAAGTATTCATAATATGACCCAAGAAGAAAACAGCAAGTTAAGAGAAGGTTTTAATTTAGAAGAGTCTCTTCAATTATCCACTAATATATATATATATATATATATATATATATATATATAATTTTTTTTTTTACAAAGTAACTTTCTCTACCTTATTTCTAACTACAAGAAAAGAGTATGGCATGTGATCCACAAAACCAGTATAGAGACTATACTTGTCTGGAAAAGAAATGATAAAATGATGGTTTCAACACAGGCATATGCATTTTTGAGTGTTTTATTTATATCAAACTGGATAAAATGTGTGTATTTCTCATAGAGAAAAGACCTGTCGAGGTAGAAATGTACCTTTCAACTCTTCATGGGTACACGAGTACACTGGGGAGACTGTAAAAGTGCAGATTGTGATTCAGTAGGTCCGGTGGGCCTGAGTTCTATTTTTTTAACAAGCTGATTTTTAACTAGTGATGCCACAGTCTCTGATTCATTAACCACAACTGTGAATATCAGAGACATAATTAGAAAGGTAAAAATTCACATTTAATTTTGAACTTAAAGTGTTTTATGGATTTTACACCTTTAATAGAATAGTGAGCACAGCAGCAACAATCAATTGTGAGTATTTACTCTAGACTGTGTATCTTTCTAATTTTTTTGTGTAGGATTCCAGGAAAAAGGCCTGGGCTGCGGCCACAATGGGCGTGGCCCCCAGGCCGGGCCGCCCCTCCAGGACCCCCGACGGGGCCCTGCGCTCCTGGCGGCTCCCTCCCCCGCCGCCCCGCTCCCTCCCGGAAGGCCTCGGGGCAGAGCGGTCCCACCCACTGCGCGCTGAACAGAGCCCGCGTTTCCTCAGAGCTGGAACTCCCGGCTCAGGCGGGGTCTCTTCCCTCCGCCTTCACGGAACTGCCCCGGAGCCCGAGGGGAGGGCGACCTCACTGAGGCTGCCGGCTCTGGAGGTGCCCCGGCGGCCGAAGCCATGACAGTCGCGGGGACTGCCGGCCGGGTAAGTGGACGCCGACCCTCCGCCTGGTCCGGTGCCCGGGCGGCAGCACAAGACCAGCTTCTGAGGGGCAGGGGTTCGCTGCCACCCGCCGCTGCTGTGCAGAAAGAGCGGCCTCCAGCGTCTGGTCCCCGGGAACTTCGGTCCGTCCTCTCGCCCCTGCCCTCGTCCTGGCTCGCGAGGCCTGGTGGGCGTGAGGAGGGGGTCGGCCTGAGCGTCCTGAGGGGAAACGGGGCAAGGGAGGCGCAGGGTCCGGCTGCAGCGTCAGCGCCCCTCTTCCCGACTGCGGGGAAAGCGGCTGAAAACTCCTCCCGAGGCGCGCAGGCCCCTTATTCAGCCGAGTCCCTCTGCGCTCTTTCCTCCCTGAGCTAAAGTACCGGGGGGGAGGGGACAGGGTAGGGAACTGGCGCAGGTGATGGGGAACATCCAAAGGTGATTGTTAACTAAGGAAAACCAGCTCTCCCAAGGTGAGGAATGCGGCGCTTTTCTTTGCCTGGGCTCACTGAATTCCTTCCTTTGAGATGCACCTCAGCTCTCTGGGGCCTGCATTCTGTATTTGCATATCCTGAGTGCCTCAGGGCCCGCCGGCTCACATTGGAGGGCTGCAAGTGCTGAAGACTGTGACATCCTTTGTTTACTGATAGGGCAAGAACTATTCCATTTCTCACAGGCTTGAGTGGCAGACAGTGGAAAAAAGTCAGAGAATCTCACTCGGCCTGTACTTTGGTTTACATATAGATAATATTTATACTTAACTGTGCTAATAGAGGTTCTCAAGTCCAATCAACTTGTACTACTGCCCTCTATGTATCAATTTCATCAATATCATAAGATAAATGCCTATAGAATTGACTTAATCCATTTAAATAGGATAATGATTTTGAAAGGAAACATAATAGAAATATAACAACGAAACCTTTACCACTAAAGGCTGGGTCTGGAACACCCTAAATAAATGTTCCATTGTTAAAATATTGAAAGATGTTGTCAATAGAAATATCAACAAAAATGACAAATAATAAGGGTAGCAGAATGTTGAAATGTTCTATCTTTATCATTAAAGTGGCAGAAAATCATTTATTAGTAGGCACTGGGGGCAGAAGATGCCTGATTTTATATCTGTGTCATATTTGTGCAGTTGTTTCAACAAGTAACTTAAAGACAAAATGGAAAAACAAGGAGGTTTGTGCCTGAGATCATGTTGATGTGAAACCAGGGATGGCCACCTTGTGCCAGGTGAGTTAAGTTTACCTGGCAGGTAGACCGCAGAGCTCCTGGGAAGCAAGGGTTGGAATTTTTCTGCTGGGTGCCCCTTAGGTTCTGTGACTTGACTGACTGTGAGTCATGTTTCGGGAAAGACCTGATCACAGGAACAGGGTGGGAATAGAGTGATTTGGGGAGCAGCTAACAACATTCATCACAGCTCACGGCCTGAATGAATTTTAAAGAAACAGGAAAACAAATGCTTCTTATGGAATCAGAGAATGTGAGGGCTGGACAATCCCAGAAAATGAGGAACACCCATCCCATTTTCCAGATGACAAAACAGAGGTCCAGCAAGGTGAAATCCCTCACCCAAGTTGCACCCGTCTCTCCTCCCCACTACGTGGTTCATGAAAGCAGGACTCTTCCTGTCTTGATCACTGCTGAACCCCAAAAAGGGCCAGGCATCTAGCAGCTGCTCCAAAAATTTGGGTTGACTGTAGGAACAATGCTATTTCTTTCTTTCTCACTCTTATTCAGGATTGTGCCAAGAACTCGCCAGGTTGCAATGTAATTCGATAAATGTAAATATTAATTGAGTTTTGTTGTGATGAGGACTTAGGCTTTGAAGGTAACAGACTTGGTTCAGATCTTGGTTCTGCCACTCCATAGCTGTTTGGCTTTGGGAAAATTACTAAACCTCTCTGAGATTATTTCCTCCTTTGTAAAGTGGGGATAAATCTATCTGAGCCAGCAGAGCAGCTGCATGAGAGACGTGCCCTAAATACTGGTCTTTCTCACTCTCCTACGCCATCTCTCTGTTCTTCCCAGAGAAGCTGTACAGAAGGATATAGTACTTTTGTTTAAAATAGTTAACTAATTAATTAATTAATTTGTTTTTGGCTGCGTTGTGTCTTCGTTGCTATGCGCAGGCTTTGCCTAGTTGCGGCAAGCGGGGGCTACTCTTTGTTGCGGTGCGCGGGCTTCTCATTGCGGTGGCTTCTCTTGCTAGCCTTAACCCCAATGCTAGCCTTGACCCTGGCTCTCACAACATGAATTCCTCTTCCCATATCTTATCCACTAATTAATATAAATGTAGGCATATTATTTCTATTAGCCATATCACACCTAGCCATTTACTCCATCCTCAGATCTGGATGAACTTCACATTCAAAATACTCACTCACTGGAGCTCTAGGAGCAATAGCACAGACAATCATCTCACATGAAGTAATGTAGCAGTTATTCTATTCTCAGTCTTACTGATAAATGGATCATTTACACTTTCAACAGTAATTATTACACAAGAACACCTATGACTAATTTTCTCCTGACCCCTACCCAGAATTTGATTATCTCCTCAGTAGCCGAAATCCAACGAAGCCCCACTTGATTAAACGGAAGTAGCATCAAAACCTGTATATGTCTTCAATGTAGAAAATGTAGCAGGCCCATTCACCCCGTCCCTCCTAGAGAATATGTCAATTTCCCTATAATAAACATTTCCACAGCAATCTATTTTTAGGAGCATTCGACAATCCCTAGGTGCCAGAATTATATACAGCCCAAGTCATCATTAAACACATCTAACAATCTCCTTTCTATTAATTTGAGCCTCCTACCTACAATTTTGATATGATCAACGCATACATCTCTTATAAAAAGTATTTTACGACTAACATTAACCCTATGTATATGAGAGTTTTCACTACTTGTCATCATACCAGGCAACCCACCACAAATTTAAGAAATATGTCTGACAAAAGAGTTACTTTGATAGAGTAAATCACAGAGGTTTCAATGCTCTTATTCCTGGAATTGAATTCTTCCTAATAATTTTACATTCTCCATGCTACCTACCACATTACACCACATGCTATATAGTAAAGTTCTCTAAGTAAGCTTCAGGCCCATACCCCCAAAATATTTTTATATATCCTTCCTGTGCTAATAAACTCTCATTGTTTTTACCATCATTCTACTGACCATTTTCTCAGGAAATATAATTGTATAACAAGCTCACACTGGTTAATGGTATCCCCATTCTAATAAAAAACATGAACCCATAAGCTACAGAAGCATCCAACAAATATTTCCTAAAACAGTCCACCACATCAATACTACTTATAATGGCTATTATCATTAATCTAATATACTCTGGTCAAAGAGCACAATGAATAACAAGAATCTTTAATCCAGCAGCATCCACCCTCATGACAATCGCCCTTGTCACAAAAGTAGGACTTTCCCCATTTCACTTCTGAGTGCCTGAAGTCACACGAGGCATCCCATGAACAGCAGACCTGATGCTATCAACATGACAAAATTGAACCCCTATCAGTTTTATACCACAGGTCACCTTCCATCAACCTAAATATACTATTAATCATAGTGATATTATAAATCATAGCTGGAGGCTGAGGCAGACTTCGCCATACTCACCTGGAAAATATTACACCCTCCTCATCAATTGCCCATATAGGATGAATAACAGCTATTATAATGTATATTCAGATTATAACAATCCTAAACATACTAATTTATATCATAACAACACTATCTTCTTCTTATTTATGCCCAGATCATGTACTACAAGAGTATCATTATC
Organism: Balaenoptera physalus; assembly: GCF_965194825.1. Classification (NCBI taxonomy): domain Eukaryota; kingdom Metazoa; phylum Chordata; class Mammalia; order Artiodactyla; family Balaenopteridae; genus Balaenoptera; species Balaenoptera physalus. The sequence continues at coordinate 1,218,890 of NW_028126506.1, forward strand.
ACACACATGAGATAAAACACCTCCCATCCCAATCATTTTCCTCACCATTATAGTATCATTAGGACATCGCCCATCACTATCAGGCTTTCTACCCAAATGAATAATTATCCAAGAGATAACAAAAACGACAACATCATTCTACCAACACTAATAGCCATCATAGCAGTCCTCAGCATATATTTCTACTTGCAGCTAACATACTCCACATCACTAACTATATTCCCTTCATTAAACAACACAAACACAAAACAATTTGAACATACAAAGAAATAACCTTCCTATCATTACCAATCATAATACCCAAACGGTTACTACACACAACACCCATTCTATCGGTGCTGGACTAGGAATTTAGGTTAGTTCAGACCAAGAGCTTTCAAAACCCTAAACAAGTGAAATTTACTTAATTCCTAAAAATAAGGATTGCAAGACTTTATTCTACATCAATTGAATGTAAAGCAAACACTGTATTGAAGCCAAATCTTTACGAGATTGATGAGTTTTAACCCCAGGAAACTTTAGTTAACAGGCAAATCCTCTAGTCAACTGACTTCAGTCTACTTCTCCTTCATTTGAGAAAGAAAAAAAGCAAAAAAAAAAAAGGCAGGATAATCACTGGCAGAATTGAAGCTGCTTCTCTGAAGTTACAATTCAATTTGTTGATTCACCACAGGGTTTGCCAGAAAGAGGGCTCAATCTCTGTCTTTAGATTTACAGTCTAATGCTAACTCAGTCATGTTACCTCTGTTCATACACTGCTGATTATTTTCAACAAATCACAAAGATATCGGCATTTTATATTTACTATTTGGTGCTTGAGCTGGAGTAGCAGGCAGCACCTTAATTATATTAATCCAGGCTGAGCTATGCTGACCTGGACCGCTACTTGGAGATGCCCAAATCTGTAAGGTTGTCATAACAGTCCCTGCACTTGTAATAATTTTCTTTATAGCTGTACCCGTTATGATTGCAGGCTTTGAAAACTGACTTGGGCCACTAATAACTCGGACACCTGAAGTAGCATTTCCCCCAATAAATCATATAAACTTTTGACTACTTCCCCCATCATTCTTACTCCTACTCATATCACCAATAGTAGAAGCTGGTTCTGGTACCAGTGGGACGGTGTATTCAGCTCTAGCCTGCAATCTGGCCCATGCAGGAGCCGCTGTCGACCTAACTGTTTTCTCCTTACATTTAGCAGGTGTCTCCTCAATTCTTGGTATTATTACTTTTATTACTATAGTCTTTAATACAAAACCAGCAGTCATATCCCAATACCAAACACCATTATTTGTTTAATCTTCCGCAACTATAGCCATATTACTATAATTACCAATCTCAGTCCAAGCAGCCAGAATTGCCATGCTGTTAAGAGATAGAAATCTAAACACTACTTTCTTTGACCCTGCAGGAGGAGACCGAATCCTATACCAACACCTCTTTTGATACTTTGCTCACCCTGAAGTCTGTATTCATGGCCTAACAGGGTTTGTTATAAACTCACATAGCATTACATACTATTTAGGACAAAAATTGCCTTTCAGCTATCTGGGAATAGTATGAGTCATGTCCACTGGTTTTTTAGGAGTTCTCTTGTGGGCCCATCATATGTTTACCATAGGGATAGCTGTGGACTCAGGAGCATACTTTGCATCAGCTACCGTAATTACTTCTATCCCTACAGGAGTAAAAGTATCTAGCTGATTAGCAACTCTTTATTTAATTTTTCTTTTTCTTTTCTTTTTTTTTTTTTTTTTGGCTGAGTTGGGTCCTGGTTGCTGCGCATGGGCTTTCTCTGGTTGCGGTGAGCGGCAGCTACTCTTCGTTGCGGTGTGCGGCCCTTTCATTGCAGTGGCTTCTCTTGTTGCAGAGCACGGCCTCTAGGCGCGTGGGCTTCAGTAGTTGTGGCTTGCGGGCTCTAGAGGGCAGGCTCAGTAGTTGTGGCACACGGGCTTTTTGCTCCGCGGCATGTGGAATCTTCCCAGACAAGGGCTCGAACCCGTGTTCCCTGCATTGGCAGACGAATTATTAACCACTGCGTCACCAGGGAAGTCCCTGGTTAGCAACTGTTCACGGAGGTAATACTATATGACCTCCCACTATATTATGAGTTTTAGGCTTTAGTTTTTCTTTTTACAGTAGGTGGTTTGACAGGAATCATCTTAGTCAACTCATCCCCAGACATTGTCCTCCAGGATACATACTATGTAGTAGCACACTTCCATGACCTAATGTCCATGGGAGCAGTCTTCACTATTATAGGAGGCTTTCTACACTGATTCCCACTATTCTCAGGTTATACAGTTAACTCAGCATGAGCAAAAATTCACTTCACAAGTATATTTGTAGTAGTAAATATGACTTCCTGCAGCACTTTCGTGGCCTCTCAGGGATGTCACTACGTTAGTCTGAGTTCCCTGAGGCACACACAATATGAAATATTTTGTCTTTAGGCTCATTCATCTCAGCAGCAGTAATGCTAATAATCTTCATACTTTGAAAAGCATTTGTGTCTAAACAAGAAGTCTTAGCAGTGGGAATTGCTACTCCTAACCTAGAATGGTTACACGGATGTCCTCCACCATATCCTACGTTTCAAGATCCTACCTATGTAAATGTAAAATAAGGAAGGACTCAAGTCCTTTTCAACCAGTTTCAAGCCAACACCATAACAATTATGTCTTCCTCAATAAATGAGATAAAAGTAAAAAGTGATGTAGCTTTGTCAAAGTTAAATGATAGGCTAAAATCCTGTATATGACTAAGGCATATCAATTTCATCTAGGCTTTCAAGATACAACATCTCCGATTATGGAAGAACTTTTACATTTTCTTCATCACACATTAATAGTGATTTTTAAAATAAGTTCTCTAGTCCTCTATATCATTTCACTAATATTGACATCTAAACTCATATGCATACAATAGATGCCCAGGTAGAGAAAATGTGAACAATTTACTACCTATTATTGTAATCTGAATTGCCCTATCATCATTGTGAATCCTTTACATGATACATGAAATCAATAACTCTTCCCAAACCATAAAAAACTATGGGTCAGTAACGATACTGAAGCTACAAATACACAGATTACGAAGATTTAAATGTTGACTCCTCTGTAATCCCCACATCAGAGCTAAAACCAGGAGAATAATGTCTAATAGAAGTCAACAACCCAGTAGTTAGGGATAGTCATTGAATATTAGATTCATCTGAAATTGTTGTACACTCCGGAGTTGTTCCTTCTCAGGCCTAAAAGGAGCTGCTATCCCAGGACGCCTAACTTAAAGAATCCTAATATCAACAGGACCAGGCCTATGTTGTGGACAAGAGAGCTCGTTTTCCTGAGTTCAAAGACAGGACAGAGGGATATGTCTGAGATATGGGGTGAATCTGCAGCCCATGGGGATGCACTCTCCAAGCTCCAGTATAGGAATGAGGCCTCTAGGGTCCCAGGCCACCCACCACGCCCTCTGGAGCAGGATCTGGGCAACATTCCCTGTCAGTGATGAGGCAGCCCTAGCACTTGTCATGGCCCGATGTCGTGTCCTATGTGGGCCCCATGCTCTTGGGACCACACCCCACAATCTGCAGGTCCATGCTACAGGGTCCTTCATGCCTCAGGAGTAGAGACCACACAGCAAGCAGTTCCCTCCCCAACCAGCAGGAGGAGGGGAGGAGAGCAGGGGCACCAGGGGACTCTCACTCAGACAACAACACCCCAGCTGTGCCAGCGGGGACAGTGATGATGCAGATGAGGCACAGACCAAGAGATGGGACCAGAGGACCCACAAGGCAGCTGGTCAGGTCCTGGCTCACCTGCACCCCGGACACCTTTGTCCCGCATACACCCCCTTCCTCATACACCCTCTCCTTAAATGCAGATTCTTCAGATGCGAACAGGCAGAGCTTCAGACTGAAAGTCAGCTCTTCCAAAATGACCCGTCAGCAAACACTGCAGGATTCCACTCCAGTGGGTGCCCTGCAGTCGACAACTCAGGGACTGAAGTGGCTATCGGTGCCAGGGGCAGTGGGAGGGAATGGGCAATGAGACTTTCATGGTTGTGGAATTTTGGTTTTGCAGGACGAAAAGTTCTAGTGATGGTGGTGATGGCTCCACGAGAAAGTGAATCTATCTGATGCCTCAGAAACGTGCACTTAAAATGGTGATGATGGTAAAGGGTATGTGACGTGTGTTTTATTTCACTTAAAATAAATTCTTAAAATAATGTCTTGTTAATTGAGATTCCATTTCGACTCCCCTTCATCACAAATGTCGGAGGCCCAGACACAGTCCCCTACCTTAGGGGCCATCACGGTACCCTCACAGAGCACGTGGGAGACCATTCTTAGGGGGGGCTAGTCTGTGCTCACCTGACCTCTGTCCAGGGGGACCCAGGCAGTGGTGACCCCCATAGATTAGACATATGATATGCTATCGTATTAATACGATACCACCAAGTGTTGTCACTCACCGGAACACAGAGCAGCAACCCACTCAAACATGCCTGACCTCATATGATTGTGACAAGATGAAGAGAAGAAAAGGAACCACAGGTTAATCAGGACAACACCCTTAATGCAGAGGTTGGAAATCTCAAAGGGGACAGGACACACTGCAGGCAAAGAGCGCATATGCGGTCTCCCCATCCATGTGATCCTGACCCATGCAGGTATGGTGAGACCCACACAGTCACCGCAACCTATACCTGGGGCCACACATCCACACTCACCAGGGTGACCCACCTCCCCAGACCCCTCCACCTGGGTCACATGTCCACAGTCCCAGGGTGACCTCACCTCCCCAGACCCTGCACCTGGGGTCACACGTCCCCTTGGTCAGGACACCATGGCTCTGCAGGGGGCTCCCCCAATGTGGAAACAAGCTGGGTCCCTGGGACCTCCTGGGATGGGAAAAAGTGTCAGGTGGGTCTCCTTTCCCCACACTTGTCCCAGAGGAGTCCTCCTCTTCTCACTTTGGTTCTGTGTGATTTTAACTGTTTGTACAGCTTTCATACTAAAGTTGAACACACGACCCTGGTGCTGGCATGCTCAGTCCTTTCTCGTCTCACTTACATGTTGAGAAAACTCACAGGACAGCAGGGCTGAAAGCCGAGGGGCAGCTCTGGACTCTGCTGAGTAGGGACGGTAGACTGGAGGGAGAGCTCAGCAGCAGCCTCAGCTGTCACCCATCGGCCTTTTGCCCGAACTGCGTGCCCTGCAATCAATTCAGCAGCTAAACCTGCTTCCCTATGCACCATGCACGTGCTGGTAAATTGGAATTATTGCCAGGTAGTCCTCCTGAGGATTCTCCATGAGCCCCAGGGAAGGTGAACCTTGCAGGGATTAAGACTAAGGCCCCGACCATAGCACTGACCCTTGGGAGGACCAGGTCACCACACTCAGAAGAGAGGCTGTTACGTAGACAAGCCCACCTCAGCTCCAGACCCCAGACATCTAAGCACTGACATTCAGATGCAGGCACGGAGCTTCCCAGTACTGAGGCCAGGCCGGGTCTCTACCCAGGTCCCCATAGTCCTAGCGTACACAGAACATGGTCAGGTCTAAATCTTCTTATTATAGACAACACATGGTCAGCTCTAAACATAATCAGTAGACAGGACATGCAGAGGTCTAAATCTACCATGTAGACACAACTTGATCATGTTTAAACTAGCTTAGGGCTGATCTCATAGGGGGTACAGATCACACACATGGGTCTCTCATCTTTGGACACCCACGTCAGGAAACTGAACAAAATCTTTGTCATTAAACATTTCAACAGGTAAAACAGAAATGTTCCCAATTTCTCTGGCCACCTGATGGTCAGGATCCACGGGCGAGCCACGAACTTCTTAGAGTGCAGCCCAGTCTGCTGCCAGGACAGACAAGAAGTGGCCTGATTCCAGCCTCCCAGGCTTCCAGAAGGAGGCGGCCACACTGCAAGCCAGGTCAGGAGAGTCCTGCATGGTCCGGGCCGGGAGATCCGGTCTGTCCATTCGGCTGGCCGATTCCGGGCGGGGCGCTCAGGGCCGCTGAGAGCCGTGCACTCAGGTCCTGCTTCCCTGCAGCGTGTGCGTGTGCGTGTGCGTGTGCGTGTGTGTGTGTGTGTAGAGGGGGCGGTGGCTGACGGCTCCCATGGTTCCCAACCCGGGCACCGCGCTGTCTTCGAGGGGAGGCACGGGGAGAGGTAGGGGCACAGAAGCCGTTGGAGAGGAGAACCCACCGCGGAACTCCTTGCACACTGGCTCGCCCCACCCGGAGACCCGCCTGCCCATCGTGGGCCGCATGTCGCCCCCTAGTCCCCCAACCCCGAGGGCCGGGTGCCTGCTCTTTCAACAGCACAGTGTCTCACATGAAGGAGACCCAGTGTGGACTGTCAGCCCCCAACTCCTGATGCTGTGTTTAGGGGGAGAATGAACCCCCTTGACTGGGCGATGGGACCCTGTGAGGAAAGAGGTGGCGGCCCGATCCAAGTCAGGGCCTGGCTGAGATATGAGGAAACAGGAGCCAAGGGCAGGGCCTGGAGGCCAGGCCAACAGGAGGGGCACCCCCAGCCTTGGCCGGGCTCTGCAACGGTGACATTGTTGCTTTAGGGGACCTGGGACAGGTGACTGAATGTAATGGGAGTCTAAACTGGACCCTGAATGCGGCTTAAAGAAGGTGTGAAGGATGTTACTGAGACAGTGACAGTCATTGGAAGACAAACTCTGTGTCAGGATATCCTGCTCCATCCATTTAAATCCCTGAGATCTGTGACCTTTACGTGGCTACGCAGGATTGTTAGAGCAGCTGCGTGCGGATATATCTGGGGCACAATTCAGTCTGCAGCCAACTTGCAAGTGGTTCCAGCAAACACACAGGTGTGCGCACAGGCAGGCACAGCACACACACAAACATATGCACGTGCACAGCACAAATATATTCACACACTAGCATGTGAACCCACATGCACCCATATGCCCATGCACACACTAATGTGTGCAAGTTCACATACCTATCCACATGCACAGCATATTTATGCAAACAGGCACATGCACACGCATAGCACACACACAGGGAATAAAGTGAATCCGTAAAGCATTAATTCCTGAACACAAGTGAAGCTGACATGTATTTTTCCCTTTTCTTAGCCTTGATGTTTTCCACAACAAAAAAGTTTAAGAAAAAATTAATGGCAAATGACTTTTGATTCATAGGACTTTCTGATTTTATTCCACAAATATTATGACAGCAGAAATGAATGTAGATATTACATGTGTCCACTAATGGAAGAATGGAGAAGAAAAACACGGTCCATCAATACAAGGGAATGCTATTCAGCCTAAAAAGAAAGTCAATTCTGACACAGGATGCAGCAGGGATGAACCTTGAGGGCATTATGCTGAGTGATGTGAGCTAGACGCTAAAAAACAAACAGTGCTTGATCCACTCAGACAAGAGCAGTCGGAAATATAGAGACATAAAGTAGGATGTTGAGGGCCAGAGGCTGAGGGAAGGACAATGGGGAGTGAGTGTTTAATGGGGACTGTTTCAATTTTGCAAGATGAAAAAGTTCTGGAGGATGATGGTGGTCAGGTTTGCACAACAGTGTGAATTACTTCCTGACCCTGAAATGTGCACTTAAAAATGGTTAAGATAGTACATTTTATGTTATGTGTACCACACCACAATTTTTAAAACTTTTCCAAAAACAACAGGAAATAGTCCATGAATACCACAAGATGCACAACTTCACTAACAACAGAGGGATTAAAGCCATAAGAAAAATACTGTGCATACACCTACCAGAATGGCAGACATGAAAGACATAGTATCAAATATCAGCAGGATGTGGAGCAATGGAAAGCCTGGTACGCAACGGGGGGATGCAACCACTTCTGAAGCAATCGGGCCACAGATAGCGAATTCCGTGCACAGAGACCCACAGTGCTCCTCCCAGTTGAACACAAACCCACCAGCCCTGCACCAGGACACACGGACATGGACTGGCAGCCACAGGAGCCAAACCTGAAGGAACCTGAAGGCCATCACAGACGGATGCAGAAATGAACCATGCACGCTCCTATGAAGGAATATTCCACAGCAATGGAGTACATTTTGTTTAAAGGTAGTAAAACTATAAAAATTATTTTTTAAAGAAAACTATCTTTACAAGATGAAAGAATCTATAATTCTGGCACCTAGGGATTGTCGAATGCTCCTAAAAATAGATTGCTGTGGAAACGTTTATTATAGGGAAATTGACATATTCTCTAGGAAGGACGCGGTGAATGGGCCTGCTACATTTTCTACATTGAAGACATGTACAGGTTTTGATTCTACTTCTGTTAAATCAAGTGGGGCTTCACTGGATTTCTGCTACTGCGGAGATAATCAAATTCTGGGTAGGGGTCAGGAGAAAATTAGTCATAGGTGTTCTTGTGTAGTAATTATTGTTGAAAGTGTAAATGATCCATTTACCAGTAAGACTGAGAATAGAATAACTGCTACATTACTTCATATGAGATGATCCTCTGTGCTATTGTTCCTGGAGCTCCAGTGAGTGAGTATTTTGAATGTGAAGTTCATCCAGATCTGAGGATGGAATAAATGGCTAGGTGTGATATGGCTAATAGAAATAATATGCCTACATTTATACTAATTAGTGGATAAGATATGGGAAGAGGAATTCATGTTGTGAGAGGCAGGGTTATGGCTAGCATTGGGGCAATAATATATAAATTGATGATGTTGATGGACATAGTGGTTCTTTAGTAAGTAATTGGAATGCCTCAGCAATGGGTTGTAATCATCCATGGGGGCTGATGATTTTTGGCCCTTTCTGGATTTGTATATAGCCTAGGATTTTCCATTTGGTTAATATGAGGAATGCTATGGTGAATTAAATTGGGTAATTTGTGAAAGAATGTTGATTATAAACATATTCTTAGGAAGAGGACTTGAACCAGTGCAGAAAAAGTTTCAGTTTTACATAATTACCGGGCTCTGCCAGCGTAACGAACCCTGTTCTACAGTAGGGTATGTATAAATTAATTGAATGTAGATTATATCATCATTTAGTTTGAAGACATTTTGTAAAGGAAGCCGTATTGCTCTTGTCCTTTCATACTGGAAGAAATCTGCAATAGACAGAAACCAACCAGGATGACTCCAGTCTGAACTCAGATCACGTGAGACTTTAATCGTTGAACAAACAGACAATTAATAGCAGTTATACCGTTGAAATGTCGTGATCCAGCATCAAGGTCATAAACCATATTGCGCATATGAACTCCAGAATACAATTACACTGTTATCCCTAGTAAAACTTGTTCCATTGACCAGTGTTTTAGAAGAACAGGTGATAAAGCATTTTGACTAGCTGGCCTAAATTTTAATCACTCAGAAGTGGTTTTATTCTCCAAAAAATAAATGGCGCATGGGCTCAAGACACACCTGCTTCAGTAGTTGTGGCGTGCAGACTCAGTAGTTGTGGCCCAATGGCTTAGTTGTTCCGTGGCACGTGAGATCTTCCCGGACCGGGGATCGAACCGGGTCCCCTGCATTGGCAGGCGAATTCTTAATCACTGCATCACCAGGGAAGTCCCAGATTCGCAGTCTCCCTTTTAATATACCTTAAGCCCAAAGAATCCATGGAAAATTGTTAGAGAAAATAAGGCAATAAAATATTGTAAGGACTATAACAGAAGCATATAGTACACAGTTCATATAGACACATCCCAAGCAGTTACAACGTATATTAAAAGGGAGGCTGCAATTTTAAAAGAATAAGAAAAATTATACCCACAAACTCCCAATCTTTCCTGAAACGTTGCAATCTGAAACCCTATTGTAGGAAGCAGAAGATTCCAGGAGATATTCTACAAATGAAGGACTCCAAACCCTGTGGTTGGATAAGGAATTCTGGAAGGAAGGTATCCTCACCCAAGGAGAGCAGGTTCCTATACTTCTCTATCATCACATCCCTGTACAATTCCCATTGATCTTGGTCCAGGCATTCTCACTCCTCTTGACAGAAATCTATGGCCACATCCTGGAATGTCAGCAGTCCCTGAAATTCAACGTACACATGCCATTTGGCCACGGGAAGTGTTCATAATATGACCCAAGAAGAAAACAGCAAGTTAAGAGAAGGTTTTAATTTAGAAGAGTCTCTTCAATTATCCACTAATATATATATATATATATATATATATATATATATATAATTTTTTTTTTTACAAAGTAACTTTCTCTACCTTATTTCTAACTACAAGAAAAGAGTATGGCATGTGATCCACAAAACCAGTATAGAGACTATACTTGTCTGGAAAAGAAATGATAAAATGATGGTTTCAACACAGGCATATGCATTTTTGAGTGTTTTATTTATATCAAACTGGATAAAATGTGTGTATTTCTCATAGAGAAAAGACCTGTCGAGGTAGAAATGTACCTTTCAACTCTTCATGGGTACACGAGTACACTGGGGAGACTGTAAAAGTGCAGATTGTGATTCAGTAGGTCCGGTGGGCCTGAGTTCTATTTTTTTAACAAGCTGATTTTTAACTAGTGATGCCACAGTCTCTGATTCATTAACCACAACTGTGAATATCAGAGACATAATTAGAAAGGTAAAAATTCACATTTAATTTTGAACTTAAAGTGTTTTATGGATTTTACACCTTTAATAGAATAGTGAGCACAGCAGCAACAATCAATTGTGAGTATTTACTCTAGACTGTGTATCTTTCTAATTTTTTTGTGTAGGATTCCAGGAAAAAGGCCTGGGCTGCGGCCACAATGGGCGTGGCCCCCAGGCCGGGCCGCCCCTCCAGGACCCCCGACGGGGCCCTGCGCTCCTGGCGGCTCCCTCCCCCGCCGCCCCGCTCCCTCCCGGAAGGCCTCGGGGCAGAGCGGTCCCACCCACTGCGCGCTGAACAGAGCCCGCGTTTCCTCAGAGCTGGAACTCCCGGCTCAGGCGGGGTCTCTTCCCTCCGCCTTCACGGAACTGCCCCGGAGCCCGAGGGGAGGGCGACCTCACTGAGGCTGCCGGCTCTGGAGGTGCCCCGGCGGCCGAAGCCATGACAGTCGCGGGGACTGCCGGCCGGGTAAGTGGACGCCGACCCTCCGCCTGGTCCGGTGCCCGGGCGGCAGCACAAGACCAGCTTCTGAGGGGCAGGGGTTCGCTGCCACCCGCCGCTGCTGTGCAGAAAGAGCGGCCTCCAGCGTCTGGTCCCCGGGAACTTCGGTCCGTCCTCTCGCCCCTGCCCTCGTCCTGGCTCGCGAGGCCTGGTGGGCGTGAGGAGGGGGTCGGCCTGAGCGTCCTGAGGGGAAACGGGGCAAGGGAGGCGCAGGGTCCGGCTGCAGCGTCAGCGCCCCTCTTCCCGACTGCGGGGAAAGCGGCTGAAAACTCCTCCCGAGGCGCGCAGGCCCCTTATTCAGCCGAGTCCCTCTGCGCTCTTTCCTCCCTGAGCTAAAGTACCGGGGGGGAGGGGACAGGGTAGGGAACTGGCGCAGGTGATGGGGAACATCCAAAGGTGATTGTTAACTAAGGAAAACCAGCTCTCCCAAGGTGAGGAATGCGGCGCTTTTCTTTGCCTGGGCTCACTGAATTCCTTCCTTTGAGATGCACCTCAGCTCTCTGGGGCCTGCATTCTGTATTTGCATATCCTGAGTGCCTCAGGGCCCGCCGGCTCACATTGGAGGGCTGCAAGTGCTGAAGACTGTGACATCCTTTGTTTACTGATAGGGCAAGAACTATTCCATTTCTCACAGGCTTGAGTGGCAGACAGTGGAAAAAAGTCAGAGAATCTCACTCGGCCTGTACTTTGGTTTACATATAGATAATATTTATACTTAACTGTGCTAATAGAGGTTCTCAAGTCCAATCAACTTGTACTACTGCCCTCTATGTATCAATTTCATCAATATCATAAGATAAATGCCTATAGAATTGACTTAATCCATTTAAATAGGATAATGATTTTGAAAGGAAACATAATAGAAATATAACAACGAAACCTTTACCACTAAAGGCTGGGTCTGGAACACCCTAAATAAATGTTCCATTGTTAAAATATTGAAAGATGTTGTCAATAGAAATATCAACAAAAATGACAAATAATAAGGGTAGCAGAATGTTGAAATGTTCTATCTTTATCATTAAAGTGGCAGAAAATCATTTATTAGTAGGCACTGGGGGCAGAAGATGCCTGATTTTATATCTGTGTCATATTTGTGCAGTTGTTTCAACAAGTAACTTAAAGACAAAATGGAAAAACAAGGAGGTTTGTGCCTGAGATCATGTTGATGTGAAACCAGGGATGGCCACCTTGTGCCAGGTGAGTTAAGTTTACCTGGCAGGTAGACCGCAGAGCTCCTGGGAAGCAAGGGTTGGAATTTTTCTGCTGGGTGCCCCTTAGGTTCTGTGACTTGACTGACTGTGAGTCATGTTTCGGGAAAGACCTGATCACAGGAACAGGGTGGGAATAGAGTGATTTGGGGAGCAGCTAACAACATTCATCACAGCTCACGGCCTGAATGAATTTTAAAGAAACAGGAAAACAAATGCTTCTTATGGAATCAGAGAATGTGAGGGCTGGACAATCCCAGAAAATGAGGAACACCCATCCCATTTTCCAGATGACAAAACAGAGGTCCAGCAAGGTGAAATCCCTCACCCAAGTTGCACCCGTCTCTCCTCCCCACTACGTGGTTCATGAAAGCAGGACTCTTCCTGTCTTGATCACTGCTGAACCCCAAAAAGGGCCAGGCATCTAGCAGCTGCTCCAAAAATTTGGGTTGACTGTAGGAACAATGCTATTTCTTTCTTTCTCACTCTTATTCAGGATTGTGCCAAGATCTCGCCAGGTTGCAATGTAATTCGATAAATGTAAATATTAATTGAGTTTTGTTGTGATGAGGACTTAGGCTTTGAAGGTAACAGACTTGGTTCAGATCTTGGTTCTGCCACTCCATAGCTGTTTGGCTTTGGGAAAATTACTAAACCTCTCTGAGATTATTTCCTCCTTTGTAAAGTGGGGATAAATCTATCTGAGCCAGCAGAGCAGCTGCATGAGAGACGTGCCCTAAATACTGGTCTTTCTCACTCTCCTACGCCATCTCTCTGTTCTTCCCAGAGAAGCTGTACAGAAGGATATAGTACTTTTGTTTAAAATAGTTAACTAATTAATTAATTAATTTGTTTTTGGCTGCGTTGTGTCTTCGTTGCTATGCGCAGGCTTTGCCTAGTTGCGGCAAGCGGGGGCTACTCTTTGTTGCGGTGCGCGGGCTTCTCATTGCGGTGGCTTCTCTTGCTAGCCTTAACCCCAATGCTAGCCTTGACCCTGGCTCTCACAACATGAATTCCTCTTCCCATATCTTATCCACTAATTAATATAAATGTAGGCATATTATTTCTATTAGCCATATCACACCTAGCCATTTACTCCATCCTCAGATCTGGATGAACTTCACATTCAAAATACTCACTCACTGGAGCTCTAGGAGCAATAGCACAGACAATCATCTCACATGAAGTAATGTAGCAGTTATTCTATTCTCAGTCTTACTGATAAATGGATCATTTACACTTTCAACAGTAATTATTACACAAGAACACCTATGACTAATTTTCTCCTGACCCCTACCCAGAATTTGATTATCTCCTCAGTAGCCGAAATCCAACGAAGCCCCACTTGATTAAACGGAAGTAGCATCAAAACCTGTATATGTCTTCAATGTAGAAAATGTAGCAGGCCCATTCACCCCGTCCCTCCTAGAGAATATGTCAATTTCCCTATAATAAACATTTCCACAGCAATCTATTTTTAGGAGCATTCGACAATCCCTAGGTGCCAGAATTATATACAGCCCAAGTCATCATTAAACACATCTAACAATCTCCTTTCTATTAATTTGAGCCTCCTACCTACAATTTTGATATGATCAACGCATACATCTCTTATAAAAAGTATTTTACGACTAACATTAACCCTATGTATATGAGAGTTTTCACTACTTGTCATCATACCAGGCAACCCACCACAAATTTAAGAAATATGTCTGACAAAAGAGTTACTTTGATAGAGTAAATCACAGAGGTTTCAATGCTCTTATTCCTGGAATTGAATTCTTCCTAATAATTTTACATTCTCCATGCTACCTACCACATTACACCACATGCTATATAGTAAAGTTCTCTAAGTAAGCTTCAGGCCCATACCCCCAAAATATTTTTATATATCCTTCCTGTGCTAATAAACTCTCATTGTTTTTACCATCATTCTACTGACCATTTTCTCAGGAAATATAATTGTATAACAAGCTCACACTGGTTAATGGTATCCCCATTCTAATAAAAAACATGAACCCATAAGCTACAGAAGCATCCAACAAATATTTCCTAAAACAGTCCACCACATCAATACTACTTATAATGGCTATTATCATTAATCTAATATACTCTGGTCAAAGAGCACAATGAATAACAAGAATCTTTAATCCAGCAGCATCCACCCTCATGACAATCGCCCTTGTCACAAAAGTAGGACTTTCCCCATTTCACTTCTGAGTGCCTGAAGTCACACGAGGCATCCCATGAACAGCAGACCTGATGCTATCAACATGACAAAATTGAACCCCTATCAGTTTTATACCACAGGTCACCTTCCATCAACCTAAATATACTATTAATCATAGTGATATTATAAATCATAGCTGGAGGCTGAGGCAGACTTCGCCATACTCACCTGGAAAATATTACACCCTCCTCATCAATTGCCCATATAGGATGAATAACAGCTATTATAATGTATATTCAGATTATAACAATCCTAAACATACTAATTTATATCATAACAACACTATCTTCTTCTTATTTATGCCCAGATCATGTACTACAAGAGTATCATTATCACACACATGAGATAAAACACCTCCCATCCCAATCATTTTCCTCACCATTATAGTATCATTAGGACATCGCCCATCACTATCAGGCTTTCTACCCAAATGAATAATTATCCAAGAGATAACAAAAACGACAACATCATTCTACCAACACTAATAGCCATCATAGCAGTCCTCAGCATATATTTCTACTTGCAGCTAACATACTCCACATCACTAACTATATTCCCTTCATTAAACAACACAAACACAAAACAATTTGAACATACAAAGAAATAACCTTCCTATCATTACCAATCATAATACCCAAACGGTTACTACACACAACACCCATTCTATCGGTGCTGGACTAGGAATTTAGGTTAGTTCAGACCAAGAGCTTTCAAAACCCTAAACAAGTGAAATTTACTTAATTCCTAAAAATAAGGATTGCAAGACTTTATTCTACATCAATTGAATGTAAAGCAAACACTGTATTGAAGCCAAATCTTTACGAGATTGATGAGTTTTAACCCCAGGAAACTTTAGTTAACAGGCAAATCCTCTAGTCAACTGACTTCAGTCTACTTCTCCTTCATTTGAGAAAGAAAAAAAGCAAAAAAAAAAAAGGCAGGATAATCACTGGCAGAATTGAAGCTGCTTCTCTGAAGTTACAATTCAATTTGTTGATTCACCACAGGGTTTGCCAGAAAGAGGGCTCAATCTCTGTCTTTAGATTTACAGTCTAATGCTAACTCAGTCATGTTACCTCTGTTCATACACTGCTGATTATTTTCAACAAATCACAAAGATATCGGCATTTTATATTTACTATTTGGTGCTTGAGCTGGAGTAGCAGGCAGCACCTTAATTATATTAATCCAGGCTGAGCTATGCTGACCTGGACCGCTACTTGGAGATGCCCAAATCTGTAAGGTTGTCATAACAGTCCCTGCACTTGTAATAATTTTCTTTATAGCTGTACCCGTTATGATTGCAGGCTTTGAAAACTGACTTGGGCCACTAATAACTCGGACACCTGAAGTAGCATTTCCCCCAATAAATCATATAAACTTTTGACTACTTCCCCCATCATTCTTACTCCTACTCATATCACCAATAGTAGAAGCTGGTTCTGGTACCAGTGGGACGGTGTATTCAGCTCTAGCCTGCAATCTGGCCCATGCAGGAGCCGCTGTCGACCTAACTGTTTTCTCCTTACATTTAGCAGGTGTCTCCTCAATTCTTGGTATTATTACTTTTATTACTATAGTCTTTAATACAAAACCAGCAGTCATATCCCAATACCAAACACCATTATTTGTTTAATCTTCCGCAACTATAGCCATATTACTATAATTACCAATCTCAGTCCAAGCAGCCAGAATTGCCATGCTGTTAAGAGATAGAAATCTAAACACTACTTTCTTTGACCCTGCAGGAGGAGACCGAATCCTATACCAACACCTCTTTTGATACTTTGCTCACCCTGAAGTCTGTATTCATGGCCTAACAGGGTTTGTTATAAACTCACATAGCATTACATACTATTTAGGACAAAAATTGCCTTTCAGCTATCTGGGAATAGTATGAGTCATGTCCACTGGTTTTTTAGGAGTTCTCTTGTGGGCCCATCATATGTTTACCATAGGGATAGCTGTGGACTCAGGAGCATACTTTGCATCAGCTACCGTAATTACTTCTATCCCTACAGGAGTAAAAGTATCTAGCTGATTAGCAACTCTTTATTTAATTTTTCTTTTTCTTTTCTTTTTTTTTTTTTTTTTGGCTGAGTTGGGTCCTGGTTGCTGCGCATGGGCTTTCTCTGGTTGCGGTGAGCGGCAGCTACTCTTCGTTGCGGTGTGCGGCCCTTTCATTGCAGTGGCTTCTCTTGTTGCAGAGCACGGCCTCTAGGCGCGTGGGCTTCAGTAGTTGTGGCTTGCGGGCTCTAGAGGGCAGGCTCAGTAGTTGTGGCACACGGGCTTTTTGCTCCGCGGCATGTGGAATCTTCCCAGACAAGGGCTCGAACCCGTGTTCCCTGCATTGGCAGACGAATTATTAACCACTGCGTCACCAGGGAAGTCCCTGGTTAGCAACTGTTCACGGAGGTAATACTATATGACCTCCCACTATATTATGAGTTTTAGGCTTTAGTTTTTCTTTTTACAGTAGGTGGTTTGACAGGAATCATCTTAGTCAACTCATCCCCAGACATTGTCCTCCAGGATACATACTATGTAGTAGCACACTTCCATGACCTAATGTCCATGGGAGCAGTCTTCACTATTATAGGAGGCTTTCTACACTGATTCCCACTATTCTCAGGTTATACAGTTAACTCAGCATGAGCAAAAATTCACTTCACAAGTATATTTGTAGTAGTAAATATGACTTCCTGCAGCACTTTCGTGGCCTCTCAGGGATGTCACTACGTTAGTCTGAGTTCCCTGAGGCACACACAATATGAAATATTTTGTCTTTAGGCTCATTCATCTCAGCAGCAGTAATGCTAATAATCTTCATACTTTGAAAAGCATTTGTGTCTAAACAAGAAGTCTTAGCAGTGGAAATTGCTACTCCTAACCTAGAATGGTTACACGGATGTCCTCCACCATATCCTACGTTTCAAGATCCTACCTATGTAAATGTAAAATAAGGAAGGACTCAAGTCCTTTTCAACCAGTTTCAAGCCAACACCATAACAATTATGTCTTCCTCAATAAATGAGATAAAAGTAAAAAGTGATGTAGCTTTGTCAAGGTTAAATGATAGGCTAAAATCCTGTATATGACTAAGGCATATCAATTTCATCTAGGCTTTCAAGATACAACATCTCCGATTATGGAAGAACTTTTACATTTTCTTCATCACACATTAATAGTGATTTTTAAAATAAGTTCTCTAGTCCTCTATATCATTTCACTAATATTGACATCTAAACTCATATGCATACAATAGATGCCCAGGTAGAGAAAATGTGAACAATTTACTACCTATTATTGTAATCTGAATTGCCCTATCATCATTGTGAATCCTTTACATGATACATGAAATCAATAACTCTTCCCAAACCATAAAAAACTATGGGTCAGTAACGATACTGAAGCTACAAATACACAGATTACGAAGATTTAAATGTTGACTCCTCTGTAATCCCCACATCAGAGCTAAAACCAGGAGAATAATGTCTAATAGAAGTCAACAACCCAGTAGTTAGGGATAGTCATTGAATATTAGATTCATCTGAAATTGTTGTACACTCCGGAGTTGTTCCTTCTCAGGCCTAAAAGGAGCTGCTATCCCAGGACGCCTAACTTAAAGAATCCTAATATCAACAGGACCAGGCCTATGTTGTGGACAAGAGAGCTCGTTTTCCTGAGTTCAAAGACAGGACAGAGGGATATGTCTGAGATATGGGGTGAATCTGCAGCCCATGGGGATGCACTCTCCAAGCTCCAGTATAGGAATGAGGCCTCTAGGGTCCCAGGCCACCCACCACGCCCTCTGGAGCAGGATCTGGGCAACATTCCCTGTCAGTGATGAGGCAGCCCTAGCACTTGTCATGGCCCGATGTCGTGTCCTATGTGGGCCCCATGCTCTTGGGACCACACCCCACAATCTGCAGGTCCATGCTACAGGGTCCTTCATGCCTCAGGAGTAGAGACCACACAGCAAGCAGTTCCCTCCCCAACCAGCAGGAGGAGGGGAGGAGAGCAGGGGCACCAGGGGACTCTCACTCAGACAACAACACCCCAGCTGTGCCAGCGGGGACAGTGATGATGCAGATGAGGCACAGACCAAGAGATGGGACCAGAGGACCCAAAAGGCAGCTGGTCAGGTCCTGGCTCACCTGCACCCCGGACACCTTTGTCCCGCATACACCCCCTTCCTCATACACCCTCTCCTTAAATGCAGATTCTTCAGATGCGAACAGGCAGAGCTTCAGACTGAAAGTCAGCTCTTCCAAAATGACCCGTCAGCAAACACTGCAGGATTCCACTCCAGTGGGTGCCCTGCAGTCGACAACTCAGGGACTGAAGTGGCTATCGGTGCCAGGGGCAGTGGGAGGGAATGGGCAATGAGACTTTCATGGTTGTGGAATTTTGGTTTTGCAGGACGAAAAGTTCTAGTGATGGTGGTGATGGCTCCACGAGAAAGTGAATCTATCTGATGCCTCAGAAACGTGCACTTAAAATGGTGATGATGGTAAAGGGTATGTGACGTGTGTTTTATTTCACTTAAAATAAATTCTTAAAATAATGTCTTGTTAATTGAGATTCCATTTCGACTCCCCTTCATCACAAATGTCGGAGGCCCAGACACAGTCCCCTACCTTAGGGGCCATCACGGTACCCTCACAGAGCACGTGGGAGACCATTCTTAGGGGGGGCTAGTCTGTGCTCACCTGACCTCTGTCCAGGGGGACCCAGGCAGTGGTGACCCCCATAGATTAGACATATGATATGCTATCGTATTAATACGATACCACCAAGTGTTGTCACTCACCGGAACACAGAGCAGCAACCCACTCAAACATGCCTGACCTCATATGATTGTGACAAGATGAAGAGAAGAAAAGGAACCACAGGTTAATCAGGACAACACCCTTAATGCAGAGGTTGGAAATCTCAAAGGGGACAGGACACACTGCAGGCAAAGAGCGCATATGCGGTCTCCCCATCCATGTGATCCTGACCCATGCAGGTATGGTGAGACCCACACAGTCACCGCAACCTATACCTGGGGCCACACATCCACACTCACCAGGGTGACCCACCTCCCCAGACCCCTCCACCTGGGTCACATGTCCACAGTCCCAGGGTGACCTCACCTCCCCAGACCCTGCACCTGGGGTCACACGTCCCCTTGGTCAGGACACCATGGCTCTGCAGGGGGCTCCCCCAATGTGGAAACAAGCTGGGTCCCTGGGACCTCCTGGGATGGGAAAAAGTGTCAGGTGGGTCTCCTTTCCCCACACTTGTCCCAGAGGAGTCCTCCTCTTCTCACTTTGGTTCTGTGTGATTTTAACTGTTTGTACAGCTTTCATACTAAAGTTGAACACACGACCCTGGTGCTGGCATGCTCAGTCCTTTCTCGTCTCACTTACATGTTGAGAAAACTCACAGGACAGCAGGGCTGAAAGCCGAGGGGCAGCTCTGGACTCTGCTGAGTAGGGACGGTAGACTGGAGGGAGAGCTCAGCAGCAGCCTCAGCTGTCACCCATCGGCCTTTTGCCCGAACTGCGTGCCCTGCAATCAATTCAGCAGCTAAACCTGCTTCCCTATGCACCATGCACGTGCTGGTAAATTGGAATTATTGCCAGGTAGTCCTCCTGAGGATTCTCCATGAGCCCCAGGGAAGGTGAACCTTGCAGGGATTAAGACTAAGGCCCCGACCATAGCACTGACCCTTGGGAGGACCAGGTCACCACACTCAGAAGAGAGGCTGTTACGTAGACAAGCCCACCTCAGCTCCAGACCCCAGACATCTAAGCACTGACATTCAGATGCAGGCACGGAGCTTCCCAGTACTGAGGCCAGGCCGGGTCTCTACCCAGGTCCCCATAGTCCTAGCGTACACAGAACATGGTCAGGTCTAAATCTTCTTATTATAGACAACACATGGTCAGCTCTAAACATAATCAGTAGACAGGACATGCAGAGGTCTAAATCTACCATGTAGACACAACTTGATCATGTTTAAACTAGCTTAGGGCTGATCTCATAGGGGGTACAGATCACACACATGGGTCTCTCATCTTTGGACACCCACGTCAGGAAACTGAACAAAATCTTTGTCATTAAACATTTCAACAGGTAAAACAGAAATGTTCCCAATTTCTCTGGCCACCTGATGGTCAGGATCCACGGGCGAGCCACGAACTTCTTAGAGTGCAGCCCAGTCTGCTGCCAGGACAGACAAGAAGTGGCCTGATTCCAGCCTCCCAGGCTTCCAGAAGGAGGCGGCCACACTGCAAGCCAGGTCAGGAGAGTCCTGCATGGTCCGGGCCGGGAGATCCAGTCTGTCCATTCGGCTGGCCGATTCCGGGGGGGGCGCTCAGGGCCGCTGAGAGCCCTGCACTCAGGTCCTGCTTCCCTGCAGCGTGTGCGTGTGCATGTGCGTGTGCGTGTGTGTGTGTGTGTGTAGAGGGGGCGGTGGCTGACGGCTCCCATGGTTCCCAACCCGGGCACAGCGCTGTCTTCGAGGGGAGGCACGGGGAGAGGTAGGGGCACAGAAGCTGTTGGAGAGGAGAACCCACCGCGGAACTCCTTGCACACTGGCTCGCCCCACCCGGAGACCCGCCTGCCCATCGTGGGCCGCATGTCGCCCCCCAGTCCCGCAACCCCGAGGGCCGGGTGCCTGCTCTTTCAACAGCACAGGGTCTCACATGAAGGAGACCCAGTGGGGACTGTCAGCCCCCAACTCCTGATGCTGTGTTTGGGGAGAATGAACCCCCTTGACTGGGCGATGGGACCCTGTGAGGAAAGAGGTGGCGGCCCGATCCAAGTCGGGGCCTGGCTGAGATATGAGAAAACAGGAGCCAAGGGCAGGGCCTGGAGGCCAGGCCAACAGGAGGGGCACCCCCAGCCTTGGCCGGGCTCTGCAACGGTGACATTGTTGCTTTAGGGGACCTGGGACAGGTGACTGAATGTAATGGGAGTCTAAACTGGACCCTGAATGCGGCTTAAAGAAGGTGTGAAGGATGTTACTGAGACAGTGACAGCCATTGGAAGACAAACTCTGTGTCAGGATATCCTGCTCCATCCATTTAAATCCCTGAGATCTGTGACCTTTACGTGGCTACGCAGGATTGTTAGAGCAGCTGCGTGCGGATATATCTGGGGCACAATTCAGTCTGCAGCCAACTTGCAAGTGGTTCCAGCAAACACACAGGTGTGCGCACAGGCAGGCACAGCACACACACAAACATATGCACGTGCACAGCACAAATACATTCACACACTAGCATGTGAACACACATGCACCCATATGCCCATGCACACAGTAATGTGTGCAAGTTCACATACCTATCCACATGCACAGCATATTTATGCAAACAGGCACATGCACACGCATAGCACACACACAGGGAATAAAGTGAATCCGTAAAGCATTAATTCCTGAACACAAGTGAAGCTGACATGTATTTTTCCCTTTTCTTAGCCTTGATGTTTTCCACAACAAAAAGTTTAAGAAAAAAGTTAATGGCAAATGACTTTTGATTCATAGGACTTTCTGATTTTATTCCACAAATATTATGACAGCAGAAATGAATGTAGATATTACATGTGTCCACTAATGGAAGAATGGAGAAGAAAAACACGGTCCATCAATACAAGGGAATGCTATTCAGCCTAAAAAGGAAGTCAATTCTGACACAGGATGCAGCAGGGATGAACCTTGAGGGCATTATGCTCAGTGATGTAAGCTAGACACAAAAAAACAAACAGTGCTTGATCCACTCATACAAGGCCCCTAGAGCAGTCGGAAATATAGAGACATAAAGTAGGATGTTGAGGGCCAGAGGCTGAGGGAGGGACAATGGGGAGTGAGTGTTTAATGGGGACTGTTTCAATTTTGCAAGATGAAAAAGTTCTGGAGGATGATGGTGGTCAGGTTTGCACAACAGTGTGAATTACTTCCTGACCCTGAAATGTGCACTTAAAAATGGTTAAGATAGTACATTTTATGTTATGTGTACCAGACCACAATTTTTAAAACTTTTCCAAAAACAACAGGAAATAGTCCATGAATACCACAAGATGCACAACTTCACTAACAACAGAGGGATTAAAGCCATAAGAAAAATACTGTGCATACACCTACCAGAATGGCAGACATGAAAGACATAGTATCAAATATCAGCAGGATGTGGAGCAATGGAAAGCCTGGTACGCAACGGGGGGATGCAACCACTTCTGAAGCAATCGGGCCTCAGATAGCGAAGTCCATGCACAGAGACCCACAGTGCTCCTCCCAGTTGAACACAAACCCACCAGCCCTGCACCAGGACACACGGACATGGACTGGCAGCCACAGGAGCCAAACCTGAAGGAACCTGAAGGCCATCACAGACGGATGCAGAAATGAACCATGCACGCTCCTATGAAGGAATATTCCACAGCAATGGAGTACATTTTGTTTAAAGGTAGTAAAACTATAAAAATTATTTTTTAAAGAAAACTATCTTTACAAGATGAAAGAATCTATAATTCTGGCACCTAGGGATTGTCGAATGCTCCTAAAAATAGATTGCTGTGGAAACGTTTATTATAGGGAAATTGACATATTCTCTAGGAAGGACGCGGTGAATGGGCCTGCTACATTTTCTACATTGAAGACATGTACAGGTTTTGATTCTACTTCTGTTAAATCAAGTGGGGCTTCACTGGATTTCTGCTACTGCGGAGATAATCAAATTCTGGGTAGGGGTCAGGAGAAAATTAGTCATAGGTGTTCTTGTGTAATAATTACTGTTGAAAGTGTAAATGATCCATTTACCAGTAAGACTGAGAATAGAATAACTGCTACATTACTTCATATGAGATGATCCTCTGTACTATTGTTCCTGGAGCTCCAGTGAGTGAGTATTTCGAATGTGAAGTTCATCCAGATCTGAGGATGGAATAAATGGCTAGGTGTGATATGGCTAATAGAAATAATATGCCTACATTTATACTAATTAGTGGATAAGATATGGGAAGAGGAATTCATGTTGTGAGAGGCAGGGTTATGGCTAGCATTGGGGCAATAATATATAAATTGATGATGTTGATGGACATAGTGGTTCTTTAATAAGTAATTTGAATGCCTCAGCAATGGGTTGTAATCATCCATGGGGGCTGATGATTTTTGGCCCTTTCTGGATTTGTATATAGCCTAGGATTTTCCATTTGGTTAATATGAGGAATGCTATGGTGAATTAAATTGGGTAATTTGTGAAAGAATGTTGATTATAAACATATTCTTAGGAAGAGGACTTGAACCAGTGCAGAAAAAGTTTCAGTTTTACATAATTACCGGGCTCTGCCAGCGTAACGAACCCTGTTCTACAGTAGGGTATGTATAAATTAATTGAATGTAGATTATATCATCATTTAGTTTGAAGACATTTTGTAAAGGAAGCCGTATTGCTCTTGTCCTTTCATACTGGAAGAAATCTGCAATAGACAGAAACCAACCAGGATGACTCCAGTCTGAACTCAGATCACGTGAGACTTTAATCGTTGAACAAACAGACAATTAATAGCAGTTATACCGTTGAAATGTCGTGATCCAGCATCAAGGTCATAAACCATATTGCGCATATGAACTCCAGAATACAATTACACTGTTATCCCTAGTAAAACTAGTTCCATTGACCAGTGTTTTAGAAGAACAGGTGATAAAGCATTTTGACTAGCTGGCCTAAATTTTAATCACTCAGAAGTGGTTTTATTCTCCAAAAAATAAATGGCGCATTTGCTCAAGACACACCTGCTTCAGTAGTTGTGGCGTGCAGACTCAGTAGTTGTGGCCCAATGGCTTAGTTGTTCCGTGGCACGTGAGATTTTCCCGGACCGGGGATCGAACCGGGTCCCCTGCATTGGCAGGCGAATTCTTAATCACTGCATCACCAGGGAAGTCCCAGATTCGCTGTCTCCCTTTTAATATACCTTAAGCCCAAAGAATCCATGGAAAATTGTTAGAGAAAATAAGGCAATAAAATATTGTAAGGACTATAACAGAAGCATATAGTACACAGTTCATATAGACACATCCCAAGCAGTTACAAAGTATATTAAAAGGGAGGCTGCAATTTTAAAAGAATAAGAAAAATTATACCCACAAACTCCCAATCTTTCCTGAAACGTTGCAATCTGAAACCCTATTGTAGGAAGCAGAAGATTCCAGGAGATATTCTACAAATGAAGGACTCCAAACCCTGTGGTTGGATAAGGAATTCTGGAAGGAAGGTATCCTCACCCAAGGAGAGCAGGTTCCTATACTTCTCTAACATCACATCCCTGTACAATTCCCATTGATCTTGGTCCAGGCATTCTCACTCCTCTTGACAGAAATCTATGGCCACATCCTGGAATGTCAGCAGTCCCTGAAATTCAACGTACACATGCCATGTGGCCACGGGAAGAGTTCATAATATGACCCAAGAAGAAAACAGCAAGTTAAGAGAAGGTTTTAATTTAGAAGAGTCTCTTCAATTATCCACTAATATATATATATATATATATATATATATATATATATATATATATATATATATATATATAATATTTTTTTTTACAAAGTAACTTTCTCTACCTTATTTCTAACTACAAGAAAAGAGTATGGCATGTGATCCACAAAACCAGTATAGAGACTATACTTGTCTGGAAAAGAAATGATAAAATGATGGTTTCAACACAGGCATATGCATTTTTGAGTGTTTTATTTATATCAAACTGGATAAAATGTGTGTATTTCTCATAGAGAAAAGACCTGTCGAGGTAGAAATGTACCTTTCAACTCTTCATGGGTACACGAGTACACTGGGGAGATTGTAAAAGTGCAGATTGTGATTCAGTAGGTCCGGTGGGCCTGAGTTCTATTTTTTTAACAAGCTGATTTTTAACTAGTGATGCCACAGTCTCTGATTCATTAACCACAACTGTGAATATCAGAGACATAATTAGAAAGGTAAAAATTCACATTTAATTTTGAACTTAAAGTGTTTTATGGATTTTACACCTTTAATAGAATAGTGAGCACAGCAGCAACAATCATTTGTGAGTATTTACTCTAGACTGTGTATCTTTCTAATTTTTTTGTGTAGGATTCCAGGAAAAAGGCCTGGGCTGCGGCCACAATGGGCGTGGCCCCCGTGCCGGGCCGCCCCTCCAGGACCCCCGACGGGGCCCTGCGCTCCTGGCGGCTCCCTCCCCCGCCGCCCCGCTCCCTCCCGGAAGGCCTCGGGGCAGAGCGGTCCCACCCACTGCGCGCTGAACAGAGCCCGCGTTTCCTCAGAGCTGGAACTCCCGGCTCAGGCGGGGTCTCTTCCCTCCGCCTTCACGGAACTGCCCCGGAGCCCGAGGGGAGGGCGACCTCACTGAGGCTGCCGGCTCTGGAGGTGCCCCGGCGGCCGAAGCCATGACAGTCGCGGGGACGGCGGGCCGGGTAAGTGGACGCCGACCCTCCGCCTGGTCCGGTGCCCGGGCGGCAGCACAAGACCAGCTTCTGAGGGGCAGGGGTTCGCTGCCACCCGCCGCTGCTGTGCAGAAAGAGCGGCCTCCAGCGTCTGGTCCCCGGGAACTTCGGTCCGTCCTCTCGCCCCTGCCCTCGTCCTGGCTCGCGAGGCCTGGTGGGCGTGAGGAGGGGGTCGGCCTGAGCGTCCTGAGGGGAAACGGGGCAAGGGAGGCGCAGGGTCCGGCTGCAGCGTCAGCGCCCCTCTTCCCGACTGCGGGGAAAGCGGCTGAAAACTCCTCCCGAGGCGCGCAGGCCCCTTATTCAGCCGAGTCCCTCTGCGCTCCTTCCTCCCTGAGCTAAAGTACCGGGGGTAGGGGACAGGGCAGGGAACTGGCGCAGGTAATGGGGAACATCCAAAGGTGATTGTTAACTAAGGAAAACCAGCTCTCCCAAGGTGAGGAATGCGGCGCTTTTCTTTGCCTGGGCTCACTGAATTCCTTCCTTTGAGATGCACCTCAGCTCTCTGGGGCCTGCATTCTGTATTTGCATATCCTGAGTGCCTCAGGGCCCGCCGGCTCACATTGGAGGGCTGCAAGTGCTGAAGACTGTGACATCCTTTGTTTACTGATAGGGCAAGAACTATTCCATTTCTCACAGGCTTGAGTGGCAGACAGTGGAAAAAAGTCAGAGAATCTCACTCGGCCTGTACTTTGGTTTACATATAGATAATATTTATACTTAACTGTGCTAATAGAGGTTCTCAAGTCCAATCAACTTGTACTACTGCCGTCTATGTATCAATTTCATCAATATCATAAGATAAATGCCTATAGAATTGACTTAATCCATTTAAATAGGATAATGATTTTGAAAGGAAACATAATAGAAATATAACAACGAAACCTTTACCACTAAAGGCTGGGTCTGGAACACCCTAAATAAATGTTCCATTGTTAAAATATTGAAAGATGTAGTCAATAGAAATATCAACAAAAATGACAAATAATAAGGGTAGCAGAATGTTGAAATGTTCTATCTTTATCATTAAAGTGGCAGAAAATCATTTATTAGTAGGCACTGGGGGCAGAAGATGCCTGATTTTATATCTGTGTCATATTTGTGCAGTTGTTTCAACAAGTAACTTAAAGACAAAATGGAAAAACAAGGAGGTTTGTGCCTGAGATCATGTTGATGTGAAACCAGGGATGGCCACCTTGTGCCAGGTGAGTTAAGTTTACCTGGCAGGTAGACCGCAGAGCTCCTGGGAAGCAAGGGTTGGAATTTTTCTGCTGGGTGCCCCTTAGGTTCTGTGACTTGACTGACTGTGAGTCATGTTTCGGGAAAGACCTGATCACAGGAAAAGGGTGGGAATAGAGTGATTTGGGGAGCAGCTAACAACATTCATCACAGCTCACGGCCTGAATGAATTTTAAAGAAACAGGAAAACAAATGCTTCTTATGGAATCAGAGAATGTGAGGGCTGGACAATCCCAGAAAATGAGGAACACCCATCCCATTTTCCAGATGACAAAACAGAGGTCCAGCAAGGTGAAATCCCTCACCCAAGTTGCACCCGTCTCTCCTCCCCACTACGTGGTTCATGAAAGCAGGACTCTTCCTGCCTTGATCACTGCTGAACCCCAAAAAGGGCCAGGCATCTAGCAGCTGCTCCAAAAATTTGGGTTGACTGTAGGAACAATGCTATTTCTTTCTTTCTCACTCTTATTCAGGATTGTGCCAAGAACTCGCCAGGTTGCAATGTAATTCGATAAATGTAAATATTAATTGAGTTTTGTTGTGATGAGGACTTAGGCTTTGAAGGTAACAGACTTGGTTCAGATCTTGGTTCTGCCACTCCATAGCTGTTTGGCTTTGGGAAAATTACTAAACCTCTCTGAGATTATTTCCTCCTTTGTAAAGTGGGGATAAATCTATCTGAGCCAGCAGAGCAGCTGCATGAGAGATATGCCCTAAATATTGGTCTTTCTCACTCTCCTACGCCATCTCTCTGTTCTTCCCAGAGAAGCTGTACAGAAGGATATAGTACTTTTGTTTAAAATAGTTAACTAATTAATTAATTAATTTGTTTTTGGCTGCGTTGGGTCTTCGTTGCTATGCGCAGGCTTTGCCTAGTTGCGGCAAGCGGGGGCTACTCTTTGTTGCGGTGCGCGGGCTTCTCATTGCGGTGGCTTCTCTTGCTAGCCTTAACCCCAATGCTAGCCTTGACCCTGGCTCTCACAACATGAATTCCTCTTCCCATATCTTATCCACTAATTAATATAAATGTAGGCATATTATTTCTATTAGCCATATCACACCTAGCCATTTACTCCATCCTCAGATCTGGATGAACTTCACATTCAAAATACTCACTCACTGGAGCTCTAGGAGCAATAGCACAGACAATCATCTCACATGAAGTAATGTAGCAGTTATTCTATTCTCAGTCTTACTGATAAATGGATCATTTACACTTTCAACAGTAATTATTACACAAGAACACCTATGACTAATTTTCTCCTGACCCCTACCCAGAATTTGATTATCTCCTCAGTAGCCGAAATCCAACGAAGCCCCACTTGATTAAACGGAAGTAGCATCAAAACCTGTATATGTCTTCAATGTAGAAAATGTAGCAGGCCCATTCACCCCGTCCCTCCTAGAGAATATGTCAATTTCCCTATAATAAACATTTCCACAGCAATCTATTTTTAGGAGCATTCGACAATCCCTAGGTGCCAGAATTATATACAGCCCAAGTCATCATTAAACACATCTAACAATCTCCTTTCTATTAATTTGAGCCTCCTACCTACAATTTTGATATGATCAACGCATACATCTCTTATAAAAAGTATTTTACGACTAACATTAACCCTATGTATATGAGAGTTTTCACTACTTGTCATCATACCAGGCAACCCACCACAAATTTAAGAAATATGTCTGACAAAAGAGTTACTTTGATAGAGTAAATCACAGAGGTTTCAATGCTCTTATTCCTGGAATTGAATTCTTCCTAATAATTTTACATTCTCCATGCTACCTACCACATTACACCACATGCTATATAGTAAAGTTCTCTAAGTAAGCTTCAGGCCCATACCCCCAAAATATTTTTATATATCCTTCCTGTGCTAATAAACTCTCATTGTTTTTACCATCATTCTACTGACCATTTTCTCAGGAAATATAATTGTATAACAAGCTCACACTGGTTAATGGTATCCCCATTCTAATAAAAAACATGAACCCATAAGCTACAGAAGCATCCAACAAATATTTCCTAAAACAGTCCACCACATCAATACTACTTATAATGGCTATTATCATTAATCTAATATACTCTGGTCAAAGAGCACAATGAATAACAAGAATCTTTAATCCAGCAGCATCCACCCTCATGACAATCGCCCTTGTCACAAAAGTAGGACTTTCCCCATTTCACTTCTGAGTGCCTGAAGTCACACGAGGCATCCCATGAACAGCAGACCTGATGCTATCAACATGACAAAATTGCACCCCTATCAGTTTTATACCACATGTCACCTTCCATCAACCTAAATATACTATTAATCATAGTGATATTATAAATCATAGCTGGAGGCTGAGGCAGACTTCGCCATACTCACCTGGAAAATATTACACCTTCCTCATCAATTGCCCATATAGGATGAATAACAGCTATTATAATGTATATTCAGATTATAACAATCCTAAACATACTAATTTATATCATAACAACACTATCTTCTTCTTATTTATGCCCAGATCATGTACTACAAGAGTATCATTATCACACACATGAGATAAAACACCTCCCATCCCAATCATTTTCCTCACCATTATAGTATCATTAGGACATCGCCCATCACTATCAGGCTTTCTACCCAAATGAATAATTATCCAAGAGATAACAAAAACGACAACATCATTCTACCAACACTAATAGCCATCATAGCATTCCTCAGCATATATTTCTACTTGCAGCTAACATACTCCACATCACTAACTATATTCCCTTCATTAAACAACACAAACACAAAACAATTTGAACATACAAAGAAATAACCTTCCTATCATTACCAATCATAATACCCACACGGTTACTACACACAACACCCATTCTATCGGTGCTGGACTAGGAATTTAGGTTAGTTCAGACCAAGAGCTTTCAAAACCCTAAACAAGTGAAATTTACTTAATTCCTAAAAATAAGGATTGCAAGACTTTATTCTACATCAATTGAATGTAAAGCAAACACTGTATTGAAGCCAAATCTTTACGAGATTGATGAGTTTTAACCCCAGGAAACTTTAGTTAACAGGCAAATCCTCTAGTCAACTGACTTCAGTCTACTTCTCCTTCATTTGAGAAAGAAAAAAAGAAAAAAAAAAAAAAAGGCAGGATAATCACTGGCAGAATTGAAGCTGCTTCTCTGAAGTTACAATTCAATTTGTTGATTCACCACAGGGTTTGCCAGAAAGAGGGCTCAATCTCTGTCTTTAGATTTACAGTCTAATGCTAACTCAGTCATTTTACCTCTGTTCATACACTGCTGATTATTTTCAACAAATCACAAAGATATCGGCATTTTATATTTACTATTTGGTGCTTGAGCTGGAGTAGCAGGCAGCACCTTAATTATATTAATCCAGGCTGAGCTATGCTGACCTGGACCGCTACTTGGAGATGCCCAAATCTGTAAGGTTGTCATAACAGTCCCTGCACTTGTAATAATTTTCTTTATAGCTGTACCCGCTATGATTGCAGGCTTTGAAAACTGATTTGGGCCACTAATAACTCGGACACCTGAAGTAGCATTTCCCCCAATAAATCATATAAACTTTTGACTACTTCCCCCATCATTCTTACTCCTACTCATATCACCAATAGTAGAAGCTGGTTCTGGTACCAGTGGGACGGTGTATTCAGCTCTAGCCTGCAATCTGGCCCATGCAGGAGCCTCTGTCGACCTAACTGTTTTCTCCTTACATTTAGCAGGTGTCTCCTCAATTCTTGGTATTATTACTTTTATTACTATAGTCTTTAATACAAAACCAGCAGTCATATCCCAATACCAAACACCATTATTTGTTTAATCTTCCCCAATTATAGCCATATTACTATAATTACCAATCTCAGTCCAAGCAGCCAGAATTGCCATGCTGTTAAGAGATAGAAATCTAAACACTACTTTCTTTGACCCTGCAGGAGGAGACCGAATCCTATACCAACACCTCTTTTGATACTTTGCTCACCCCGAAGTCTGTATTCATGGCCTAACAGGGTTTGTTATAAACTCACATAGCATTACATACTATTTAGGACAAAAATTGCCTTTCAGCTATCTGGGAATAGTATGAGTCATGTCCACTGGTTTTTTAGGAGTTCTCTTGTGGGCCCATCATATCTTTACCATAGGGATAGCTGTGGACTCAGGAGCATACTTTGCATCAGCTACCGTAATTACTTCTATCCCTACAGGAGTAAAAGTATCTAGCTGATTAGCAACTCTTTATTTAATTTTTCTTTTACTTTTCTTTTTTTTTTTTTTTTGGCTGAGTTGGGTCTTGGTTGCTGCGCATGGGCTTTCTCTGGTTGCGGTGAGCGGCAGCTACTCTTCGTTGCGGTGTGCGGCCCTTTCATTGCAGTGGCTTCTCTTGTTGCAGAGCACGGCCTCTAGGCGCGTGGGCTTCAGTAGTTGTGGCTTGCGGGCTCTAGAGGGCAGGCTCAGTAGTTGTGGCACACGGGCTTTTTGCTCCGCGGCATGTGGAATCTTCCCAGACAAGGGCTCGAACCCGTGTTCCCTGCATTGGCAGACGAATTCTTAACCACTGCGTTACCAGGGAAGTCCCTGGTTAGCAACTGTTCACGGAGGTAATACTATATGACCTCCCACTATATTATGAGTTTTAGGCTTTAGTTTTTCTTTTTACAGTAGGTGGTTTGACAGGAATCATCTTAGTCAACTCATCCCCAGACATTATCCTCCAGGATACATACTATGTAGTAGCACACTTCCATGACCTAATGTCCATGGGAGCAGTCTTCACTATTATAGGAGGCTTTCTACACTGATTCCCACTATTCTCAGGTTATACAGTTAACTCAGCATGAGCAAAAATTCACCTCACAAGTATATTTGTAGTAGTAAATATGACTTCCTGCAGCACTTTCGTGGCCTCTCAGGGATGTCACTACGTTAGTCTGAGTACACTGAGGCACACACAACATGAAATATTTTGTCTTTAGGCTCATTCATCTCAGTAGCAGCAGTAATGCTAATAATCTTCATACTTTGAAAAGCATTTGTGTCTAAAGAAGAAGTCTTAGCAGTGGGAATTGCTACTCCTAACCTAGAATGGTTACACGGATGTCCTCCACCATATCCTAAGTTTCAAGATCCTACCTATGTAAATGTAAAATAAGGAAGGACTCAAGTCCTTTTCAACCAGTTTCAAGCCAACACCATAACAATTATGTCTTCCTCAATAAATGAGATAAAAGTAAAAAGTGATGTAGCTTTGTCAAAGTTAAATGATAGGCTAAAATCTTGTATATGCCTAAGGCATATCAATGTCATCTAGGCTCTCAAGATACAACATCACCGATTATGGAAGAACTTTTACATTTTCTTCATCACACATTAATAGTGATTTTTAAAATAAGTTCTCTAGTCCTCTATATCATTTCACTAATATTGACATCTAAACTCATATGCATACAATAGATGCCCAGGTAGAGAAAATGTGAACAATTTACTAGCTATTATTGTAATCTTAATTGCCCTATCATCATTGTGAATCCTTTACATGATACATGAAATCAATAACTCTTCCCAAACCATAAAAAACTATGGGTCAGTAACGATACTGAAGCTACAAATACACAGATTACGAAGATTTAAATGTTGACTCCTCTGTAATCCCCACATCAGAGCTAAAACCAGGAGAATAATGACTAATAGAAGTCAACAACCGAGTAGTTAGGGATAGTCATTGAATATTAGTTTCATCTGAAATTGTTGTACACTCCGGAGTTGTTCCTTCTCAGGCCTAAAAGAAGCTGCTATCCCAGGACGCCTAACTTAAAGAATCCTAATATCAACAGGACCAGGCCTATGTTGTGGACAAGAGAGCTCGTTTTCCTGAGTTCAAAGACAGGACAGAGGGATATGTCTGAGATATGGGGTGAATCTGCAGCCCATGGGGATGCACTCTCCAAGCTCCAGTATAGGAATGGGGCCTCTAGGGTCCCAGGCCACCCACCACGCCCTCTGGAGCAGGATCTGGGCAACATTCCCTGTCAGTGATGAGGCAGCCCTAGCACTTGTCACGGCCCGATGTCGTGTCCTATGTGGGCCCCATGCTCTTGGGACCACACCCCACACTCTGCAGGTCCATGCTACAGGGTCCTTCATGCCTCAGGAGTAGAGACCACACAGCAAGCAGTTCCCTCCCCAACCAGCAGGAGGAGGGGAGGAGAGCAGGGGCACCAGGGGACTCTCACTCAGACAACAACACCCCAGCGGTGCCAGCGGGGACAGTGATGATGCAGATGAGGCACAGACCAAGAGATGGGACCAGAGGACCCAAAAGGCAGCTGGTCAGGTCCTGGCTCACCTGCACCCCGGACACCTTTGTCCCGCATACACCCCCTTCCTCATACACCCTCTCCTTAAATGCAGATTCTTCAGATGCGAACAGGCAGAGCTTCAGACTGAAAGTCAGCTCTTCCAAAATGACCCGTCAGCAAACACTGCAGGATTCCACTCCAGTGGGTGCCCTGCAGTCGACAACTCAGGGACTGAAGTGGCTATCGGTGCCAGGGGCAGTGGGAGGGAATGGGCAATGAGACTTTCATGGTTGTGGAATTTTGGTTTTGCAGGACGAAAAGTTCTAGTGATGGTGGTGATGGCTCCACGAGAAAGTGAATCTATCTGATGCCTCAGAAACGTGCACTTAAAATGGTGATGATGGTAAAGGGTATGTGACGTGTGTTTTATTTCACTTAAAATAAATTCTTAAAATAATGTCTTGTTAATTGAGATTCCATTTCGACTCCCCTTCATCACAAATGTCGGAGGCCCAGACACAGTCCCCTACCTTAGGGGCCATCACGGTACCCTCACAGAGCACGTGGGAGACCATTCTTAGGGGGGGCTAGTCTGTGCTCACCTGACCTCTGTCCAGGGGGACCCAGGCAGTGGTGACCCCCATAGATTAGACATATGATATGCTATCGTATTAATACGATACCACCAAGTGTTGTCACTCACCGGAACACAGAGCAGCAACCCACTCAAACATGCCTGACCTCATATGATTGTGACAAGATGAAGAGAAGAAAAGGAACCACAGGTTAATCAGGACAACACCCTTAATGCAGAGGTTGGAAATCTCAAAGGGGACAGGACACACTGCAGGCAAAGAGCGCATATGCGGTCTCCCCATCCATGTGATCCTGACCCATGCAGGTATGGTGAGACCCACACAGTCCCCGCACCCTATACCTGGGGCCACACATCCACACTCACCAGGCTGACCCACCTCCCCAGACCCCTCCACCTGGGTCACATGTCCACAGTCCCAGGGTGACCTCACCTCCCCAGACCCTGCACCTGGGGTCACACGTCCCCTTGGTCAGGACACCATGGCTCTGCAGGGGGCTCCCCCAATGTGGAAACAAGCTGGGTCCCTGGGACCTCCTGGGATGGGAAAAAGTGTCAGGTGGGTCTCCTTTCCCCACACTTGTCCCAGAGGAGTCCTCCTCTTCTCACTTTGGTTCTGTGTGATTTTAACTGTTTGTACAGCTTTCATACTAAAGTTGAACACACGACCCTGGTGCTGGCATGCTCAGTCCTTTCTCGTCTCACTTACATGTTGAGAAAACTCACAGGACAGCAGGGCTGAAAGCCGAGGGGCAGCTCTGGACTCTGCTGAGTAGGGACGGTAGACTGGAGGGAGAGCTCAGCAGCAGCCTCAGCTGTCACCCATCGGCCTTTTGCCCGAACTGCGTGCCCTGCAATCAATTCAGCAGCTAAACCTGCTTCCCTATGCACCATGCACGTGCTGGTAAATTGGAATTATTGCCAGGTAGTCCTCCTGAGGATTCTCCATGAGCCCCAGGGAAGGTGAACCTTGCAGGGATTAAGACTAAGGCCCCGACCATAGCACTGACCCTTGGGAGGACCAGGTCACCACACTCAGAAGAGAGGCTGTTACGTAGACAAGCCCACCTCAGCTCCAGACCCCAGACATCTAAGCACTGACATTCAGATGCAGGCACGGAGCTTCCCAGTACTGAGGCCAGGCCGGGTCTCTACCCAGGTCCCATAGTCCTAGCGTACACAGAACATGGTCAGGTCTAAATCTTCTTATTATAGACAACACATGGTCAGCTCTAAACATAATCAGTAGACAGGACATGCAGAGGTCTAAATCTACCATGTAGACACAACTTGATCATGTTTAAACTAGCTTAGGGCTGATCTCATAGGGGGTACAGATCACACACATGGGTCTCTCATCTTTGGACACCCACGTCAGGAAACTGAACAAAATCTTTGTCATTAAACATTTCAACAGGTAAAACAGAAATGTTCCCAATTTCTCTGGCCACCTGATGGTCAGGATCCACGGGCGAGCCACGAACTTCTTAGAGTGCAGCCCAGTCTGCTGCCAGGACAGACAAGAAGTGGCCTGATTCCAGCCTCCCAGGCTTCCAGAAGGAGGCGGCCACACTGCAAGCCAGGTCAGGAGAGTCCTGCATGGTCCGGGCCGGGAGATCCGGTCTGTCCATTCGGCTGGCCGATTCCGGGCGGGGCGCTCAGGGCCGCTGAGAGCCGTGCACTCAGGTCCTGCTTCCCTGCAGCGTGTGCGTGTGCGTGTGCGTGTGCGTGTGTGTGTGTGTGTAGAGGGGGCGGTGGCTGACGGCTCCCATGGTTCCCAACCCGGGCACCGCGCTGTCTTCGAGGGGAGGCACGGGGAGAGGTAGGGGCACAGAAGCCGTTGGAGAGGAGAACCCACCGCGGAACTCCTTGCACACTGGCTCGCCCCACCCGGAGACCCGCCTGCCCATCGTGGGCCGCATGTCGCCCCCTAGTCCCCCAACCCCGAGGGCCGGGTGCCTGCTCTTTCAACAGCACAGGGTCTCACATGAAGGAGACCCAGTGTGGACTGTCAGCCCCCAACTCCTGATGCTGTGTTTAGGGGGAGAATGAACCCCCTTGACTGGGCGATGGGACCCTGTGAGGAAAGAGGTGGCGGCCCGATCCAAGTCAGGGCCTGGCTGAGATATGAGGAAACAGGAGCCAAGGGCAGGGCCTGGAGGCCAGGCCAACAGGAGGGGCACCCCCAGCCTTGGCCGGGCTCTGCAACGGTGACATTGTTGCTTTAGGGGACCTGGGACAGGTGACTGAATGTAATGGGAGTCTAAACTGGACCCTGAATGCGGCTTAAAGAAGGTGTGAAGGATGTTACTGAGACAGTGACAGTCATTGGAAGACAAACTCTGTGTCAGGATATCCTGCTCCATCCATTTAAATCCCTGAGATCTGTGACCTTTACGTGGCTACGCAGGATTGTTAGAGCAGCTGCGTGCGGATATATCTGGGGCACAATTCAGTCTGCAGCCAACTTGCAAGTGGTTCCAGCAAACACACAGGTGTGCGCACAGGCAGGCACAGCACACACACAAACATATGCACGTGCACAGCACAAATATATTCACACACTAGCATGTGAACCCACATGCACCCATATGCCCATGCACACACTAATGTGTGCAAGTTCACATACCTATCCACATGCACAGCATATTTATGCAAACAGGCACATGCACACGCATAGCACACACACAGGGAATAAAGTGAATCCGTAAAGCATTAATTCCTGAACACAAGTGAAGCTGACATGTATTTTTCCCTTTTCTTAGCCTTGATGTTTTCCACAACAAAAAAGTTTAAGAAAAAATTAATGGCAAATGACTTTTGATTCATAGGACTTTCTGATTTTATTCCACAAATATTATGACAGCAGAAATGAATGTAGATATTACATGTGTCCACTAATGGAAGAATGGAGAAGAAAAACACGGTCCATCAATACAAGGGAATGCTATTCAGCCTAAAAAGAAAGTCAATTCTGACACAGGATGCAGCAGGGATGAACCTTGAGGGCATTATGCTGAGTGATGTGAGCTAGACGCTAAAAAACAAACAGTGCTTGATCCACTCAGACAAGGCCCCTAGAGCAGTCGGAAATATAGAGACATAAAGTAGGATGTTGAGGGCCAGAGGCTGAGGGAGGGACAATGGGGAGTGAGTGTTTAATGGGGACTGTTTCAATTTTGCAAGATGAAAAAGTTCTGGAGGATGATGGTGGTCAGGTTTGCACAACAGTGTGAATTACTTCCTGACCCTGAAATGTGCACTTAAAAATGGTTAAGATAGTACATTTTATGTTATGTGTACCACACCACAATTTTTAAAACTTTTCCAAAAACAACAGGAAATAGTCCATGAATACCACAAGATGCACAACTTCACTAACAACAGAGGGATTAAAGCCATAAGAAAAATACTGTGCATACACCTACCAGAATGGCAGACATGAAAGACATAGTATCAAATATCAGCAGGATGTGGAGCAATGGAAAGCCTGGTACGCAACGGGGGGATGCAACCACTTCTGAAGCAATCGGGCCACAGATAGCGAATTCCGTGCACAGAGACCCACAGTGCTCCTCCCAGTTGAACACAAACCCACCAGCCCTGCACCAGGACACACGGACATGGACTGGCAGCCACAGGAGCCAAACCTGAAGGAACCTGAAGGCCATCACAGACGGATGCAGAAATGAACCATGCACGCTCCTATGAAGGAATATTCCACAGCAATGGAGTACATTTTGTTTAAAGGTAGTAAAACTATAAAAATTATTTTTTAAAGAAAACTATCTTTACAAGATGAAAGAATCTATAATTCTGGCACCTAGGGATTGTCGAATGCTCCTAAAAATAGATTGCTGTGGAAACGTTTATTATAGGGAAATTGACATATTCTCTAGGAAGGACGCGGTGAATGGGCCTGCTACATTTTCTACATTGAAGACATGTACAGGTTTTGATTCTACTTCTGTTAAATCAAGTGGGGCTTCACTGGATTTCTGCTACTGCGGAGATAATCAAATTCTGGGTAGGGGTCAGGAGAAAATTAGTCATAGGTGTTCTTGTGTAGTAATTATTGTTGAAAGTGTAAATGATCCATTTACCAGTAAGACTGAGAATAGAATAACTGCTACATTACTTCATATGAGATGATCCTCTGTGCTATTGTTCCTGGAGCTCCAGTGAGTGAGTATTTTGAATGTGAAGTTCATCCAGATCTGAGGATGGAATAAATGGCTAGGTGTGATATGGCTAATAGAAATAATATGCCTACATTTATACTAATTAGTGGATAAGATATGGGAAGAGGAATTCATGTTGTGAGAGGCAGGGTTATGGCTAGCATTGGGGCAATAATATATAAATTGATGATGTTGATGGACATAGTGGTTCTTTAGTAAGTAATTGGAATGCCTCAGCAATGGGTTGTAATCATCCATGGGGGCTGATGATTTTTGGCCCTTTCTGGATTTGTATATAGCCTAGGATTTTCCATTTGGTTAATATGAGGAATGCTATGGTGAATTAAATTGGGTAATTTGTGAAAGAATGTTGATTATAAACATATTCTTAGGAAGAGGACTTGAACCAGTGCAGAAAAAGTTTCAGTTTTACATAATTACCGGGCTCTGCCAGCGTAACGAACCCTGTTCTACAGTAGGGTATGTATAAATTAATTGAATGTAGATTATATCATCATTTAGTTTGAAGACATTTTGTAAAGGAAGCCGTATTGCTCTTGTCCTTTCATACTGGAAGAAATCTGCAATAGACAGAAACCAACCAGGATGACTCCAGTCTGAACTCAGATCACGTGAGACTTTAATCGTTGAACAAACAGACAATTAATAGCAGTTATACCGTTGAAATGTCGTGATCCAGCATCAAGGTCATAAACCATATTGCGCATATGAACTCCAGAATACAATTACACTGTTATCCCTAGTAAAACTTGTTCCATTGACCAGTGTTTTAGAAGAACAGGTGATAAAGCATTTTGACTAGCTGGCCTAAATTTTAATCACTCAGAAGTGGTTTTATTCTCCAAAAAATAAATGGCGCATTTGCTCAAGACACACCTGCTTCAGTAGTTGTGGCGTGCAGACTCAGTAGTTGTGGCCCAATGGCTTAGTTGTTCCGTGGCACGTGAGATCTTCCCGGACCGGGGATCGAACCGGGTCCCCTGCATTGGCAGGCGAATTCTTAATCACTGCATCACCAGGGAAGTCCCAGATTCGCTGTCTCCCTTTTAATATACCTTAAGCCCAAAGAATCCATGGAAAATTGTTAAAGAAAATAAGGCAATAAAATATTGTAAGGACTATAACAGAAGCATATAGTACACAGTTCATATAGACACATCCCAAGCAGTTACAAAGTATATTAAAAGGGAGGCTGCAATTTTAAAAGAATAAGAAAAATTATACCCACAAACTCCCAATCTTTCCTGAAACGTTGCAATCTGAAACCCTATTGTAGGAAGCAGAAGATTCCAGGAGATATTCTACAAATGAAGGACTCCAAACCCTGTGGTTGGATAAGGAATTCTGGAAGGAAGGTATCCTCACCCAAGGAGAGCAGGTTCCTATACTTCTCTAACATCACATCCCTGTACAATTCCCATTGATCTTGGTCCAGGCATTCTCACTCCTCTTGACAGAAATCTATGGCCACATCCTGGAATGTCAGCAGTCCCTGAAATTCAACGTACACATGCCATGTGGCCACGGGAAGAGTTCATAATATGACCCAAGAAGAAAACAGCAAGTTAAGAGAAGGTTTTAATTTAGAAGAGTCTCTTCAATTATCCACTAATATATATATATATATATATATATATATATATATAATTTTTTTTTTACAAAGTAACTTTCTCTACCTTATTTCTAACTACAAGAAAAGAGTATGGCATGTGATCCACAAAACCAGTATAGAGACTATACTTGTCTGGAAAAGAAATGATAAAATGATGGTTTCAACACAGGCATATGCATTTTTGAGTGTTTTATTTATATCAAACTGGATAAAATGTGTGTATTTCTCATAGAGAAAAGACCTGTCGAGGTAGAAATGTACCTTTCAACTCTTCATGGGTACACGAGTACACTGGGGAGATTGTAAAAGTGCAGATTGTGATTCAGTAGGTCCGGTGGGCCTGAGTTCTATTTTTTTAACAAGCTCATTTTTAACTAGTGATGCCACAGTCTCTGATTCATTAACCACAACTGTGAATATCAGAGACATAATTAGAAAGGTAAAAATTCACATTTAATTTTGAACTTAAAGTGTTTTATGGATTTTACACCTTTAATAGAATAGTGAGCACAGCAGCAACAATCATTTGTGAGTATTTACTATAGACTGTGTATCTTTCTAATTTTTTTGTGTAGGATTCCAGGAAAAAGGCCTGGGCTGCGGCCACAATGGGCGTGGCCCCCGTGCCGGGCCGCCCCTCCAGGACCCCCGACGGGGCCCTGCGCTCCTGGCGGCTCCCTCCCCCGCCGCCCCGCTCCCTCCCGGAAGGCCTCGGGGCAGAGCGGTCCCACCCACTGCGCGCTGAACAGAGCCCGCGTTTCCTCAGAGCTGGAACTCCCGGCTCAGGCGGGGTCTCTTCCCTCCGCCTTCACGGAACTGCCCCGGAGCCCGAGGGGAGGGCGACCTCACTGAGGCTGCCGGCTCTGGAGGTGCCCCGGCGGCCGAAGCCATGACAGTCGCGGGGACGGCGGGCCGGGTAAGTGGACGCCGACCCTCCGCCTGGTCCGGTGCCCGGGCGGCAGCACAAGACCAGCTTCTGAGGGGCAGGGGTTCGCTGCCACCCGCCGCTGCTGTGCAGAAAGAGCGGCCTCCAGCGTCTGGTCCCCGGGAACTTCGGTCCGTCCTCTCGCCCCTGCCCTCGTCCTGGCTCGCGAGGCCTGGTGGGCGTGAGGAGGGGGTCGGCCTGAGCGTCCTGAGGGGAAACGGGGCAAGGGAGGCGCAGGGTCCGGCTGCAGCGTCAGCGCCCCTCTTCCCGACTGCGGGGAAAGCGGCTGAAAACTCCTCCCGAGGCGCGCAGGCCCCTTATTCAGCCGAGTCCCTCTGCGCTCCTTCCTCCCTGAGCTAAAGTACCGGGGGTAGGGGACAGGGCAGGGAACTGGCGCAGGTAATGGGGAACATCCAAAGGTGATTGTTAACTAAGGAAAACCAGCTCTCCCAAGGTGAGGAATGCGGCGCTTTTCTTTGCCTGGGCTCACTGAATTCCTTCCTTTGAGATGCACCTCAGCTCTCTGGGGCCTGCATTCTGTATTTGCATATCCTGAGTGCCTCAGGGCCCGCCGGCTCACATTGGAGGGCTGCAAGTGCTGAAGACTGTGACATCCTTTGTTTACTGATAGGGCAAGAACTATTCCATTTCTCACAGGCTTGAGTGGCAGACAGTGGAAAAAAGTCAGAGAATCTCACTCGGCCTGTACTTTGGTTTACATATAGATAATATTTATACTTAACTGTGCTAATAGAGGTTCTCAAGTCCAATCAACTTGTACTACTGCCGTCTATGTATCAATTTCATCAATATCATAAGATAAATGCCTATAGAATTGACTTAATCCATTTAAATAGGATAATGATTTTGAAAGGAAACATAATAGAAATATAACAACGAAACCTTTACCACTAAAGGCTGGGTCTGGAACACCCTAAATAAATGTTCCATTGTTAAAATATTGAAAGATGTAGTCAATAGAAATATCAACAAAAATGACAAATAATAAGGGTAGCAGAATGTTGAAATGTTCTATCTTTATCATTAAAGTGGCAGAAAATCATTTATTAGTAGGCACTGGGGGCAGAAGATGCCTGATTTTATATCTGTGTCATATTTGTGCAGTTGTTTCAACAAGTAACTTAAAGACAAAATGGAAAAACAAGGAGGTTTGTGCCTGAGATCATGTTGATGTGAAACCAGGGATGGCCACCTTGTGCCAGGTGAGTTAAGTTTACCTGGCAGGTAGACCGCAGAGCTCCTGGGAAGCAAGGGTTGGAATTTTTCTGCTGGGTGCCCCTTAGGTTCTGTGACTTGACTGACTGTGAGTCATGTTTCGGGAAAGACCTGATCACAGGAAAAGGGTGGGAATAGAGTGATTTGGGGAGCAGCTAACAACATTCATCACAGCTCACGGCCTGAATGAATTTTAAAGAAACAGGAAAACAAATGCTTCTTATGGAATCAGAGAATGTGAGGGCTGGACAATCCCAGAAAATGAGGAACACCCATCCCATTTTCCAGATGACAAAACAGAGGTCCAGCAAGGTGAAATCCCTCACCCAAGTTGCACCCGTCTCTCCTCCCCACTACGTGGTTCATGAAAGCAGGACTCTTCCTGCCTTGATCACTGCTGAACCCCAAAAAGGGCCAGGCATCTAGCAGCTGCTCCAAAAATTTGGGTTGACTGTAGGAACAATGCTATTTCTTTCTTTCTCACTCTTATTCAGGATTGTGCCAAGAACTCGCCAGGTTGCAATGTAATTCGATAAATGTAAATATTAATTGAGTTTTGTTGTGATGAGGACTTAGGCTTTGAAGGTAACAGACTTGGTTCAGATCTTGGTTCTGCCACTCCATAGCTGTTTGGCTTTGGGAAAATTACTAAACCTCTCTGAGATTATTTCCTCCTTTGTAAAGTGGGGATAAATCTATCTGAGCCAGCAGAGCAGCTGCATGAGAGATATGCCCTAAATATTGGTCTTTCTCACTCTCCTACGCCATCTCTCTGTTCTTCCCAGAGAAGCTGTACAGAAGGATATAGTACTTTTGTTTAAAATAGTTAACTAATTAATTAATTAATTTGTTTTTGGCTGCGTTGGGTCTTCGTTGCTATGCGCAGGCTTTGCCTAGTTGCGGCAAGCGGGGGCTACTCTTTGTTGCGGTGCGCGGGCTTCTCATTGCGGTGGCTTCTCTTGCTAGCCTTAACCCCAATGCTAGCCTTGACCCTGGCTCTCACAACATGAATTCCTCTTCCCATATCTTATCCACTAATTAATATAAATGTAGGCATATTATTTCTATTAGCCATATCACACCTAGCCATTTACTCCATCCTCAGATCTGGATGAACTTCACATTCAAAATACTCACTCACTGGAGCTCTAGGAGCAATAGCACAGACAATCATCTCACATGAAGTAATGTAGCAGTTATTCTATTCTCAGTCTTACTGATAAATGGATCATTTACACTTTCAACAGTAATTATTACACAAGAACACCTATGACTAATTTTCTCCTGACCCCTACCCAGAATTTGATTATCTCCTCAGTAGCCGAAATCCAACGAAGCCCCACTTGATTAAACGGAAGTAGCATCAAAACCTGTATATGTCTTCAATGTAGAAAATGTAGCAGGCCCATTCACCCCGTCCCTCCTAGAGAATATGTCAATTTCCCTATAATAAACATTTCCACAGCAATCTATTTTTAGGAGCATTCGACAATCCCTAGGTGCCAGAATTATATACAGCCCAAGTCATCATTAAACACATCTAACAATCTCCTTTCTATTAATTTGAGCCTCCTACCTACAATTTTGATATGATCAACGCATACATCTCTTATAAAAAGTATTTTACGACTAACATTAACCCTATGTATATGAGAGTTTTCACTACTTGTCATCATACCAGGCAACCCACCACAAATTTAAGAAATATGTCTGACAAAAGAGTTACTTTGATAGAGTAAATCACAGAGGTTTCAATGCTCTTATTCCTGGAATTGAATTCTTCCTAATAATTTTACATTCTCCATGCTACCTACCACATTACACCACATGCTATATAGTAAAGTTCTCTAAGTAAGCTTCAGGCCCATACCCCCAAAATATTTTTATATATCCTTCCTGTGCTAATAAACTCTCATTGTTTTTACCATCATTCTACTGACCATTTTCTCAGGAAATATAATTGTATAACAAGCTCACACTGGTTAATGGTATCCCCATTCTAATAAAAAACATGAACCCATAAGCTACAGAAGCATCCAACAAATATTTCCTAAAACAGTCCACCACATCAATACTACTTATAATGGCTATTATCATTAATCTAATATACTCTGGTCAAAGAGCACAATGAATAACAAGAATCTTTAATCCAGC
Source organism: Balaenoptera physalus (assembly GCF_965194825.1). Taxonomy (NCBI): domain Eukaryota; kingdom Metazoa; phylum Chordata; class Mammalia; order Artiodactyla; family Balaenopteridae; genus Balaenoptera; species Balaenoptera physalus. The sequence goes on from NW_028126506.1 coordinate 1,263,233, forward strand.
AGCATCCACCCTCATGACAATCGCCCTTGTCACAAAAGTAGGACTTTCCCCATTTCACTTCTGAGTGCCTGAAGTCACACGAGGCATCCCATGAACAGCAGACCTGATGCTATCAACATGACAAAATTGCACCCCTATCAGTTTTATACCACATGTCACCTTCCATCAACCTAAATATACTATTAATCATAGTGATATTATAAATCATAGCTGGAGGCTGAGGCAGACTTCGCCATACTCACCTGGAAAATATTACACCTTCCTCATCAATTGCCCATATAGGATGAATAACAGCTATTATAATGTATATTCAGATTATAACAATCCTAAACATACTAATTTATATCATAACAACACTATCTTCTTCTTATTTATGCCCAGATCATGTACTACAAGAGTATCATTATCACACACATGAGATAAAACACCTCCCATCCCAATCATTTTCCTCACCATTATAGTATCATTAGGACATCGCCCATCACTATCAGGCTTTCTACCCAAATGAATAATTATCCAAGAGATAACAAAAACGACAACATCATTCTACCAACACTAATAGCCATCATAGCATTCCTCAGCATATATTTCTACTTGCAGCTAACATACTCCACATCACTAACTATATTCCCTTCATTAAACAACACAAACACAAAACAATTTGAACATACAAAGAAATAACCTTCCTATCATTACCAATCATAATACCCACACGGTTACTACACACAACACCCATTCTATCGGTGCTGGACTAGGAATTTAGGTTAGTTCAGACCAAGAGCTTTCAAAACCCTAAACAAGTGAAATTTACTTAATTCCTAAAAATAAGGATTGCAAGACTTTATTCTACATCAATTGAATGTAAAGCAAACACTGTATTGAAGCCAAATCTTTACGAGATTGATGAGTTTTAACCCCAGGAAACTTTAGTTAACAGGCAAATCCTCTAGTCAACTGACTTCAGTCTACTTCTCCTTCATTTGAGAAAGAAAAAAAGAAAAAAAAAAAAAAAGGCAGGATAATCACTGGCAGAATTGAAGCTGCTTCTCTGAAGTTACAATTCAATTTGTTGATTCACCACAGGGTTTGCCAGAAAGAGGGCTCAATCTCTGTCTTTAGATTTACAGTCTAATGCTAACTCAGTCATTTTACCTCTGTTCATACACTGCTGATTATTTTCAACAAATCACAAAGATATCGGCATTTTATATTTACTATTTGGTGCTTGAGCTGGAGTAGCAGGCAGCACCTTAATTATATTAATCCAGGCTGAGCTATGCTGACCTGGACCGCTACTTGGAGATGCCCAAATCTGTAAGGTTGTCATAACAGTCCCTGCACTTGTAATAATTTTCTTTATAGCTGTACCCGCTATGATTGCAGGCTTTGAAAACTGATTTGGGCCACTAATAACTCGGACACCTGAAGTAGCATTTCCCCCAATAAATCATATAAACTTTTGACTACTTCCCCCATCATTCTTACTCCTACTCATATCACCAATAGTAGAAGCTGGTTCTGGTACCAGTGGGACGGTGTATTCAGCTCTAGCCTGCAATCTGGCCCATGCAGGAGCCTCTGTCGACCTAACTGTTTTCTCCTTACATTTAGCAGGTGTCTCCTCAATTCTTGGTATTATTACTTTTATTACTATAGTCTTTAATACAAAACCAGCAGTCATATCCCAATACCAAACACCATTATTTGTTTAATCTTCCCCAATTATAGCCATATTACTATAATTACCAATCTCAGTCCAAGCAGCCAGAATTGCCATGCTGTTAAGAGATAGAAATCTAAACACTACTTTCTTTGACCCTGCAGGAGGAGACCGAATCCTATACCAACACCTCTTTTGATACTTTGCTCACCCCGAAGTCTGTATTCATGGCCTAACAGGGTTTGTTATAAACTCACATAGCATTACATACTATTTAGGACAAAAATTGCCTTTCAGCTATCTGGGAATAGTATGAGTCATGTCCACTGGTTTTTTAGGAGTTCTCTTGTGGGCCCATCATATCTTTACCATAGGGATAGCTGTGGACTCAGGAGCATACTTTGCATCAGCTACCGTAATTACTTCTATCCCTACAGGAGTAAAAGTATCTAGCTGATTAGCAACTCTTTATTTAATTTTTCTTTTACTTTTCTTTTTTTTTTTTTTTTGGCTGAGTTGGGTCTTGGTTGCTGCGCATGGGCTTTCTCTGGTTGCGGTGAGCGGCAGCTACTCTTCGTTGCGGTGTGCGGCCCTTTCATTGCAGTGGCTTCTCTTGTTGCAGAGCACGGCCTCTAGGCGCGTGGGCTTCAGTAGTTGTGGCTTGCGGGCTCTAGAGGGCAGGCTCAGTAGTTGTGGCACACGGGCTTTTTGCTCCGCGGCATGTGGAATCTTCCCAGACAAGGGCTCGAACCCGTGTTCCCTGCATTGGCAGACGAATTCTTAACCACTGCGTTACCAGGGAAGTCCCTGGTTAGCAACTGTTCACGGAGGTAATACTATATGACCTCCCACTATATTATGAGTTTTAGGCTTTAGTTTTTCTTTTTACAGTAGGTGGTTTGACAGGAATCATCTTAGTCAACTCATCCCCAGACATTATCCTCCAGGATACATACTATGTAGTAGCACACTTCCATGACCTAATGTCCATGGGAGCAGTCTTCACTATTATAGGAGGCTTTCTACACTGATTCCCACTATTCTCAGGTTATACAGTTAACTCAGCATGAGCAAAAATTCACCTCACAAGTATATTTGTAGTAGTAAATATGACTTCCTGCAGCACTTTCGTGGCCTCTCAGGGATGTCACTACGTTAGTCTGAGTACACTGAGGCACACACAACATGAAATATTTTGTCTTTAGGCTCATTCATCTCAGTAGCAGCAGTAATGCTAATAATCTTCATACTTTGAAAAGCATTTGTGTCTAAAGAAGAAGTCTTAGCAGTGGGAATTGCTACTCCTAACCTAGAATGGTTACACGGATGTCCTCCACCATATCCTAAGTTTCAAGATCCTACCTATGTAAATGTAAAATAAGGAAGGACTCAAGTCCTTTTCAACCAGTTTCAAGCCAACACCATAACAATTATGTCTTCCTCAATAAATGAGATAAAAGTAAAAAGTGATGTAGCTTTGTCAAAGTTAAATGATAGGCTAAAATCTTGTATATGCCTAAGGCATATCAATGTCATCTAGGCTCTCAAGATACAACATCACCGATTATGGAAGAACTTTTACATTTTCTTCATCACACATTAATAGTGATTTTTAAAATAAGTTCTCTAGTCCTCTATATCATTTCACTAATATTGACATCTAAACTCATATGCATACAATAGATGCCCAGGTAGAGAAAATGTGAACAATTTACTAGCTATTATTGTAATCTTAATTGCCCTATCATCATTGTGAATCCTTTACATGATACATGAAATCAATAACTCTTCCCAAACCATAAAAAACTATGGGTCAGTAACGATACTGAAGCTACAAATACACAGATTACGAAGATTTAAATGTTGACTCCTCTGTAATCCCCACATCAGAGCTAAAACCAGGAGAATAATGACTAATAGAAGTCAACAACCGAGTAGTTAGGGATAGTCATTGAATATTAGTTTCATCTGAAATTGTTGTACACTCCGGAGTTGTTCCTTCTCAGGCCTAAAAGAAGCTGCTATCCCAGGACGCCTAACTTAAAGAATCCTAATATCAACAGGACCAGGCCTATGTTGTGGACAAGAGAGCTCGTTTTCCTGAGTTCAAAGACAGGACAGAGGGATATGTCTGAGATATGGGGTGAATCTGCAGCCCATGGGGATGCACTCTCCAAGCTCCAGTATAGGAATGGGGCCTCTAGGGTCCCAGGCCACCCACCACGCCCTCTGGAGCAGGATCTGGGCAACATTCCCTGTCAGTGATGAGGCAGCCCTAGCACTTGTCACGGCCCGATGTCGTGTCCTATGTGGGCCCCATGCTCTTGGGACCACACCCCACACTCTGCAGGTCCATGCTACAGGGTCCTTCATGCCTCAGGAGTAGAGACCACACAGCAAGCAGTTCCCTCCCCAACCAGCAGGAGGAGGGGAGGAGAGCAGGGGCACCAGGGGACTCTCACTCAGACAACAACACCCCAGCGGTGCCAGCGGGGACAGTGATGATGCAGATGAGGCACAGACCAAGAGATGGGACCAGAGGACCCAAAAGGCAGCTGGTCAGGTCCTGGCTCACCTGCACCCCGGACACCTTTGTCCCGCATACACCCCCTTCCTCATACACCCTCTCCTTAAATGCAGATTCTTCAGATGCGAACAGGCAGAGCTTCAGACTGAAAGTCAGCTCTTCCAAAATGACCCGTCAGCAAACACTGCAGGATTCCACTCCAGTGGGTGCCCTGCAGTCGACAACTCAGGGACTGAAGTGGATATCGGTGCCAGGGGCAGTGGGAGGGAATGGGCAATGAGACTTTCATGGTTGTGGAATTTTGGTTTTGCAGGACGAAAAGTTCTAGTGATGGTGGTGATGGCTCCACGAGAAAGTGAATCTATCTGATGCCTCAGAAACGTGCACTTAAAATGGTGATGATGGTAAAGGGTATGTGACGTGTGTTTTATTTCACTTAAAATAAATTCTTAAAATAATGTCTTGTTAATTGAGATTCCATTTCGACTCCCCTTCATCACAAATGTCGGAGGCCCAGACACAGTCCCCTACCTTAGGGGCCATCACGGTACCCTCACAGAGCACGTGGGAGACCATTCTTAGGGGGGGCTAGTCTGTGCTCACCTGACCTCTGTCCAGGGGGACCCAGGCAGTGGTGACCCCCATAGATTAGACATATGATATGCTATCGTATTAATACGATACCACCAAGTGTTGTCACTCACCGGAACACAGAGCAGCAACCCACTCAAACATGCCTGACCTCATATGATTGTGACAAGATGAAGAGAAGAAAAGGAACCACAGGTTAATCAGGACAACACCCTTAATGCAGAGGTTGGAAATCTCAAAGGGGACAGGACACACTGCAGGCAAAGAGCGCATATGCGGTCTCCCCATCCATGTGATCCTGACCCATGCAGGTATGGTGAGACCCACACAGTCCCCGCACCCTATACCTGGGGCCACACATCCACACTCACCAGGCTGACCCACCTCCCCAGACCCCTCCACCTGGGTCACATGTCCACAGTCCCAGGGTGACCTCACCTCCCCAGACCCTGCACCTGGGGTCACACGTCCCCTTGGTCAGGACACCATGGCTCTGCAGGGGGCTCCCCCAATGTGGAAACAAGCTGGGTCCCTGGGACCTCCTGGGATGGGAAAAAGTGTCAGGTGGGTCTCCTTTCCCCACACTTGTCCCAGAGGAGTCCTCCTCTTCTCACTTTGGTTCTGTGTGATTTTAACTGTTTGTACAGCTTTCATACTAAAGTTGAACACACGACCCTGGTGCTGGCATGCTCAGTCCTTTCTCGTCTCACTTACATGTTGAGAAAACTCACAGGACAGCAGGGCTGAAAGCCGAGGGGCAGCTCTGGACTCTGCTGAGTAGGGACGGTAGACTGGAGGGAGAGCTCAGCAGCAGCCTCAGCTGTCACCCATCGGCCTTTTGCCCGATCTGCGTGCCCTGCAATCAATTCAGCAGCTAAACCTGCTTCCCTATGCACCATGCACGTGCTGGTAAATTGGAATTATTGCCAGGTAGTCCTCCTGAGTGTTCTCCATGAGCCCCAGGGAAGGTGAACCTTGCAGGGATTAAGACTAAGGCCCCGACCATAGCACTGACCCTTGGGAGGACCAGGTCACCACACTCAGGAGAGAGGCTGTTACGTAGACAAGCCCACCTCAGCTCCAGACCCCAGACATCTAAGCACTGACATTCAGATGCAGGCACGGAGCTTCCCAGTACTGAGGCCAGGCCGGGTCTCTACCCAGGTCCCCATAGTCCTAGCGTACACAGAACATGGTCAGGTCTAAATCTTCTTATTATAGACAACACATGGTCAGCTCTAAACATAATCAGTAGACAGGACATGCAGAGGTCTAAATCTACCATGTAGACACAACTTGATCATGTTTAAACTAGCTTAGGGCTGATCTCATAGGGGGTACAGATCACACACATGGGTCTCTCATCTTTGGACACCCACGTCAGGAAACTGAACAAAATCTTTGTCATTAAACATTTCAACAGGTAAAACAGAAATGTTCCCAATTTCTCTGGCCACCTGATGGTCAGGATCCACGGGCGAGCCACGAACTTCTTAGAGTGCAGCCCAGTCTGCTGCCAGGACAGACAAGAAGTGGCCTGATTCCAGCCTCCCAGGCTTCCAGAAGGAGGCGGCCACACTGCAAGCCAGGTCAGGAGAGTCCTGCATGGTCCGGGCCGGGAGATCCAGTCTGTCCATTCGGCTGGCCGATTCCGGGGGGGGCGCTCAGGGCCGCTGAGAGCCCTGCACTCAGGTCCTGCTTCCCTGCAGCGTGTGCGTGTGCATGTGCGTGTGCGTGTGTGTGTGTGTGTGTAGAGGGGGCGGTGGCTGACGGCTCCCATGGTTCCCAACCCGGGCACAGCGCTGTCTTCGAGGGGAGGCACGGGGAGAGGTAGGGGCACAGAAGCTGTTGGAGAGGAGAACCCACCGCGGAACTCCTTGCACACTGGCTCGCCCCACCCGGAGACCCGCCTGCCCATCGTGGGCCGCATGTCGCCCCCCAGTCCCGCAACCCCGAGGGCCGGGTGCCTGCTCTTTCAACAGCACAGGGTCTCACATGAAGGAGACCCAGTGTGGACTGTCAGCCCCCAACTCCTGATGCTGTGTTTGGGGAGAATGAACCCCCTTGACTGGGCGATGGGACCCTGTGAGGAAAGAGGTGGCGGCCCGATCCAAGTCGGGGCCTGGCTGAGATATGAGAAAACAGGAGCCAAGGGCAGGGCCTGGAGGCCAGGCCAACAGGAGGGGCACCCCCAGCCTTGGCCGGGCTCTCCAACGGTGACATTGTTGCTTTAGGGGACCTGGGACAGGTGACTGAATGTAATGGGAGTCTAAACTGGACCCTGAATGCGGGTTAAAGAAGGTGTGAAGGATGTTACTGAGACAGTGACAGCCATTGGAAGACAAACTCTGTGTCAGGATATCCTGCTCCATCCATTTAAATCCCTGAGATCTGTGACCTTTACGTGGCTACGCAGGATTGTTAGAGCAGCTGCGTGCGGATATATCTGGGGCACAATTCAGTCTGCAGCCAACTTGCAAGTGGTTCCAGCAAACACACAGGTGTGCGCACAGGCAGGCACAGCACACACACAAACATATGCACGTGCACAGCACAAATACATTCACACACTAGCATGTGAACACACATGCACCCATATGCCCATGCACACAGTAATGTGTGCAAGTTCACATACCTATCCACATGCACAGCATATTTATGCAAACAGGCACATGCACACGCATAGCACACACACAGGGAATAAAGTGAATCCGTAAAGCATTAATTCCTGAACACAAGTGAAGCTGACATGTATTTTTCCCTTTTCTTAGCCTTGATGTTTTCCACAACAAAAAGTTTAAGAAAAAAGTTAATGGCAAATGACTTTTGATTCATAGGACTTTCTGATTTTATTCCACAAATATTATGACAGCAGAAATGAATGTAGATATTACATGTGTCCACTAATGGAAGAATGGAGAAGAAAAACACGGTCCATCAATACAAGGGAATGCTATTCAGCCTAAAAAGGAAGTCAATTCTGACACAGGATGCAGCAGGGATGAACCTTGAGGGCATTATGCTCAGTGATGTAAGCTAGACACAAAAAAACAAACAGTGCTTGATCCACTCATACAAGGCCCCTAGAGCAGTCGGAAATATAGAGACATAAAGTAGGATGTTGAGGGCCAGAGGCTGAGGGAGGGACAATGGGGAGTGAGTGTTTAATGGGGACTGTTTCAATTTTGCAAGATGAAAAAGTTCTGGAGGATGATGGTGGTCAGGTTTGCACAACAGTGTGAATTACTTCCTGACCCTGAAATGTGCACTTAAAAATGGTTAAGATAGTACATTTTATGTTATGTGTACCAGACCACAATTTTTAAAACTTTTCCAAAAACAACAGGAAATAGTCCATGAATACCACAAGATGCACAACTTCACTAACAACAGAGGGATTAAAGCCATAAGAAAAATACTGTGCATACACCTACCAGAATGGCAGACATGAAAGACATAGTATCAAATATCAGCAGGATGTGGAGCAATGGAAAGCCTGGTACGCAACGGGGGGATGCAACCACTTCTGAAGCAATCGGGCCTCAGATAGCGAAGTCCATGCACAGAGACCCACAGTGCTCCTCCCAGTTGAACACAAACCCACCAGCCCTGCACCAGGACACACGGACATGGACTGGCAGCCACAGGAGCCAAACCTGAAGGAACCTGAAGGCCATCACAGACGGATGCAGAAATGAACCATGCACGCTCCTATGAAGGAATATTCCACAGCAATGGAGTACATTTTGTTTAAAGGTAGTAAAACTATAAAAATTATTTTTTAAAGAAAACTATCTTTACAAGATGAAAGAATCTATAATTCTGGCACCTAGGGATTGTCGAATGCTCCTAAAAATAGATTGCTGTGGAAACGTTTATTATAGGGAAATTGACATATTCTCTAGGAAGGACGCGGTGAATGGGCCTGCTACATTTTCTACATTGAAGACATGTACAGGTTTTGATTCTACTTCTGTTAAATCAAGTGGGGCTTCACTGGATTTCTGCTACTGCGGAGATAATCAAATTCTGGGTAGGGGTCAGGAGAAAATTAGTCATAGGTGTTCTTGTGTAATAATTACTGTTGAAAGTGTAAATGATCCATTTACCAGTAAGACTGAGAATAGAATAACTGCTACATTACTTCATATGAGATGATCCTCTGTACTATTGTTCCTGGAGCTCCAGTGAGTGAGTATTTCGAATGTGAAGTTCATCCAGATCTGAGGATGGAATAAATGGCTAGGTGTGATATGGCTAATAGAAATAATATGCCTACATTTATACTAATTAGTGGATAAGATATGGGAAGAGGAATTCATGTTGTGAGAGGCAGGGTTATGGCTAGCATTGGGGCAATAATATATAAATTGATGATGTTGATGGACATAGTGGTTCTTTAATAAGTAATTTGAATGCCTCAGCAATGGGTTGTAATCATCCATGGGGGCTGATGATTTTTGGCCCTTTCTGGATTTGTATATAGCCTAGGATTTTCCATTTGGTTAATATGAGGAATGCTATGGTGAATTAAATTGGGTAATTTGTGAAAGAATGTTGATTATAAACATATTCTTAGGAAGAGGACTTGAACCAGTGCAGAAAAAGTTTCAGTTTTACATAATTACCGGGCTCTGCCAGCGTAACGAACCCTGTTCTACAGTAGGGTATGTATAAATTAATTGAATGTAGATTATATCATCATTTAGTTTGAAGACATTTTGTAAAGGAAGCCGTATTGCTCTTGTCCTTTCATACTGGAAGAAATCTGCAATAGACAGAAACCAACCAGGATGACTCCAGTCTGAACTCAGATCACGTGAGACTTTAATCGTTGAACAAACAGACAATTAATAGCAGTTATACCGTTGAAATGTCGTGATCCAGCATCAAGGTCATAAACCATATTGCGCATATGAACTCCAGAATACAATTACACTGTTATCCCTAGTAAAACTAGTTCCATTGACCAGTGTTTTAGAAGAACAGGTGATAAAGCATTTTGACTAGCTGGCCTAAATTTTAATCACTCAGAAGTGGTTTTATTCTCCAAAAAATAAATGGCGCATTTGCTCAAGACACACCTGCTTCAGTAGTTGTGGCGTGCAGACTCAGTAGTTGTGGCCCAATGGCTTAGTTGTTCCGTGGCACGTGAGATTTTCCCGGACCGGGGATCGAACCGGGTCCCCTGCATTGGCAGGCGAATTCTTAATCACTGCATCACCAGGGAAGTCCCAGATTCGCTGTCTCCCTTTTAATATACCTTAAGCCCAAAGAATCCATGGAAAATTGTTAGAGAAAATAAGGCAATAAAATATTGTAAGGACTATAACAGAAGCATATAGTACACAGTTCATATAGACACATCCCAAGCAGTTACAAAGTATATTAAAAGGGAGGCTGCAATTTTAAAAGAATAAGAAAAATTATACCCACAAACTCCCAATCTTTCCTGAAACGTTGCAATCTGAAACCCTATTGTAGGAAGCAGAAGATTCCAGGAGATATTCTACAAATGAAGGACTCCAAACCCTGTGGTTGGATAAGGAATTCTGGAAGGAAGGTATCCTCACCCAAGGAGAGCAGGTTCCTATACTTCTCTAACATCACATCCCTGTACAATTCCCATTGATCTTGGTCCAGGCATTCTCACTCCTCTTGACAGAAATCTATGGCCACATCCTGGAATGTCAGCAGTCCCTGAAATTCAACGTACACATGCCATGTGGCCACGGGAAGAGTTCATAATATGACCCAAGAAGAAAACAGCAAGTTAAGAGAAGGTTTTAATTTAGAAGAGTCTCTTCAATTATCCACTAATATATATATATATATATATATATATATATATATATATATAATTTTTTTTTTTACAAAGTAACTTTCTCTACCTTATTTCTAACTACAAGAAAAGAGTATGGCATGTGATCCACAAAACCAGTATAGAGACTATACTTGTCTGGAAAAGAAATGATAAAATGATGGTTTCAACACAGGCATATGCATTTTTGAGTGTTTTATTTATATCAAACTGGATAAAATGTGTGTATTTCTCATAGAGAAAAGACCTGTCGAGGTAGAAATGTACCTTTCAACTCTTCATGGGTACACGAGTACACTGGGGAGACTGTAAAAGTGCAGATTGTGATTCAGTAGGTCCGGTGGGCCTGAGTTCTATTTTTTTAACAAGCTCATTTTTAACTAGTGATGCCACAGTCTCTGATTCATTAACCACAACTGTGAATATCAGAGACATAATTAGAAAGGTAAAAATTCACATTTAATTTTGAACTTAAAGTGTTTTATGGATTTTACACCTTTAATAGAATAGTGAGCACAGCAGCAACAATCAATTGTGAGTATTTACTCTAGACTGTGTATCTTTCTAATTTTTTTGTGTAGGATTCCAGGAAAAAGGCCTGGGCTGCGGCCACAATGGGCGTGGCCCCCAGGCCGGGCCGCCCCTCCAGGACCCCCGACGGGGCCCTGCGCTCCTGGCGGCTCCCTCCCCCGCCGCCCCGCTCCCTCCCGGAAGGCCTCGGGGCAGAGCGGTCCCACCCACTGCGCGCTGAACAGAGCCCGCGTTTCCTCAGAGCTGGAACTCCCGGCTCAGGCGGGGTCTCTTCCCTCCGCCTTCACGGAACTGCCCCGGAGCCCGAGGGGAGGGCGACCTCACTGAGGCTGCCGGCTCTGGAGGTGCCCCGGCGGCCGAAGCCATGACAGTCGCGGGGACTGCCGGCCGGGTAAGTGGACGCCGACCCTCCGCCTGGTCCGGTGCCCGGGCGGCAGCACAAGACCAGCTTCTGAGGGGCAGGGGTTCGCTGCCACCCGCCGCTGCTGTGCAGAAAGAGCGGCCTCCAGCGTCTGGTCCCCGGGAACTTCGGTCCGTCCTCTCGCCCCTGCCCTCGTCCTGGCTCGCGAGGCCTGGTGGGCGTGAGGAGGGGGTCGGCCTGAGCGTCCTGAGGGGAAACGGGGCAAGGGAGGCGCAGGGTCCGGCTGCAGCGTCAGCGCCCCTCTTCCCGACTGCGGGGAAAGCGGCTGAAAACTCCTCCCGAGGCGCGCAGGCCCCTTATTCAGCCGAGTCCCTCTGCGCTCTTTCCTCCCTGAGCTAAAGTACCGGGGGGGAGGGGACAGGGTAGGGAACTGGCGCAGGTGATGGGGAACATCCAAAGGTGATTGTTAACTAAGGAAAACCAGCTCTCCCAAGGTGAGGAATGCGGCGCTTTTCTTTGCCTGGGCTCACTGAATTCCTTCCTTTGAGATGCACCTCAGCTCTCTGGGGCCTGCATTCTGTATTTGCATATCCTGAGTGCCTCAGGGCCCGCCGGCTCACATTGGAGGGCTGCAAGTGCTGAAGACTGTGACATCCTTTGTTTACTGATAGGGCAAGAACTATTCCATTTCTCACAGGCTTGAGTGGCAGACAGTGGAAAAAAGTCAGAGAATCTCACTCGGCCTGTACTTTGGTTTACATATAGATAATATTTATACTTAACTGTGCTAATAGAGGTTCTCAAGTCCAATCAACTTGTACTACTGCCCTCTATGTATCAATTTCATCAATATCATAAGATAAATGCCTATAGAATTGACTTAATCCATTTAAATAGGATAATGATTTTGAAAGGAAACATAATAGAAATATAACAACGAAACCTTTACCACTAAAGGCTGGGTCTGGAACACCCTAAATAAATGTTCCATTGTTAAAATATTGAAAGATGTTGTCAATAGAAATATCAACAAAAATGACAAATAATAAGGGTAGCAGAATGTTGAAATGTTCTATCTTTATCATTAAAGTGGCAGAAAATCATTTATTAGTAGGCACTGGGGGCAGAAGATGCCTGATTTTATATCTGTGTCATATTTGTGCAGTTGTTTCAACAAGTAACTTAAAGACAAAATGGAAAAACAAGGAGGTTTGTGCCTGAGATCATGTTGATGTGAAACCAGGGATGGCCACCTTGTGCCAGGTGAGTTAAGTTTACCTGGCAGGTAGACCGCAGAGCTCCTGGGAAGCAAGGGTTGGAATTTTTCTGCTGGGTGCCCCTTAGGTTCTGTGACTTGACTGACTGTGAGTCATGTTTCGGGAAAGACCTGATCACAGGAACAGGGTGGGAATAGAGTGATTTGGGGAGCAGCTAACAACATTCATCACAGCTCACGGCCTGAATGAATTTTAAAGAAACAGGAAAACAAATGCTTCTTATGGAATCAGAGAATGTGAGGGCTGGACAATCTCAGAAAATGAGGAACACCCATCCCATTTTCCAGATGACAAAACAGAGGTCCAGCAAGGTGAAATCCCTCACCCAAGTTGCACCCGTCTCTCCTCCCCACTACGTGGTTCATGAAAGCAGGACTCTTCCTGTCTTGATCACTGCTGAACCCCAAAAAGGGCCAGGCATCTAGCAGCTGCTCCAAAAATTTGGGTTGACTGTAGGAACAATGCTATTTCTTTCTTTCTCACTCTTATTCAGGATTGTGCCAAGAACTCGCCAGGTTGCAATGTAATTCGATAAATGTAAATATTAATTGAGTTTTGTTGTGATGAGGACTTAGGCTTTGAAGGTAACAGACTTGGTTCAGATCTTGGTTCTGCCACTCCATAGCTGTTTGGCTTTGGGAAAATTACTAAACCTCTCTGAGATTATTTCCTCCTTTGTAAAGTGGGGATAAATCTATCTGAGCCAGCAGAGCAGCTGCATGAGAGACGTGCCCTAAATACTGGTCTTTCTCACTCTCCTACGCCATCTCTCTGTTCTTCCCAGAGAAGCTGTACAGAAGGATATAGTACTTTTGTTTAAAATAGTTAACTAATTAATTAATTAATTTGTTTTTGGCTGCGTTGTGTCTTCGTTGCTATGCGCAGGCTTTGCCTAGTTGCGGCAAGCGGGGGCTACTCTTTGTTGCGGTGCGCGGGCTTCTCATTGCGGTGGCTTCTCTTGCTAGCCTTAACCCCAATGCTAGCCTTGACCCTGGCTCTCACAACATGAATTCCTCTTCCCATATCTTATCCACTAATTAATATAAATGTAGGCATATTATTTCTATTAGCCATATCACACCTAGCCATTTACTCCATCCTCAGATCTGGATGAACTTCACATTCAAAATACTCACTCACTGGAGCTCTAGGAGCAATAGCACAGACAATCATCTCACATGAAGTAATGTAGCAGTTATTCTATTCTCAGTCTTACTGATAAATGGATCATTTACACTTTCAACAGTAATTATTACACAAGAACACCTATGACTAATTTTCTCCTGACCCCTACCCAGAATTTGATTATCTCCTCAGTAGCCGAAATCCAACGAAGCCCCACTTGATTAAACGGAAGTAGCATCAAAACCTGTATATGTCTTCAATGTAGAAAATGTAGCAGGCCCATTCACCCCGTCCCTCCTAGAGAATATGTCAATTTCCCTATAATAAACATTTCCACAGCAATCTATTTTTAGGAGCATTCGACAATCCCTAGGTGCCAGAATTATATACAGCCCAAGTCATCATTAAACACATCTAACAATCTCCTTTCTATTAATTTGAGCCTCCTACCTACAATTTTGATATGATCAACGCATACATCTCTTATAAAAAGTATTTTACGACTAACATTAACCCTATGTATATGAGAGTTTTCACTACTTGTCATCATACCAGGCAACCCACCACAAATTTAAGAAATATGTCTGACAAAAGAGTTACTTTGATAGAGTAAATCACAGAGGTTTCAATGCTCTTATTCCTGGAATTGAATTCTTCCTAATAATTTTACATTCTCCATGCTACCTACCACATTACACCACATGCTATATAGTAAAGTTCTCTAAGTAAGCTTCAGGCCCATACCCCCAAAATATTTTTATATATCCTTCCTGTGCTAATAAACTCTCATTGTTTTTACCATCATTCTACTGACCATTTTCTCAGGAAATATAATTGTATAACAAGCTCACACTGGTTAATGGTATCCCCATTCTAATAAAAAACATGAACCCATAAGCTACAGAAGCATCCAACAAATATTTCCTAAAACAGTCCACCACATCAATACTACTTATAATGGCTATTATCATTAATCTAATATACTCTGGTCAAAGAGCACAATGAATAACAAGAATCTTTAATCCAGCAGCATCCACCCTCATGACAATCGCCCTTGTCACAAAAGTAGGACTTTCCCCATTTCACTTCTGAGTGCCTGAAGTCACACGAGGCATCCCATGAACAGCAGACCTGATGCTATCAACATGACAAAATTGCACCCCTATCAGTTTTATACCACAGGTCACCTTCCATCAACCTAAATATACTATTAATCATAGTGATATTATAAATCATAGCTGGAGGCTGAGGCAGACTTCGCCATACTCACCTGGAAAATATTACACCCTCCTCATCAATTGCCCATATAGGATGAATAACAGCTATTATAATGTATATTCAGATTATAACAATCCTAAACATACTAATTTATATCATAACAACACTATCTTCTTCTTATTTATGCCCAGATCATGTACTACAAGAGTATCATTATCACACACATGAGATAAAACACCTCCCATCCCAATCATTTTCCTCACCATTATAGTATCATTAGGACATCGCCCATCACTATCAGGCTTTCTACCCAAATGAATAATTATCCAAGAGATAACAAAAACGACAACATCATTCTACCAACACTAATAGCCATCATAGCAGTCCTCAGCATATATTTCTACTTGCAGCTAACATACTCCACATCACTAACTATATTCCCTTCATTAAACAACACAAACACAAAACAATTTGAACATACAAAGAAATAACCTTCCTATCATTACCAATCATAATACCCAAACGGTTACTACACACAACACCCATTCTATCGGTGCTGGACTAGGAATTTAGGTTAGTTCAGACCAAGAGCTTTCAAAACCCTAAACAAGTGAAATTTACTTAATTCCTAAAAATAAGGATTGCAAGACTTTATTCTACATCAATTGAATGTAAAGCAAACACTGTATTGAAGCCAAATCTTTACGAGATTGATGAGTTTTAACCCCAGGAAACTTTAGTTAACAGGCAAATCCTCTAGTCAACTGACTTCAGTCTACTTCTCCTTCATTTGAGAAAGAAAAAAAGCAAAAAAAAAAAAGGCAGGATAATCACTGGCAGAATTGAAGCTGCTTCTCTGAAGTTACAATTCAATTTGTTGATTCACCACAGGGTTTGCCAGAAAGAGGGCTCAATCTCTGTCTTTAGATTTACAGTCTAATGCTAACTCAGTCATGTTACCTCTGTTCATACACTGCTGATTATTTTCAACAAATCACAAAGATATCGGCATTTTATATTTACTATTTGGTGCTTGAGCTGGAGTAGCAGGCAGCACCTTAATTATATTAATCCAGGCTGAGCTATGCTGACCTGGACCGCTACTTGGAGATGCCCAAATCTGTAAGGTTGTCATAACAGTCCCTGCACTTGTAATAATTTTCTTTATAGCTGTACCCGTTATGATTGCAGGCTTTGAAAACTGACTTGGGCCACTAATAACTCGGACACCTGAAGTAGCATTTCCCCCAATAAATCATATAAACTTTTGACTACTTCCCCCATCATTCTTACTCCTACTCATATCACCAATAGTAGAAGCTGGTTCTGGTACCAGTGGGACGGTGTATTCAGCTCTAGCCTGCAATCTGGCCCATGCAGGAGCCGCTGTCGACCTAACTGTTTTCTCCTTACATTTAGCAGGTGTCTCCTCAATTCTTGGTATTATTACTTTTATTACTATAGTCTTTAATACAAAACCAGCAGTCATATCCCAATACCAAACACCATTATTTGTTTAATCTTCCGCAACTATAGCCATATTACTATAATTACCAATCTCAGTCCAAGCAGCCAGAATTGCCATGCTGTTAAGAGATAGAAATCTAAACACTACTTTCTTTGACCCTGCAGGAGGAGACCGAATCCTATACCAACACCTCTTTTGATACTTTGCTCACCCTGAAGTCTGTATTCATGGCCTAACAGGGTTTGTTATAAACTCACATAGCATTACATACTATTTAGGACAAAAATTGCCTTTCAGCTATCTGGGAATAGTATGAGTCATGTCCACTGGTTTTTTAGGAGTTCTCTTGTGGGCCCATCATATGTTTACCATAGGGATAGCTGTGGACTCAGGAGCATACTTTGCATCAGCTACCGTAATTACTTCTATCCCTACAGGAGTAAAAGTATCTAGCTGATTAGCAACTCTTTATTTAATTTTTCTTTTTCTTTTCTTTTTTTTTTTTTTTTTGGCTGAGTTGGGTCCTGGTTGCTGCGCATGGGCTTTCTCTGGTTGCGGTGAGCGGCAGCTACTCTTCGTTGCGGTGTGCGGCCCTTTCATTGCAGTGGCTTCTCTTGTTGCAGAGCACGGCCTCTAGGCGCGTGGGCTTCAGTAGTTGTGGCTTGCGGGCTCTAGAGGGCAGGCTCAGTAGTTGTGGCACACGGGCTTTTTGCTCCGCGGCATGTGGAATCTTCCCAGACAAGGGCTCGAACCCGTGTTCCCTGCATTGGCAGACGAATTATTAACCACTGCGTCACCAGGGAAGTCCCTGGTTAGCAACTGTTCACGGAGGTAATACTATATGACCTCCCACTATATTATGAGTTTTAGGCTTTAGTTTTTCTTTTTACAGTAGGTGGTTTGACAGGAATCATCTTAGTCAACTCATCCCCAGACATTGTCCTCCAGGATACATACTATGTAGTAGCACACTTCCATGACCTAATGTCCATGGGAGCAGTCTTCACTATTATAGGAGGCTTTCTACACTGATTCCCACTATTCTCAGGTTATACAGTTAACTCAGCATGAGCAAAAATTCACTTCACAAGTATATTTGTAGTAGTAAATATGACTTCCTGCAGCACTTTCGTGGCCTCTCAGGGATGTCACTACGTTAGTCTGAGTTCCCTGAGGCACACACAATATGAAATATTTTGTCTTTAGGCTCATTCATCTCAGCAGCAGTAATGCTAATAATCTTCATACTTTGAAAAGCATTTGTGTCTAAACAAGAAGTCTTAGCAGTGGAAATTGCTACTCCTAACCTAGAATGGTTACACGGATGTCCTCCACCATATCCTACGTTTCAAGATCCTACCTATGTAAATGTAAAATAAGGAAGGACTCAAGTCCTTTTCAACCAGTTTCAAGCCAACACCATAACAATTATGTCTTCCTCAATAAATGAGATAAAAGTAAAAAGTGATGTAGCTTTGTCAAAGTTAAATGATAGGCTAAAATCCTGTATATGACTAAGGCATATCAATTTCATCTAGGCTTTCAAGATACAACATCTCCGATTATGGAAGAACTTTTACATTTTCTTCATCACACATTAATAGTGATTTTTAAAATAAGTTCTCTAGTCCTCTATATCATTTCACTAATATTGACATCTAAACTCATATGCATACAATAGATGCCCAGGTAGAGAAAATGTGAACAATTTACTACCTATTATTGTAATCTGAATTGCCCTATCATCATTGTGAATCCTTTACATGATACATGAAATCAATAACTCTTCCCAAACCATAAAAAACTATGGGTCAGTAACGATACTGAAGCTACAAATACACAGATTACGAAGATTTAAATGTTGACTCCTCTGTAATCCCCACATCAGAGCTAAAACCAGGAGAATAATGTCTAATAGAAGTCAACAACCCAGTAGTTAGGGATAGTCATTGAATATTAGATTCATCTGAAATTGTTGTACACTCCGGAGTTGTTCCTTCTCAGGCCTAAAAGGAGCTGCTATCCCAGGACGCCTAACTTAAAGAATCCTAATATCAACAGGACCAGGCCTATGTTGTGGACAAGAGAGCTCGTTTTCCTGAGTTCAAAGACAGGACAGAGGGATATGTCTGAGATATGGGGTGAATCTGCAGCCCATGGGGATGCACTCTCCAAGCTCCAGTATAGGAATGAGGCCTCTAGGGTCCCAGGCCACCCACCACGCCCTCTGGAGCAGGATCTGGGCAACATTCCCTGTCAGTGATGAGGCAGCCCTAGCACTTGTCATGGCCCGATGTCGTGTCCTATGTGGGCCCCATGCTCTTGGGACCACACCCCACAATCTGCAGGTCCATGCTACAGGGTCCTTCATGCCTCAGGAGTAGAGACCACACAGCAAGCAGTTCCCTCCCCAACCAGCAGGAGGAGGGGAGGAGAGCAGGGGCACCAGGGGACTCTCACTCAGACAACAACACCCCAGCTGTGCCAGCGGGGACAGTGATGATGCAGATGAGGCACAGACCAAGAGATGGGACCAGAGGACCCAAAAGGCAGCTGGTCAGGTCCTGGCTCACCTGCACCCCGGACACCTTTGTCCCGCATACACCCCCTTCCTCATACACCCTCTCCTTAAATGCAGATTCTTCAGATGCGAACAGGCAGAGCTTCAGACTGAAAGTCAGCTCTTCCAAAATGACCCGTCAGCAAACACTGCAGGATTCCACTCCAGTGGGTGCCCTGCAGTCGACAACTCAGGGACTGAAGTGGCTATCGGTGCCAGGGGCAGTGGGAGGGAATGGGCAATGAGACTTTCATGGTTGTGGAATTTTGGTTTTGCAGGACGAAAAGTTCTAGTGATGGTGGTGATGGCTCCACGAGAAAGTGAATCTATCTGATGCCTCAGAAACGTGCACTTAAAATGGTGATGATGGTAAAGGGTATGTGACGTGTGTTTTATTTCACTTAAAATAAATTCTTAAAATAATGTCTTGTTAATTGAGATTCCATTTCGACTCCCCTTCATCACAAATGTCGGAGGCCCAGACACAGTCCCCTACCTTAGGGGCCATCACGGTACCCTCACAGAGCACGTGGGAGACCATTCTTAGGGGGGGCTAGTCTGTGCTCACCTGACCTCTGTCCAGGGGGACCCAGGCAGTGGTGACCCCCATAGATTAGACATATGATATGCTATCGTATTAATACGATACCACCAAGTGTTGTCACTCACCGGAACACAGAGCAGCAACCCACTCAAACATGCCTGACCTCATATGATTGTGACAAGATGAAGAGAAGAAAAGGAACCACAGGTTAATCAGGACAACACCCTTAATGCAGAGGTTGGAAATCTCAAAGGGGACAGGACACACTGCAGGCAAAGAGCGCATATGCGGTCTCCCCATCCATGTGATCCTGACCCATGCAGGTATGGTGAGACCCACACAGTCACCGCAACCTATACCTGGGGCCACACATCCACACTCACCAGGGTGACCCACCTCCCCAGACCCCTCCACCTGGGTCACATGTCCACAGTCCCAGGGTGACCTCACCTCCCCAGACCCTGCACCTGGGGTCACACGTCCCCTTGGTCAGGACACCATGGCTCTGCAGGGGGCTCCCCCAATGTGGAAACAAGCTGGGTCCCTGGGACCTCCTGGGATGGGAAAAAGTGTCAGGTGGGTCTCCTTTCCCCACACTTGTCCCAGAGGAGTCCTCCTCTTCTCACTTTGGTTCTGTGTGATTTTAACTGTTTGTACAGCTTTCATACTAAAGTTGAACACACGACCCTGGTGCTGGCATGCTCAGTCCTTTCTCGTCTCACTTACATGTTGAGAAAACTCACAGGACAGCAGGGCTGAAAGCCGAGGGGCAGCTCTGGACTCTGCTGAGTAGGGACGGTAGACTGGAGGGAGAGCTCAGCAGCAGCCTCAGCTGTCACCCATCGGCCTTTTGCCCGAACTGCGTGCCCTGCAATCAATTCAGCAGCTAAACCTGCTTCCCTATGCACCATGCACGTGCTGGTAAATTGGAATTATTGCCAGGTAGTCCTCCTGAGGATTCTCCATGAGCCCCAGGGAAGGTGAACCTTGCAGGGATTAAGACTAAGGCCCCGACCATAGCACTGACCCTTGGGAGGACCAGGTCACCACACTCAGAAGAGAGGCTGTTACGTAGACAAGCCCACCTCAGCTCCAGACCCCAGACATCTAAGCACTGACATTCAGATGCAGGCACGGAGCTTCCCAGTACTGAGGCCAGGCCGGGTCTCTACCCAGGTCCCATAGTCCTAGCGTACACAGAACATGGTCAGGTCTAAATCTTCTTATTATAGACAACACATGGTCAGCTCTAAACATAATCAGTAGACAGGACATGCAGAGGTCTAAATCTACCATGTAGACACAACTTGATCATGTTTAAACTAGCTTAGGGCTGATCTCATAGGGGGTACAGATCACACACATGGGTCTCTCATCTTTGGACACCCACGTCAGGAAACTGAACAAAATCTTTGTCATTAAACATTTCAACAGGTAAAACAGAAATGTTCCCAATTTCTCTGGCCACCTGATGGTCAGGATCCACGGGCGAGCCACGAACTTCTTAGAGTGCAGCCCAGTCTGCTGCCAGGACAGACAAGAAGTGGCCTGATTCCAGCCTCCCAGGCTTCCAGAAGGAGGCGGCCACACTGCAAGCCAGGTCAGGAGAGTCCTGCATGGTCCGGGCCGGGAGATCCGGTCTGTCCATTCGGCTGGCCGATTCCGGGCGGGGCGCTCAGGGCCGCTGAGAGCCGTGCACTCAGGTCCTGCTTCCCTGCAGCGTGTGCGTGTGCGTGTGCGTGTGCGTGTGTGTGTGTGTGTAGAGGGGGCGGTGGCTGACGGCTCCCATGGTTCCCAACCCGGGCACCGCGCTGTCTTCGAGGGGAGGCACGGGGAGAGGTAGGGGCACAGAAGCCGTTGGAGAGGAGAACCCACCGCGGAACTCCTTGCACACTGGCTCGCCCCACCCGGAGACCCGCCTGCCCATCGTGGGCCGCATGTCGCCCCCTAGTCCCCCAACCCCGAGGGCCGGGTGCCTGCTCTTTCAACAGCACAGGGTCTCACATGAAGGAGACCCAGTGTGGACTGTCAGCCCCCAACTCCTGATGCTGTGTTTAGGGGGAGAATGAACCCCCTTGACTGGGCGATGGGACCCTGTGAGGAAAGAGGTGGCGGCCCGATCCAAGTCAGGGCCTGGCTGAGATATGAGGAAACAGGAGCCAAGGGCAGGGCCTGGAGGCCAGGCCAACAGGAGGGGCACCCCCAGCCTTGGCCGGGCTCTGCAACGGTGACATTGTTGCTTTAGGGGACCTGGGACAGGTGACTGAATGTAATGGGAGTCTAAACTGGACCCTGAATGCGGCTTAAAGAAGGTGTGAAGGATGTTACTGAGACAGTGACAGTCATTGGAAGACAAACTCTGTGTCAGGATATCCTGCTCCATCCATTTAAATCCCTGAGATCTGTGACCTTTACGTGGCTACGCAGGATTGTTAGAGCAGCTGCGTGCGGATATATCTGGGGCACAATTCAGTCTGCAGCCAACTTGCAAGTGGTTCCAGCAAACACACAGGTGTGCGCACAGGCAGGCACAGCACACACACAAACATATGCACGTGCACAGCACAAATATATTCACACACTAGCATGTGAACCCACATGCACCCATATGCCCATGCACACACTAATGTGTGCAAGTTCACATACCTATCCACATGCACAGCATATTTATGCAAACAGGCACATGCACACGCATAGCACACACACAGGGAATAAAGTGAATCCGTAAAGCATTAATTCCTGAACACAAGTGAAGCTGACATGTATTTTTCCCTTTTCTTAGCCTTGATGTTTTCCACAACAAAAAAGTTTAAGAAAAAATTAATGGCAAATGACTTTTGATTCATAGGACTTTCTGATTTTATTCCACAAATATTATGACAGCAGAAATGAATGTAGATATTACATGTGTCCACTAATGGAAGAATGGAGAAGAAAAACACGGTCCATCAATACAAGGGAATGCTATTCAGCCTAAAAAGAAAGTCAATTCTGACACAGGATGCAGCAGGGATGAACCTTGAGGGCATTATGCTGAGTGATGTGAGCTAGACGCTAAAAAACAAACAGTGCTTGATCCACTCAGACAAGGCCCCTAGAGCAGTCGGAAATATAGAGACATAAAGTAGGATGTTGAGGGCCAGAGGCTGAGGGAGGGACAATGGGGAGTGAGTGTTTAATGGGGACTGTTTCAATTTTGCAAGATGAAAAAGTTCTGGAGGATGATGGTGGTCAGGTTTGCACAACAGTGTGAATTACTTCCTGACCCTGAAATGTGCACTTAAAAATGGTTAAGATAGTACATTTTATGTTATGTGTACCACACCACAATTTTTAAAACTTTTCCAAAAACAACAGGAAATAGTCCATGAATACCACAAGATGCACAACTTCACTAACAACAGAGGGATTAAAGCCATAAGAAAAATACTGTGCATACACCTACCAGAATGGCAGACATGAAAGACATAGTATCAAATATCAGCAGGATGTGGAGCAATGGAAAGCCTGGTACGCAACGGGGGGATGCAACCACTTCTGAAGCAATCGGGCCACAGATAGCGAATTCCGTGCACAGAGACCCACAGTGCTCCTCCCAGTTGAACACAAACCCACCAGCCCTGCACCAGGACACACGGACATGGACTGGCAGCCACAGGAGCCAAACCTGAAGGAACCTGAAGGCCATCACAGACGGATGCAGAAATGAACCATGCACGCTCCTATGAAGGAATATTCCACAGCAATGGAGTACATTTTGTTTAAAGGTAGTAAAACTATAAAAATTATTTTTTAAAGAAAACTATCTTTACAAGATGAAAGAATCTATAATTCTGGCACCTAGGGATTGTCGAATGCTCCTAAAAATAGATTGCTGTGGAAACGTTTATTATAGGGAAATTGACATATTCTCTAGGAAGGACGCGGTGAATGGGCCTGCTACATTTTCTACATTGAAGACATGTACAGGTTTTGATTCTACTTCTGTTAAATCAAGTGGGGCTTCACTGGATTTCTGCTACTGCGGAGATAATCAAATTCTGGGTAGGGGTCAGGAGAAAATTAGTCATAGGTGTTCTTGTGTAGTAATTATTGTTGAAAGTGTAAATGATCCATTTACCAGTAAGACTGAGAATAGAATAACTGCTACATTACTTCATATGAGATGATCCTCTGTGCTATTGTTCCTGGAGCTCCAGTGAGTGAGTATTTTGAATGTGAAGTTCATCCAGATCTGAGGATGGAATAAATGGCTAGGTGTGATATGGCTAATAGAAATAATATGCCTACATTTATACTAATTAGTGGATAAGATATGGGAAGAGGAATTCATGTTGTGAGAGGCAGGGTTATGGCTAGCATTGGGGCAATAATATATAAATTGATGATGTTGATGGACATAGTGGTTCTTTAGTAAGTAATTGGAATGCCTCAGCAATGGGTTGTAATCATCCATGGGGGCTGATGATTTTTGGCCCTTTCTGGATTTGTATATAGCCTAGGATTTTCCATTTGGTTAATATGAGGAATGCTATGGTGAATTAAATTGGGTAATTTGTGAAAGAATGTTGATTATAAACATATTCTTAGGAAGAGGACTTGAACCAGTGCAGAAAAAGTTTCAGTTTTACATAATTACCGGGCTCTGCCAGCGTAACGAACCCTGTTCTACAGTAGGGTATGTATAAATTAATTGAATGTAGATTATATCATCATTTAGTTTGAAGACATTTTGTAAAGGAAGCCGTATTGCTCTTGTCCTTTCATACTGGAAGAAATCTGCAATAGACAGAAACCAACCAGGATGACTCCAGTCTGAACTCAGATCACGTGAGACTTTAATCGTTGAACAAACAGACAATTAATAGCAGTTATACCGTTGAAATGTCGTGATCCAGCATCAAGGTCATAAACCATATTGCGCATATGAACTCCAGAATACAATTACACTGTTATCCCTAGTAAAACTTGTTCCATTGACCAGTGTTTTAGAAGAACAGGTGATAAAGCATTTTGACTAGCTGGCCTAAATTTTAATCACTCAGAAGTGGTTTTATTCTCCAAAAAATAAATGGCGCATGGGCTCAAGACACACCTGCTTCAGTAGTTGTGGCGTGCAGACTCAGTAGTTGTGGCCCAATGGCTTAGTTGTTCCGTGGCACGTGAGATCTTCCCGGACCGGGGATCGAACCGGGTCCCCTGCATTGGCAGGCGAATTCTTAATCACTGCATCACCAGGGAAGTCCCAGATTCGCTGTCTCCCTTTTAATATACCTTAAGCCCAAAGAATCCATGGAAAATTGTTAAAGAAAATAAGGCAATAAAATATTGTAAGGACTATAACAGAAGCATATAGTACACAGTTCATATAGACACATCCCAAGCAGTTACAAAGTATATTAAAAGGGAGGCTGCAATTTTAAAAGAATAAGAAAAATTATACCCACAAACTCCCAATCTTTCCTGAAACGTTGCAATCTGAAACCCTATTGTAGGAAGCAGAAGATTCCAGGAGATATTCTACAAATGAAGGACTCCAAACCCTGTGGTTGGATAAGGAATTCTGGAAGGAAGGTATCCTCACCCAAGGAGAGCAGGTTCCTATACTTCTCTAACATCACATCCCTGTACAATTCCCATTGATCTTGGTCCAGGCATTCTCACTCCTCTTGACAGAAATCTATGGCCACATCCTGGAATGTCAGCAGTCCCTGAAATTCAACGTACACATGCCATGTGGCCACGGGAAGAGTTCATAATATGACCCAAGAAGAAAACAGCAAGTTAAGAGAAGGTTTTAATTTAGAAGAGTCTCTTCAATTATCCACTAATATATATATATATATATATATATATATATATATATATAATTTTTTTTTTACAAAGTAACTTTCTCTACCTTATTTCTAACTACAAGAAAAGAGTATGGCATGTGATCCACAAAACCAGTATAGAGACTATACTTGTCTGGAAAAGAAATGATAAAATGATGGTTTCAACACAGGCATATGCATTTTTGAGTGTTTTATTTATATCAAACTGGATAAAATGTGTGTATTTCTCATAGAGAAAAGACCTGTCGAGGTAGAAATGTACCTTTCAACTCTTCATGGGTACACGAGTACACTGGGGAGATTGTAAAAGTGCAGATTGTGATTCAGTAGGTCCGGTGGGCCTGAGTTCTATTTTTTTAACAAGCTGATTTTTAACTAGTGATGCCACAGTCTCTGATTCATTAACCACAACTGTGAATATCAGAGACATAATTAGAAAGGTAAAAATTCACATTTAATTTTGAACTTAAAGTGTTTTATGGATTTTACACCTTTAATAGAATAGTGAGCACAGCAGCAACAATCATTTGTGAGTATTTACTATAGACTGTGTATCTTTCTAATTTTTTTGTGTAGGATTCCAGGAAAAAGGCCTGGGCTGCGGCCACAATGGGCGTGGCCCCCGTGCCGGGCCGCCCCTCCAGGACCCCCGACGGGGCCCTGCGCTCCTGGCGGCTCCCTCCCCCGCCGCCCCGCTCCCTCCCGGAAGGCCTCGGGGCAGAGCGGTCCCACCCACTGCGCGCTGAACAGAGCCCGCGTTTCCTCAGAGCTGGAACTCCCGGCTCAGGCGGGGTCTCTTCCCTCCGCCTTCACGGAACTGCCCCGGAGCCCGAGGGGAGGGCGACCTCACTGAGGCTGCCGGCTCTGGAGGTGCCCCGGCGGCCGAAGCCATGACAGTCGCGGGGACGGCGGGCCGGGTAAGTGGACGCCGACCCTCCGCCTGGTCCGGTGCCCGGGCGGCAGCACAAGACCAGCTTCTGAGGGGCAGGGGTTCGCTGCCACCCGCCGCTGCTGTGCAGAAAGAGCGGCCTCCAGCGTCTGGTCCCCGGGAACTTCGGTCCGTCCTCTCGCCCCTGCCCTCGTCCTGGCTCGCGAGGCCTGGTGGGCGTGAGGAGGGGGTCGGCCTGAGCGTCCTGAGGGGAAACGGGGCAAGGGAGGCGCAGGGTCCGGCTGCAGCGTCAGCGCCCCTCTTCCCGACTGCGGGGAAAGCGGCTGAAAACTCCTCCCGAGGCGCGCAGGCCCCTTATTCAGCCGAGTCCCTCTGCGCTCCTTCCTCCCTGAGCTAAAGTACCGGGGGTAGGGGACAGGGCAGGGAACTGGCGCAGGTAATGGGGAACATCCAAAGGTGATTGTTAACTAAGGAAAACCAGCTCTCCCAAGGTGAGGAATGCGGCGCTTTTCTTTGCCTGGGCTCACTGAATTCCTTCCTTTGAGATGCACCTCAGCTCTCTGGGGCCTGCATTCTGTATTTGCATATCCTGAGTGCCTCAGGGCCCGCCGGCTCACATTGGAGGGCTGCAAGTGCTGAAGACTGTGACATCCTTTGTTTACTGATAGGGCAAGAACTATTCCATTTCTCACAGGCTTGAGTGGCAGACAGTGGAAAAAAGTCAGAGAATCTCACTCGGCCTGTACTTTGGTTTACATATAGATAATATTTATACTTAACTGTGCTAATAGAGGTTCTCAAGTCCAATCAACTTGTACTACTGCCGTCTATGTATCAATTTCATCAATATCATAAGATAAATGCCTATAGAATTGACTTAATCCATTTAAATAGGATAATGATTTTGAAAGGAAACATAATAGAAATATAACAACGAAACCTTTACCACTAAAGGCTGGGTCTGGAACACCCTAAATAAATGTTCCATTGTTAAAATATTGAAAGATGTAGTCAATAGAAATATCAACAAAAATGACAAATAATAAGGGTAGCAGAATGTTGAAATGTTCTATCTTTATCATTAAAGTGGCAGAAAATCATTTATTAGTAGGCACTGGGGGCAGAAGATGCCTGATTTTATATCTGTGTCATATTTGTGCAGTTGTTTCAACAAGTAACTTAAAGACAAAATGGAAAAACAAGGAGGTTTGTGCCTGAGATCATGTTGATGTGAAACCAGGGATGGCCACCTTGTGCCAGGTGAGTTAAGTTTACCTGGCAGGTAGACCGCAGAGCTCCTGGGAAGCAAGGGTTGGAATTTTTCTGCTGGGTGCCCCTTAGGTTCTGTGACTTGACTGACTGTGAGTCATGTTTCGGGAAAGACCTGATCACAGGAAAAGGGTGGGAATAGAGTGATTTGGGGAGCAGCTAACAACATTCATCACAGCTCACGGCCTGAATGAATTTTAAAGAAACAGGAAAACAAATGCTTCTTATGGAATCAGAGAATGTGAGGGCTGGACAATCCCAGAAAATGAGGAACACCCATCCCATTTTCCAGATGACAAAACAGAGGTCCAGCAAGGTGAAATCCCTCACCCAAGTTGCACCCGTCTCTCCTCCCCACTACGTGGTTCATGAAAGCAGGACTCTTCCTGCCTTGATCACTGCTGAACCCCAAAAAGGGCCAGGCATCTAGCAGCTGCTCCAAAAATTTGGGTTGACTGTAGGAACAATGCTATTTCTTTCTTTCTCACTCTTATTCAGGATTGTGCCAAGAACTCGCCAGGTTGCAATGTAATTCGATAAATGTAAATATTAATTGAGTTTTGTTGTGATGAGGACTTAGGCTTTGAAGGTAACAGACTTGGTTCAGATCTTGGTTCTGCCACTCCATAGCTGTTTGGCTTTGGGAAAATTACTAAACCTCTCTGAGATTATTTCCTCCTTTGTAAAGTGGGGATAAATCTATCTGAGCCAGCAGAGCAGCTGCATGAGAGATATGCCCTAAATATTGGTCTTTCTCACTCTCCTACGCC
Source organism: Balaenoptera physalus (assembly GCF_965194825.1). NCBI lineage: Eukaryota > Metazoa > Chordata > Mammalia > Artiodactyla > Balaenopteridae > Balaenoptera > Balaenoptera physalus. The sequence goes on from NW_028126506.1 coordinate 1,291,678, forward strand.
ATCTCTCTGTTCTTCCCAGAGAAGCTGTACAGAAGGATATAGTACTTTTGTTTAAAATAGTTAACTAATTAATTAATTAATTTGTTTTTGGCTGCGTTGGGTCTTCGTTGCTATGCGCAGGCTTTGCCTAGTTGCGGCAAGCGGGGGCTACTCTTTGTTGCGGTGCGCGGGCTTCTCATTGCGGTGGCTTCTCTTGCTAGCCTTAACCCCAATGCTAGCCTTGACCCTGGCTCTCACAACATGAATTCCTCTTCCCATATCTTATCCACTAATTAATATAAATGTAGGCATATTATTTCTATTAGCCATATCACACCTAGCCATTTACTCCATCCTCAGATCTGGATGAACTTCACATTCAAAATACTCACTCACTGGAGCTCTAGGAGCAATAGCACAGACAATCATCTCACATGAAGTAATGTAGCAGTTATTCTATTCTCAGTCTTACTGATAAATGGATCATTTACACTTTCAACAGTAATTATTACACAAGAACACCTATGACTAATTTTCTCCTGACCCCTACCCAGAATTTGATTATCTCCTCAGTAGCCGAAATCCAACGAAGCCCCACTTGATTAAACGGAAGTAGCATCAAAACCTGTATATGTCTTCAATGTAGAAAATGTAGCAGGCCCATTCACCCCGTCCCTCCTAGAGAATATGTCAATTTCCCTATAATAAACATTTCCACAGCAATCTATTTTTAGGAGCATTCGACAATCCCTAGGTGCCAGAATTATATACAGCCCAAGTCATCATTAAACACATCTAACAATCTCCTTTCTATTAATTTGAGCCTCCTACCTACAATTTTGATATGATCAACGCATACATCTCTTATAAAAAGTATTTTACGACTAACATTAACCCTATGTATATGAGAGTTTTCACTACTTGTCATCATACCAGGCAACCCACCACAAATTTAAGAAATATGTCTGACAAAAGAGTTACTTTGATAGAGTAAATCACAGAGGTTTCAATGCTCTTATTCCTGGAATTGAATTCTTCCTAATAATTTTACATTCTCCATGCTACCTACCACATTACACCACATGCTATATAGTAAAGTTCTCTAAGTAAGCTTCAGGCCCATACCCCCAAAATATTTTTATATATCCTTCCTGTGCTAATAAACTCTCATTGTTTTTACCATCATTCTACTGACCATTTTCTCAGGAAATATAATTGTATAACAAGCTCACACTGGTTAATGGTATCCCCATTCTAATAAAAAACATGAACCCATAAGCTACAGAAGCATCCAACAAATATTTCCTAAAACAGTCCACCACATCAATACTACTTATAATGGCTATTATCATTAATCTAATATACTCTGGTCAAAGAGCACAATGAATAACAAGAATCTTTAATCCAGCAGCATCCACCCTCATGACAATCGCCCTTGTCACAAAAGTAGGACTTTCCCCATTTCACTTCTGAGTGCCTGAAGTCACACGAGGCATCCCATGAACAGCAGACCTGATGCTATCAACATGACAAAATTGCACCCCTATCAGTTTTATACCACATGTCACCTTCCATCAACCTAAATATACTATTAATCATAGTGATATTATAAATCATAGCTGGAGGCTGAGGCAGACTTCGCCATACTCACCTGGAAAATATTACACCTTCCTCATCAATTGCCCATATAGGATGAATAACAGCTATTATAATGTATATTCAGATTATAACAATCCTAAACATACTAATTTATATCATAACAACACTATCTTCTTCTTATTTATGCCCAGATCATGTACTACAAGAGTATCATTATCACACACATGAGATAAAACACCTCCCATCCCAATCATTTTCCTCACCATTATAGTATCATTAGGACATCGCCCATCACTATCAGGCTTTCTACCCAAATGAATAATTATCCAAGAGATAACAAAAACGACAACATCATTCTACCAACACTAATAGCCATCATAGCATTCCTCAGCATATATTTCTACTTGCAGCTAACATACTCCACATAACTAACTATATTCCCTTCATTAAACAACACAAACACAAAACAATTTGAACATACAAAGAAATAACCTTCCTATCATTACCAATCATAATACCCACACGGTTACTACACACAACACCCATTCTATCGGTGCTGGACTAGGAATTTAGGTTAGTTCAGACCAAGAGCTTTCAAAACCCTAAACAAGTGAAATTTACTTAATTCCTAAAAATAAGGATTGCAAGACTTTATTCTACATCAATTGAATGTAAAGCAAACACTGTATTGAAGCCAAATCTTTACGAGATTGATGAGTTTTAACCCCAGGAAACTTTAGTTAACAGGCAAATCCTCTAGTCAACTGACTTCAGTCTACTTCTCCTTCATTTGAGAAAGAAAAAAAGAAAAAAAAAAAAAAAGGCAGGATAATCACTGGCAGAATTGAAGCTGCTTCTCTGAAGTTACAATTCAATTTGTTGATTCACCACAGGGTTTGCCAGAAAGAGGGCTCAATCTCTGTCTTTAGATTTACAGTCTAATGCTAACTCAGTCATTTTACCTCTGTTCATACACTGCTGATTATTTTCAACAAATCACAAAGATATCGGCATTTTATATTTACTATTTGGTGCTTGAGCTGGAGTAGCAGGCAGCACCTTAATTATATTAATCCAGGCTGAGCTATGCTGACCTGGACCGCTACTTGGAGATGCCCAAATCTGTAAGGTTGTCATAACAGTCCCTGCACTTGTAATAATTTTCTTTATAGCTGTACCCGCTATGATTGCAGGCTTTGAAAACTGATTTGGGCCACTAATAACTCGGACACCTGAAGTAGCATTTCCCCCAATAAATCATATAAACTTTTGACTACTTCCCCCATCATTCTTACTCCTACTCATATCACCAATAGTAGAAGCTGGTTCTGGTACCAGTGGGACGGTGTATTCAGCTCTAGCCTGCAATCTGGCCCATGCAGGAGCCTCTGTCGACCTAACTGTTTTCTCCTTACATTTAGCAGGTGTCTCCTCAATTCTTGGTATTATTACTTTTATTACTATAGTCTTTAATACAAAACCAGCAGTCATATCCCAATACCAAACACCATTATTTGTTTAATCTTCCCCAATTATAGCCATATTACTATAATTACCAATCTCAGTCCAAGCAGCCAGAATTGCCATGCTGTTAAGAGATAGAAATCTAAACACTACTTTCTTTGACCCTGCAGGAGGAGACCGAATCCTATACCAACACCTCTTTTGATACTTTGCTCACCCCGAAGTCTGTATTCATGGCCTAACAGGGTTTGTTATAAACTCACATAGCATTACATACTATTTAGGACAAAAATTGCCTTTCAGCTATCTGGGAATAGTATGAGTCATGTCCACTGGTTTTTTAGGAGTTCTCTTGTGGGCCCATCATATCTTTACCATAGGGATAGCTGTGGACTCAGGAGCATACTTTGCATCAGCTACCGTAATTACTTCTATCCCTACAGGAGTAAAAGTATCTAGCTGATTAGCAACTCTTTATTTAATTTTTCTTTTACTTTTCTTTTTTTTTTTTTTTTGGCTGAGTTGGGTCTTGGTTGCTGCGCATGGGCTTTCTCTGGTTGCGGTGAGCGGCAGCTACTCTTCGTTGCGGTGTGCGGCCCTTTCATTGCAGTGGCTTCTCTTGTTGCAGAGCACGGCCTCTAGGCGCGTGGGCTTCAGTAGTTGTGGCTTGCGGGCTCTAGAGGGCAGGCTCAGTAGTTGTGGCACACGGGCTTTTTGCTCCGCGGCATGTGGAATCTTCCCAGACAAGGGCTCGAACCCGTGTTCCCTGCATTGGCAGACGAATTCTTAACCACTGCGTTACCAGGGAAGTCCCTGGTTAGCAACTGTTCACGGAGGTAATACTATATGACCTCCCACTATATTATGAGTTTTAGGCTTTAGTTTTTCTTTTTACAGTAGGTGGTTTGACAGGAATCATCTTAGTCAACTCATCCCCAGACATTATCCTCCAGGATACATACTATGTAGTAGCACACTTCCATGACCTAATGTCCATGGGAGCAGTCTTCACTATTATAGGAGGCTTTCTACACTGATTCCCACTATTCTCAGGTTATACAGTTAACTCAGCATGAGCAAAAATTCACCTCACAAGTATATTTGTAGTAGTAAATATGACTTCCTGCAGCACTTTCGTGGCCTCTCAGGGATGTCACTACGTTAGTCTGAGTACACTGAGGCACACACAACATGAAATATTTTGTCTTTAGGCTCATTCACCTCAGTAGCAGCAGTAATGCTAATAATCTTCATACTTTGAAAAGCATTTGTGTCTAAAGAAGAAGTCTTAGCAGTGGGAATTGCTACTCCTAACCTAGAATGGTTACACGGATGTCCTCCACCATATCCTAAGTTTCAAGATCCTACCTATGTAAATGTAAAATAAGGAAGGACTCAAGTCCTTTTCAACCAGTTTCAAGCCAACACCATAACAATTATGTCTTCCTCAATAAATGAGATAAAAGTAAAAAGTGATGTAGCTTTGTCAAAGTTAAATGATAGGCTAAAATCTTGTATATGCCTAAGGCATATCAATGTCATCTAGGCTCTCAAGATACAACATCACCGATTATGGAAGAACTTTTACATTTTCTTCATCACACATTAATAGTGATTTTTAAAATAAGTTCTCTAGTCCTCTATATCATTTCACTAATATTGACATCTAAACTCATATGCATACAATAGATGCCCAGGTAGAGAAAATGTGAACAATTTACTAGCTATTATTGTAATCTTAATTGCCCTATCATCATTGTGAATCCTTTACATGATACATGAAATCAATAACTCTTCCCAAACCATAAAAAACTATGGGTCAGTAACGATACTGAAGCTACAAATACACAGATTACGAAGATTTAAATGTTGACTCCTCTGTAATCCCCACATCAGAGCTAAAACCAGGAGAATAATGACTAATAGAAGTCAACAACCGAGTAGTTAGGGATAGTCATTGAATATTAGTTTCATCTGAAATTGTTGTACACTCCGGAGTTGTTCCTTCTCAGGCCTAAAAGAAGCTGCTATCCCAGGACGCCTAACTTAAAGAATCCTAATATCAACAGGACCAGGCCTATGTTGTGGACAAGAGAGCTCGTTTTCCTGAGTTCAAAGACAGGACAGAGGGATATGTCTGAGATATGGGGTGAATCTGCAGCCCATGGGGATGCACTCTCCAAGCTCCAGTATAGGAATGGGGCCTCTAGGGTCCCAGGCCACCCACCACGCCCTCTGGAGCAGGATCTGGGCAACATTCCCTGTCAGTGATGAGGCAGCCCTAGCACTTGTCACGGCCCGATGTCGTGTCCTATGTGGGCCCCATGCTCTTGGGACCACACCCCACACTCTGCAGGTCCATGCTACAGGGTCCTTCATGCCTCAGGAGTAGAGACCACACAGCAAGCAGTTCCCTCCCCAACCAGCAGGAGGAGGGGAGGAGAGCAGGGGCACCAGGGGACTCTCACTCAGACAACAACACCCCAGCGGTGCCAGCGGGGACAGTGATGATGCAGATGAGGCACAGACCAAGAGATGGGACCAGAGGACCCAAAAGGCAGCTGGTCAGGTCCTGGCTCACCTGCACCCCGGACACCTTTGTCCCGCATACACCCCCTTCCTCATACACCCTCTCCTTAAATGCAGATTCTTCAGATGCGAACAGGCAGAGCTTCAGACTGAAAGTCAGCTCTTCCAAAATGACCCGTCAGCAAACACTGCAGGATTCCACTCCAGTGGGTGCCCTGCAGTCGACAACTCAGGGACTGAAGTGGCTATCGGTGCCAGGGGCAGTGGGAGGGAATGGGCAATGAGACTTTCATGGTTGTGGAATTTTGGTTTTGCAGGACGAAAAGTTCTAGTGATGGTGGTGATGGCTCCACGAGAAAGTGAATCTATCTGATGCCTCAGAAACGTGCACTTAAAATGGTGATGATGGTAAAGGGTATGTGACGTGTGTTTTATTTCACTTAAAATAAATTCTTAAAATAATGTCTTGTTAATTGAGATTCCATTTCGACTCCCCTTCATCACAAATGTCGGAGGCCCAGACACAGTCCCCTACCTTAGGGGCCATCACGGTACCCTCACAGAGCACGTGGGAGACCATTCTTAGGGGGGGCTAGTCTGTGCTCACCTGACCTCTGTCCAGGGGGACCCAGGCAGTGGTGACCCCCATAGATTAGACATATGATATGCTATCGTATTAATACGATACCACCAAGTGTTGTCACTCACCGGAACACAGAGCAGCAACCCACTCAAACATGCCTGACCTCATATGATTGTGACAAGATGAAGAGAAGAAAAGGAACCACAGGTTAATCAGGACAACACCCTTAATGCAGAGGTTGGAAATCTCAAAGGGGACAGGACACACTGCAGGCAAAGAGCGCATATGCGGTCTCCCCATCCATGTGATCCTGACCCATGCAGGTATGGTGAGACCCACACTGTCCCCGCACCCTATACCTGGGGCCACACATCCACACTCACCAGGCTGACCCACCTCCCCAGACCCCTCCACCTGGGTCACATGTCCACAGTCCCAGGGTGACCTCACCTCCCCAGACCCTGCACCTGGGGTCACACGTCCCCTTGGTCAGGACACCATGGCTCTGCAGGGGGCTCCCCCAATGTGGAAACAAGCTGGGTCCCTGGGACCTCCTGGGATGGGAAAAAGTGTCAGGTGGGTCTCCTTTCCCCACACTTGTCCCAGAGGAGTCCTCCTCTTCTCACTTTGGTTCTGTGTGATTTTAACTGTTTGTACAGCTTTCATACTAAAGTTGAACACACGACCCTGGTGCTGGCATGCTCAGTCCTTTCTCGTCTCACTTACATGTTGAGAAAACTCACAGGACAGCAGGGCTGAAAGCCGAGGGGCAGCTCTGGACTCTGCTGAGTAGGGACGGTAGACTGGAGGGAGAGCTCAGCAGCAGCCTCAGCTGTCACCCATCGGCCTTTTGCCCGATCTGCGTGCCCTGCAATCAATTCAGCAGCTAAACCTGCTTCCCTATGCACCATGCACGTGCTGGTAAATTGGAATTATTGCCAGGTAGTCCTCCTGAGGATTCTCCATGAGCCCCAGGGAAGGTGAACCTTGCAGGGATTAAGACTAAGGCCCCGACCATAGCACTGACCCTTGGGAGGACCAGGTCACCACACTCAGGAGAGAGGCTGTTACGTAGACAAGCCCACCTCAGCTCCAGACCCCAGACATCTAAGCACTGACATTCAGATGCAGGCACGGAGCTTCCCAGTACTGAGGCCAGGCCGGGTCTCTACCCAGGTCCCCATAGTCCTAGCGTACACAGAACATGGTCAGGTCTAAATCTTCTTATTATAGACAACACATGGTCAGCTCTAAACATAATCAGTAGACAGGACATGCAGAGGTCTAAATCTACCATGTAGACACAACTTGATCATGTTTAAACTAGCTTAGGGCTGATCTCATAGGGGGTACAGATCACACACATGGGTCTCTCATCTTTGGACACCCACGTCAGGAAACTGAACAAAATCTTTGTCATTAAACATTTCAACAGGTAAAACAGAAATGTTCCCAATTTCTCTGGCCACCTGATGGTCAGGATCCACGGGCGAGCCACGAACTTCTTAGAGTGCAGCCCAGTCTGCTGCCAGGACAGACAAGAAGTGGCCTGATTCCAGCCTCCCAGGCTTCCAGAAGGAGGCGGCCACACTGCAAGCCAGGTCAGGAGAGTCCTGCATGGTCCGGGCCGGGAGATCCAGTCTGTCCATTCGGCTGGCCGATTCCGGGGGGGGCGCTCAGGGCCGCTGAGAGCCCTGCACTCAGGTCCTGCTTCCCTGCAGCGTGTGCGTGTGCATGTGCGTGTGCGTGTGTGTGTGTGTGTGTAGAGGGGGCGGTGGCTGACGGCTCCCATGGTTCCCAACCCGGGCACAGCGCTGTCTTCGAGGGGAGGCACGGGGAGAGGTAGGGGCACAGAAGCTGTTGGAGAGGAGAACCCACCGCGGAACTCCTTGCACACTGGCTCGCCCCACCCGGAGACCCGCCTGCCCATCGTGGGCCGCATGTCGCCCCCCAGTCCCGCAACCCCGAGGGCCGGGTGCCTGCTCTTTCAACAGCACAGGGTCTCACATGAAGGAGACCCAGTGGGGACTGTCAGCCCCCAACTCCTGATGCTGTGTTTGGGGAGAATGAACCCCCTTGACTGGGCGATGGGACCCTGTGAGGAAAGAGGTGGCGGCCCGATCCAAGTCGGGGCCTGGCTGAGATATGAGAAAACAGGAGCCAAGGGCAGGGCCTGGAGGCCAGGCCAACAGGAGGGGCACCCCCAGCCTTGGCCGGGCTCTGCAACGGTGACATTGTTGCTTTAGGGGACCTGGGACAGGTGACTGAATGTAATGGGAGTCTAAACTGGACCCTGAATGCGGCTTAAAGAAGGTGTGAAGGATGTTACTGAGACAGTGACAGCCATTGGAAGACAAACTCTGTGTCAGGATATCCTGCTCCATCCATTTAAATCCCTGAGATCTGTGACCTTTACGTGGCTACGCAGGATTGTTAGAGCAGCTGCGTGCGGATATATCTGGGGCACAATTCAGTCTGCAGCCAACTTGCAAGTGGTTCCAGCAAACACACAGGTGTGCGCACAGGCAGGCACAGCACACACACAAACATATGCACGTGCACAGCACAAATACATTCACACACTAGCATGTGAACACACATGCACCCATATGCCCATGCACACAGTAATGTGTGCAAGTTCACATACCTATCCACATGCACAGCATATTTATGCAAACAGGCACATGCACACGCATAGCACACACACAGGGAATAAAGTGAATCCGTAAAGCATTAATTCCTGAACACAAGTGAAGCTGACATGTATTTTTCCCTTTTCTTAGCCTTGATGTTTTCCACAACAAAAAGTTTAAGAAAAAAGTTAATGGCAAATGACTTTTGATTCATAGGACTTTCTGATTTTATTCCACAAATATTATGACAGCAGAAATGAATGTAGATATTACATGTGTCCACTAATGGAAGAATGGAGAAGAAAAACACGGTCCATCAATACAAGGGAATGCTATTCAGCCTAAAAAGGAAGTCAATTCTGACACAGGATGCAGCAGGGATGAACCTTGAGGGCATTATGCTCAGTGATGTAAGCTAGACACAAAAAAACAAACAGTGCTTGATCCACTCATACAAGGCCCCTAGAGCAGTCGGAAATATAGAGACATAAAGTAGGATGTTGAGGGCCAGAGGCTGAGGGAGGGACAATGGGGAGTGAGTGTTTAATGGGGACTGTTTCAATTTTGCAAGATGAAAAAGTTCTGGAGGATGATGGTGGTCAGGTTTGCACAACAGTGTGAATTACTTCCTGACCCTGAAATGTGCACTTAAAAATGGTTAAGATAGTACATTTTATGTTATGTGTACCAGACCACAATTTTTAAAACTTTTCCAAAAACAACAGGAAATAGTCCATGAATACCACAAGATGCACAACTTCACTAACAACAGAGGGATTAAAGCCATAAGAAAAATACTGTGCATACACCTACCAGAATGGCAGACATGAAAGACATAGTATCAAATATCAGCAGGATGTGGAGCAATGGAAAGCCTGGTACGCAACGGGGGGATGCAACCACTTCTGAAGCAATCGGGCCTCAGATAGCGAAGTCCATGCACAGAGACCCACAGTGCTCCTCCCAGTTGAACACAAACCCACCAGCCCTGCACCAGGACACACGGACATGGACTGGCAGCCACAGGAGCCAAACCTGAAGGAACCTGAAGGCCATCACAGACGGATGCAGAAATGAACCATGCACGCTCCTATGAAGGAATATTCCACAGCAATGGAGTACATTTTGTTTAAAGGTAGTAAAACTATAAAAATTATTTTTTAAAGAAAACTATCTTTACAAGATGAAAGAATCTATAATTCTGGCACCTAGGGATTGTCGAATGCTCCTAAAAATAGATTGCTGTGGAAACGTTTATTATAGGGAAATTGACATATTCTCTAGGAAGGACGCGGTGAATGGGCCTGCTACATTTTCTACATTGAAGACATGTACAGGTTTTGATTCTACTTCTGTTAAATCAAGTGGGGCTTCACTGGATTTCTGCTACTGCGGAGATAATCAAATTCTGGGTAGGGGTCAGGAGAAAATTAGTCATAGGTGTTCTTGTGTAATAATTACTGTTGAAAGTGTAAATGATCCATTTACCAGTAAGACTGAGAATAGAATAACTGCTACATTACTTCATATGAGATGATCCTCTGTACTATTGTTCCTGGAGCTCCAGTGAGTGAGTATTTCGAATGTGAAGTTCATCCAGATATGAGGATGGAATAAATGGCTAGGTGTGATATGGCTAATAGAAATAATATGCCTACATTTATACTAATTAGTGGATAAGATATGGGAAGAGGAATTCATGTTGTGAGAGGCAGGGTTATGGCTAGCATTGGGGCAATAATATATAAATTGATGATGTTGATGGACATAGTGGTTCTTTAATAAGTAATTTGAATGCCTCAGCAATGGGTTGTAATCATCCATGGGGGCTGATGATTTTTGGCCCTTTCTGGATTTGTATATAGCCTAGGATTTTCCATTTGGTTAATATGAGGAATGCTATGGTGAATTAAATTGGGTAATTTGTGAAAGAATGTTGATTATAAACATATTCTTAGGAAGAGGACTTGAACCAGTGCAGAAAAAGTTTCAGTTTTACATAATTACCGGGCTCTGCCAGCGTAACGAACCCTGTTCTACAGTAGGGTATGTATAAATTAATTGAATGTAGATTATATCATCATTTAGTTTGAAGACATTTTGTAAAGGAAGCCGTATTGCTCTTGTCCTTTCATACTGGAAGAAATCTGCAATAGACAGAAACCAACCAGGATGACTCCAGTCTGAACTCAGATCACGTGAGACTTTAATCGTTGAACAAACAGACAATTAATAGCAGTTATACCGTTGAAATGTCGTGATCCAGCATCAAGGTCATAAACCATATTGCGCATATGAACTCCAGAATACAATTACACTGTTATCCCTAGTAAAACTAGTTCCATTGACCAGTGTTTTAGAAGAACAGGTGATAAAGCATTTTGACTAGCTGGCCTAAATTTTAATCACTCAGAAGTGGTTTTATTCTCCAAAAAATAAATGGCGCATTTGCTCAAGACACACCTGCTTCAGTAGTTGTGGCGTGCAGACTCAGTAGTTGTGGCCCAATGGCTTAGTTGTTCCGTGGCACGTGAGATTTTCCCGGACCGGGGATCGAACCGGGTCCCCTGCATTGGCAGGCGAATTCTTAATCACTGCATCACCAGGGAAGTCCCAGATTCGCTGTCTCCCTTTTAATATACCTTAAGCCCAAAGAATCCATGGAAAATTGTTAGAGAAAATAAGGCAATAAAATATTGTAAGGACTATAACAGAAGCATATAGTACACAGTTCATATAGACACATCCCAAGCAGTTACAAAGTATATTAAAAGGGAGGCTGCAATTTTAAAAGAATAAGAAAAATTATACCCACAAACTCCCAATCTTTCCTGAAACGTTGCAATCTGAAACCCTATTGTAGGAAGCAGAAGATTCCAGGAGATATTCTACAAATGAAGGACTCCAAACCCTGTGGTTGGATAAGGAATTCTGGAAGGAAGGTATCCTCACCCAAGGAGAGCAGGTTCCTATACTTCTCTAACATCACATCCCTGTACAATTCCCATTGATCTTGGTCCAGGCATTCTCACTCCTCTTGACAGAAATCTATGGCCACATCCTGGAATGTCAGCAGTCCCTGAAATTCAACGTACACATGCCATGTGGCCACGGGAAGAGTTCATAATATGACCCAAGAAGAAAACAGCAAGTTAAGAGAAGGTTTTAATTTAGAAGAGTCTCTTCAATTATCCACTAATATATATATATATATATATATATATATATATATATATATATATATATATATATATATAATATTTTTTTTTACAAAGTAACTTTCTCTACCTTATTTCTAACTACAAGAAAAGAGTATGGCATGTGATCCACAAAACCAGTATAGAGACTATACTTGTCTGGAAAAGAAATGATAAAATGATGGTTTCAACACAGGCATATGCATTTTTGAGTGTTTTATTTATATCAAACTGGATAAAATGTGTGTATTTCTCATAGAGAAAAGACCTGTCGAGGTAGAAATGTACCTTTCAACTCTTCATGGGTACACGAGTACACTGGGGAGATTGTAAAAGTGCAGATTGTGATTCAGTAGGTCCGGTGGGCCTGAGTTCTATTTTTTTAACAAGCTGATTTTTAACTAGTGATGCCACAGTCTCTGATTCATTAACCACAACTGTGAATATCAGAGACATAATTAGAAAGGTAAAAATTCACATTTAATTTTGAACTTAAAGTGTTTTATGGATTTTACACCTTTAATAGAATAGTGAGCACAGCAGCAACAATCATTTGTGAGTATTTACTCTAGACTGTGTATCTTTCTAATTTTTTTGTGTAGGATTCCAGGAAAAAGGCCTGGGCTGCGGCCACAATGGGCGTGGCCCCCGTGCCGGGCCGCCCCTCCAGGACCCCCGACGGGGCCCTGCGCTCCTGGCGGCTCCCTCCCCCGCCGCCCCGCTCCCTCCCGGAAGGCCTCGGGGCAGAGCGGTCCCACCCACTGCGCGCTGAACAGAGCCCGCGTTTCCTCAGAGCTGGAACTCCCGGCTCAGGCGGGGTCTCTTCCCTCCGCCTTCACGGAACTGCCCCGGAGCCCGAGGGGAGGGCGACCTCACTGAGGCTGCCGGCTCTGGAGGTGCCCCGGCGGCCGAAGCCATGACAGTCGCGGGGACGGCGGGCCGGGTAAGTGGACGCCGACCCTCCGCCTGGTCCGGTGCCCGGGCGGCAGCACAAGACCAGCTTCTGAGGGGCAGGGGTTCGCTGCCACCCGCCGCTGCTGTGCAGAAAGAGCGGCCTCCAGCGTCTGGTCCCCGGGAACTTCGGTCCGTCCTCTCGCCCCTGCCCTCGTCCTGGCTCGCGAGGCCTGGTGGGCGTGAGGAGGGGGTCGGCCTGAGCGTCCTGAGGGGAAACGGGGCAAGGGAGGCGCAGGGTCCGGCTGCAGCGTCAGCGCCCCTCTTCCCGACTGCGAGGAAAGCGGCTGAAAACTCCTCCCGAGGCGCGCAGGCCCCTTATTCAGCCGAGTCCCTCTGCGCTCCTTCCTCCCTGAGCTAAAGTACCGGGGGTAGGGGACAGGGCAGGGAACTGGCGCAGGTAATGGGGAACATCCAAAGGTGATTGTTAACTAAGGAAAACCAGCTCTCCCAAGGTGAGGAATGCGGCGCTTTTCTTTGCCTGGGCTCACTGAATTCCTTCCTTTGAGATGCACCTCAGCTCTCTGGGGCCTGCATTCTGTATTTGCATATCCTGAGTGCCTCAGGGCCCGCCGGCTCACATTGGAGGGCTGCAAGTGCTGAAGACTGTGACATCCTTTGTTTACTGATAGGGCAAGAACTATTCCATTTCTCACAGGCTTGAGGGGCAGACAGTGGAAAAAAGTCAGAGAATCTCACTCGGCCTGTACTTTGGTTTACATATAGATAATATTTATACTTAACTGTGCTAATAGAGGTTCTCAAGTCCAATCAACTTGTACTACTGCCGTCTATGTATCAATTTCATCAATATCATAAGATAAATGCCTATAGAATTGACTTAATCCATTTAAATAGGATAATGATTTTGAAAGGAAACATAATAGAAATATAACAACGAAACCTTTACCACTAAAGGCTGGGTCTGGAACACCCTAAATAAATGTTCCATTGTTAAAATATTGAAAGATGTAGTCAATAGAAATATCAACAAAAATGACAAATAATAAGGGTAGCAGAATGTTGAAATGTTCTATCTTTATCATTAAAGTGGCAGAAAATCATTTATTAGTAGGCACTGGGGGCAGAAGATGCCTGATTTTATATCTGTGTCATATTTGTGCAGTTGTTTCAACAAGTAACTTAAAGACAAAATGGAAAAACAAGGAGGTTTGTGCCTGAGATCATGTTGATGTGAAACCAGGGATGGCCACCTTGTGCCAGGTGAGTTAAGTTTACCTGGCAGGTAGACCGCAGAGCTCCTGGGAAGCAAGGGTTGGAATTTTTCTGCTGGGTGCCCCTTAGGTTCTGTGACTTGACTGACTGTGAGTCATGTTTCGGGAAAGACCTGATCACAGGAAAAGGGTGGGAATAGAGTGATTTGGGGAGCAGCTAACAACATTCATCACAGCTCACGGCCTGAATGAATTTTAAAGAAACAGGAAAACAAATGCTTCTTATGGAATCAGAGAATGTGAGGGCTGGACAATCCCAGAAAATGAGGAACACCCATCCCATTTTCCAGATGACAAAACAGAGGTCCAGCAAGGTGAAATCCCTCACCCAAGTTGCACCCGTCTCTCCTCCCCACTACGTGGTTCATGAAAGCAGGACTCTTCCTGCCTTGATCACTGCTGAACCCCAAAAAGGGCCAGGCATCTAGCAGCTGCTCCAAAAATTTGGGTTGACTGTAGGAACAATGCTATTTCTTTCTTTCTCACTCTTATTCAGGATTGTGCCAAGAACTCGCCAGGTTGCAATGTAATTCGATAAATGTAAATATTAATTGAGTTTTGTTGTGATGAGGACTTAGGCTTTGAAGGTAACAGACTTGGTTCAGATCTTGGTTCTGCCACTCCATAGCTGTTTGGCTTTGGGAAAATTACTAAACCTCTCTGAGATTATTTCCTCCTTTGTAAAGTGGGGATAAATCTATCTGAGCCAGCAGAGCAGCTGCATGAGAGATATGCCCTAAATATTGGTCTTTCTCACTCTCCTACGCCATCTCTCTGTTCTTCCCAGAGAAGCTGTACAGAAGGATATAGTACTTTTGTTTAAAATAGTTAACTAATTAATTAATTAATTTGTTTTTGGCTGCGTTGGGTCTTCGTTGCTATGCGCAGGCTTTGCCTAGTTGCGGCAAGCGGGGGCTACTCTTTGTTGCGGTGCGCGGGCTTCTCATTGCGGTGGCTTCTCTTGCTAGCCTTAACCCCAATGCTAGCCTTGACCCTGGCTCTCACAACATGAATTCCTCTTCCCATATCTTATCCACTAATTAATATAAATGTAGGCATATTATTTCTATTAGCCATATCACACCTAGCCATTTACTCCATCCTCAGATCTGGATGAACTTCACATTCAAAATACTCACTCACTGGAGCTCTAGGAGCAATAGCACAGACAATCATCTCACATGAAGTAATGTAGCAGTTATTCTATTCTCAGTCTTACTGATAAATGGATCATTTACACTTTCAACAGTAATTATTACACAAGAACACCTATGACTAATTTTCTCCTGACCCCTACCCAGAATTTGATTATCTCCTCAGTAGCCGAAATCCAACGAAGCCCCACTTGATTAAACGGAAGTAGCATCAAAACCTGTATATGTCTTCAATGTAGAAAATGTAGCAGGCCCATTCACCCCGTCCCTCCTAGAGAATATGTCAATTTCCCTATAATAAACATTTCCACAGCAATCTATTTTTAGGAGCATTCGACAATCCCTAGGTGCCAGAATTATATACAGCCCAAGTCATCATTAAACACATCTAACAATCTCCTTTCTATTAATTTGAGCCTCCTACCTACAATTTTGATATGATCAACGCATACATCTCTTATAAAAAGTATTTTACGACTAACATTAACCCTATGTATATGAGAGTTTTCACTACTTGTCATCATACCAGGCAACCCACCACAAATTTAAGAAATATGTCTGACAAAAGAGTTACTTTGATAGAGTAAATCACAGAGGTTTCAATGCTCTTATTCCTGGAATTGAATTCTTCCTAATAATTTTACATTCTCCATGCTACCTACCACATTACACCACATGCTATATAGTAAAGTTCTCTAAGTAAGCTTCAGGCCCATACCCCCAAAATATTTTTATATATCCTTCCTGTGCTAATAAACTCTCATTGTTTTTACCATCATTCTACTGACCATTTTCTCAGGAAATATAATTGTATAACAAGCTCACACTGGTTAATGGTATCCCCATTCTAATAAAAAACATGAACCCATAAGCTACAGAAGCATCCAACAAATATTTCCTAAAACAGTCCACCACATCAATACTACTTATAATGGCTATTATCATTAATCTAATATACTCTGGTCAAAGAGCACAATGAATAACAAGAATCTTTAATCCAGCAGCATCCACCCTCATGACAATCGCCCTTGTCACAAAAGTAGGACTTTCCCCATTTCACTTCTGAGTGCCTGAAGTCACACGAGGCATCCCATGAACAGCAGACCTGATGCTATCAACATGACAAAATTGCACCCCTATCAGTTTTATACCACATGTCACCTTCCATCAACCTAAATATACTATTAATCATAGTGATATTATAAATCATAGCTGGAGGCTGAGGCAGACTTCGCCATACTCACCTGGAAAATATTACACCTTCCTCATCAATTGCCCATATAGGATGAATAACAGCTATTATAATGTATATTCAGATTATAACAATCCTAAACATACTAATTTATATCATAACAACACTATCTTCTTCTTATTTATGCCCAGATCATGTACTACAAGAGTATCATTATCACACACATGAGATAAAACACCTCCCATCCCAATCATTTTCCTCACCATTATAGTATCATTAGGACATCGCCCATCACTATCAGGCTTTCTACCCAAATGAATAATTATCCAAGAGATAACAAAAACGACAACATCATTCTACCAACACTAATAGCCATCATAGCATTCCTCAGCATATATTTCTACTTGCAGCTAACATACTCCACATCACTAACTATATTCCCTTCATTAAACAACACAAACACAAAACAATTTGAACATACAAAGAAATAACCTTCCTATCATTACCAATCATAATACCCACACGGTTACTACACACAACACCCATTCTATCGGTGCTGGACTAGGAATTTAGGTTAGTTCAGACCAAGAGCTTTCAAAACCCTAAACAAGTGAAATTTACTTAATTCCTAAAAATAAGGATTGCAAGACTTTATTCTACATCAATTGAATGTAAAGCAAACACTGTATTGAAGCCAAATCTTTACGAGATTGATGAGTTTTAACCCCAGGAAACTTTAGTTAACAGGCAAATCCTCTAGTCAACTGACTTCAGTCTACTTCTCCTTCATTTGAGAAAGAAAAAAAGAAAAAAAAAAAAAAAGGCAGGATAATCACTGGCAGAATTGAAGCTGCTTCTCTGAAGTTACAATTCAATTTGTTGATTCACCACAGGGTTTGCCAGAAAGAGGGCTCAATCTCTGTCTTTAGATTTACAGTCTAATGCTAACTCAGTCATTTTACCTCTGTTCATACACTGCTGATTATTTTCAACAAATCACAAAGATATCGGCATTTTATATTTACTATTTGGTGCTTGAGCTGGAGTAGCAGGCAGCACCTTAATTATATTAATCCAGGCTGAGCTATGCTGACCTGGACCGCTACTTGGAGATGCCCAAATCTGTAAGGTTGTCATAACAGTCCCTGCACTTGTAATAATTTTCTTTATAGCTGTACCCGCTATGATTGCAGGCTTTGAAAACTGATTTGGGCCACTAATAACTCGGACACCTGAAGTAGCATTTCCCCCAATAAATCATATAAACTTTTGACTACTTCCCCCATCATTCTTACTCCTACTCATATCACCAATAGTAGAAGCTGGTTCTGGTACCAGTGGGACGGTGTATTCAGCTCTAGCCTGCAATCTGGCCCATGCAGGAGCCTCTGTCGACCTAACTGTTTTCTCCTTACATTTAGCAGGTGTCTCCTCAATTCTTGGTATTATTACTTTTATTACTATAGTCTTTAATACAAAACCAGCAGTCATATCCCAATACCAAACACCATTATTTGTTTAATCTTCCCCAATTATAGCCATATTACTATAATTACCAATCTCAGTCCAAGCAGCCAGAATTGCCATGCTGTTAAGAGATAGAAATCTAAACACTACTTTCTTTGACCCTGCAGGAGGAGACCGAATCCTATACCAACACCTCTTTTGATACTTTGCTCACCCCGAAGTCTGTATTCATGGCCTAACAGGGTTTGTTATAAACTCACATAGCATTACATACTATTTAGGACAAAAATTGCCTTTCAGCTATCTGGGAATAGTATGAGTCATGTCCACTGGTTTTTTAGGAGTTCTCTTGTGGGCCCATCATATCTTTACCATAGGGATAGCTGTGGACTCAGGAGCATACTTTGCATCAGCTACCGTAATTACTTCTATCCCTACAGGAGTAAAAGTATCTAGCTGATTAGCAACTCTTTATTTAATTTTTCTTTTACTTTTCTTTTTTTTTTTTTTTTTTGGCTGAGTTGGGTCTTGGTTGCTGCGCATGGGCTTTCTCTGGTTGCGGTGAGCGGCAGCTACTCTTCGTTGCGGTGTGCGGCCCTTTCATTGCAGTGGCTTCTCTTGTTGCAGAGCACGGCCTCTAGGCGCGTGGGCTTCAGTAGTTGTGGCTTGCGGGCTCTAGAGGGCAGGCTCAGTAGTTGTGGCACACGGGCTTTTTGCTCCGCGGCATGTGGAATCTTCCCAGACAAGGGCTCGAACCCGTGTTCCCTGCATTGGCAGACGAATTCTTAACCACTGCGTTACCAGGGAAGTCCCTGGTTAGCAACTGTTCACGGAGGTAATACTATATGACCTCCCACTATATTATGAGTTTTAGGCTTTAGTTTTTCTTTTTACAGTAGGTGGTTTGACAGGAATCATCTTAGTCAACTCATCCCCAGACATTGTCCTCCAGGATACATACTATGTAGTAGCACACATCCATGACCTAATGTCCATGGGAGCAGTCTTCACTATTATAGGAGGCTTTCTACACTGATTCCCACTATTCTCAGGTTATACAGTTAACTCAGCATGAGCAAAAATTCACTTCACAAGTATATTTGTAGTAGTAAATATGACTTCCTGCAGCACTTTCGTGGCCTCTCAGGGATGTCACTACGTTAGTCTGAGTACACTGAGGCACACACAACATGAAATATTTTGTCTTTAGGCTCATTCATCTCAGTAGCAGCAGTAATGCTAATAATCTTCATACTTTGAAAAGCATTTGTGTCTAAAGAAGAAGTCTTAGCAGTGGGAATTGCTACTCCTAACCTAGAATGGTTACACGGATGTCCTCCACCATATCCTACGTTTCAAGATCCTACCTATGTAAATGTAAAATAAGGAAGGACTCAAGTCCTTTTCAACCAGTTTCAAGCCAACACCATAACAATTATGTCTTCCTCAATAAATGAGATAAAAGTAAAAAGTGATGTAGCTTTGTCAAAGTTAAATGATAGGCTAAAATCCTGTATATGCCTAAGGCATATCAATGTCATCTAGGCTCTCAAGATACAACATCACCGATTATGGAAGAACTTTTACATTTTCTTCATCACACATTAATAGTGATTTTTAAAATAAGTTCTCTAGTCCTCTATATCATTTCACTAATATTGACATCTAAACTCATATGCATACAATAGATGCCCAGGTAGAGAAAATGTGAACAATTTACTAGCTATTATTGTAATCTTAATTGCCCTATCATCATTGTGAATCCTTTACATGATACATGAAATCAATAACTCTTCCCAAACCATAAAAAACTATGGGTCAGTAACGATACTGAAGCTACAAATACACAGATTACGAAGATTTAAATGTTGACTCCTCTGTAATCCCCACATCAGAGCTAAAACCAGGAGAATAATGACTAATAGAAGTCAACAACCGAGTAGTTAGGGATAGTCATTGAATATTAGTTTCATCTGAAATTGTTGTACACTCCGGAGTTGTTCCTTCTCAGGCCTAAAAGAAGCTGCTATCCCAGGACGCCTAACTTAAAGAATCCTAATATCAACAGGACCAGGCCTATGTTGTGGACAAGAGAGCTCGTTTTCCTGAGTTCAAAGACAGGACAGAGGGATATGTCTGAGATATGGGGTGAATCTGCAGCCCATGGGGATGCACTCTCCAAGCTCCAGTATAGGAATGGGGCCTCTAGGGTCCCAGGCCACCCACCACGCCCTCTGGAGCAGGATCTGGGCAACATTCCCTGTCAGTGATGAGGCAGCCCTAGCACTTGTCACGGCCCGATGTCGTGTCCTATGTGGGCCCCATGCTCTTGGGACCACACCCCACACTCTGCAGGTCCATGCTACAGGGTCCTTCATGCCTCAGGAGTAGAGACCACACAGCAAGCAGTTCCCTCCCCAACCAGCAGGAGGAGGGGAGGAGAGCAGGGGCACCAGGGGACTCTCACTCAGACAACAACACCCCAGCGGTGCCAGCGGGGACAGTGATGATGCAGATGAGGCACAGACCAAGAGATGGGACCAGAGGACCCAAAAGGCAGCTGGTCAGGTCCTGGCTCACCTGCACCCCGGACACCTTTGTCCCGCATACACCCCCTTCCTCATACACCCTCTCCTTAAATGCAGATTCTTCAGATGCGAACAGGCAGAGCTTCAGACTGAAAGTCAGCTCTTCCAAAATGACCCGTCAGCAAACACTGCAGGATTCCACTCCAGTGGGTGCCCTGCAGTCGACAACTCAGGGACTGAAGTGGCTATCGGTGCCAGGGGCAGTGGGAGGGAATGGGCAATGAGACTTTCATGGTTGTGGAATTTTGGTTTTGCAGGACGAAAAGTTCTAGTGATGGTGGTGATGGCTCCACGAGAAAGTGAATCTATCTGATGCCTCAGAAACGTGCACTTAAAATGGTGATGATGGTAAAGGGTATGTGACGTGTGTTTTATTTCACTTAAAATAAATTCTTAAAATAATGTCTTGTTAATTGAGATTCCATTTCGACTCCCCTTCATCACAAATGTCGGAGGCCCAGACACAGTCCCCTACCTTAGGGGCCATCACGGTACCCTCACAGAGCACGTGGGAGACCATTCTTAGGGGGGGCTAGTCTGTGCTCACCTGACCTCTGTCCAGGGGGACCCAGGCAGTGGTGACCCCCATAGATTAGACATATGATATGCTATCGTATTAATACGATACCACCAAGTGTTGTCACTCACCGGAACACAGAGCAGCAACCCACTCAAACATGCCTGACCTCATATGATTGTGACAAGATGAAGAGAAGAAAAGGAACCACAGGTTAATCAGGACAACACCCTTAATGCAGAGGTTGGAAATCTCAAAGGGGACAGGACACACTGCAGGCAAAGAGCGCATATGCGGTCTCCCCATCCATGTGATCCTGACCCATGCAGGTATGGTGAGACCCACACAGTCCCCGCACCCTATACCTGGGGCCACACATCCACACTCACCAGGCTGACCCACCTCCCCAGACCCCTCCACCTGGGTCACATGTCCACAGTCCCAGGGTGACCTCACCTCCCCAGACCCTGCACCTGGGGTCACACGTCCCCTTGGTCAGGACACCATGGCTCTGCAGGGGGCTCCCCCAATGTGGAAACAAGCTGGGTCCCTGGGACCTCCTGGGATGGGAAAAAGTGTCAGGTGGGTCTCCTTTCCCCACACTTGTCCCAGAGGAGTCCTCCTCTTCTCACTTTGGTTCTGTGTGATTTTAACTGTTTGTACAGCTTTCATACTAAAGTTGAACACACGACCCTGGTGCTGGCATGCTCAGTCCTTTCTCGTCTCACTTACATGTTGAGAAAACTCACAGGACAGCAGGGCTGAAAGCCGAGGGGCAGCTCTGGACTCTGCTGAGTAGGGACGGTAGACTGGAGGGAGAGCTCAGCAGCAGCCTCAGCTGTCACCCATCGGCCTTTTGCCCGATCTGCGTGCCCTGCAATCAATTCAGCAGCTAAACCTGCTTCCCTATGCACCATGCACGTGCTGGTAAATTGGAATTATTGCCAGGTAGTCCTCCTGAGGATTCTCCATGAGCCCCAGGGAAGGTGAACCTTGCAGGGATTAAGACTAAGGCCCCGACCATAGCACTGACCCTTGGGAGGACCAGGTCACCACACTCAGGAGAGAGGCTGTTACGTAGACAAGCCCACCTCAGCTCCAGACCCCAGACATCTAAGCACTGACATTCAGATGCAGGCACGGAGCTTCCCAGTACTGAGGCCAGGCCGGGTCTCTACCCAGGTCCCCATAGTCCTAGCGTACACAGAACATGGTCAGGTCTAAATCTTCTTATTATAGACAACACATGGTCAGCTCTAAACATAATCAGTAGACAGGACATGCAGAGGTCTAAATCTACCATGTAGACACAACTTGATCATGTTTAAACTAGCTTAGGGCTGATCTCATAGGGGGTACAGATCACACACATGGGTCTCTCATCTTTGGACACCCACGTCAGGAAACTGAACAAAATCTTTGTCATTAAACATTTCAACAGGTAAAACAGAAATGTTCCCAATTTCTCTGGCCACCTGATGGTCAGGATCCACGGGCGAGCCACGAACTTCTTAGAGTGCAGCCCAGTCTGCTGCCAGGACAGACAAGAAGTGGCCTGATTCCAGCCTCCCAGGCTTCCAGAAGGAGGCGGCCACACTGCAAGCCAGGTCAGGAGAGTCCTGCATGGTCCGGGCCGGGAGATCCAGTCTGTCCATTCGGCTGGCCGATTCCGGGGGGGGCGCTCAGGGCCGCTGAGAGCCCTGCACTCAGGTCCTGCTTCCCTGCAGCGTGTGCGTGTGCATGTGCGTGTGCGTGTGTGTGTGTGTGTGTAGAGGGGGCGGTGGCTGACGGCTCCCATGGTTCCCAACCCGGGCACAGCGCTGTCTTCGAGGGGAGGCACGGGGAGAGGTAGGGGCACAGAAGCTGTTGGAGAGGAGAACCCACCGCGGAACTCCTTGCACACTGGCTCGCCCCACCCGGAGACCCGCCTGCCCATCGTGGGCCGCATGTCGCCCCCCAGTCCCGCAACCCCGAGGGCCGGGTGCCTGCTCTTTCAACAGCACAGGGTCTCACATGAAGGAGACCCAGTGGGGACTGTCAGCCCCCAACTCCTGATGCTGTGTTTGGGGAGAATGAACCCCCTTGACTGGGCGATGGGACCCTGTGAGGAAAGAGGTGGCGGCCCGATCCAAGTCGGGGCCTGGCTGAGATATGAGAAAACAGGAGCCAAGGGCAGGGCCTGGAGGCCAGGCCAACAGGAGGGGCACCCCCAGCCTTGGCCGGGCTCTGCAACGGTGACATTGTTGCTTTAGGGGACCTGGGACAGGTGACTGAATGTAATGGGAGTCTAAACTGGACCCTGAATGCGGCTTAAAGAAGGTGTGAAGGATGTTACTGAGACAGTGACAGCCATTGGAAGACAAACTCTGTGTCAGGATATCCTGCTCCATCCATTTAAATCCCTGAGATCTGTGACCTTTACGTGGCTACGCAGGATTGTTAGAGCAGCTGCGTGCGGATATATCTGGGGCACAATTCAGTCTGCAGCCAACTTGCAAGTGGTTCCAGCAAACACACAGGTGTGCGCACAGGCAGGCACAGCACACACACAAACATATGCACGTGCACAGCACAAATACATTCACACACTAGCATGTGAACACACATGCACCCATATGCCCATGCACACAGTAATGTGTGCAAGTTCACATACCTATCCACATGCACAGCATATTTATGCAAACAGGCACATGCACACGCATAGCACACACACAGGGAATAAAGTGAATCCGTAAAGCATTAATTCCTGAACACAAGTGAAGCTGACATGTATTTTTCCCTTTTCTTAGCCTTGATGTTTTCCACAACAAAAAGTTTAAGAAAAAAGTTAATGGCAAATGACTTTTGATTCATAGGACTTTCTGATTTTATTCCACAAATATTATGACAGCAGAAATGAATGTAGATATTACATGTGTCCACTAATGGAAGAATGGAGAAGAAAAACACGGTCCATCAATACAAGGGAATGCTATTCAGCCTAAAAAGGAAGTCAATTCTGACACAGGATGCAGCAGGGATGAACCTTGAGGGCATTATGCTCAGTGATGTAAGCTAGACACAAAAAAACAAACAGTGCTTGATCCACTCATACAAGGCCCCTAGAGCAGTCGGAAATATAGAGACATAAAGTAGGATGTTGAGGGCCAGAGGCTGAGGGAGGGACAATGGGGAGTGAGTGTTTAATGGGGACTGTTTCAATTTTGCAAGATGAAAAAGTTCTGGAGGATGATGGTGGTCAGGTTTGCACAACAGTGTGAATTACTTCCTGACCCTGAAATGTGCACTTAAAAATGGTTAAGATAGTACATTTTATGTTATGTGTACCAGACCACAATTTTTAAAACTTTTCCAAAAACAACAGGAAATAGTCCATGAATACCACAAGATGCACAACTTCACTAACAACAGAGGGATTAAAGCCATAAGAAAAATACTGTGCATACACCTACCAGAATGGCAGACATGAAAGACATAGTATCAAATATCAGCAGGATGTGGAGCAATGGAAAGCCTGGTACGCAACGGGGGGATGCAACCACTTCTGAAGCAATCGGGCCTCAGATAGCGAAGTCCATGCACAGAGACCCACAGTGCTCCTCCCAGTTGAACACAAACCCACCAGCCCTGCACCAGGACACACGGACATGGACTGGCAGCCACAGGAGCCAAACCTGAAGGAACCTGAAGGCCATCACAGACGGATGCAGAAATGAACCATGCACGCTCCTATGAAGGAATATTCCACAGCAATGGAGTACATTTTGTTTAAAGGTAGTAAAACTATAAAAATTATTTTTTAAAGAAAACTATCTTTACAAGATGAAAGAATCTATAATTCTGGCACCTAGGGATTGTCGAATGCTCCTAAAAATAGATTGCTGTGGAAACGTTTATTATAGGGAAATTGACATATTCTCTAGGAAGGACGCGGTGAATGGGCCTGCTACATTTTCTACATTGAAGACATGTACAGGTTTTGATTCTACTTCTGTTAAATCAAGTGGGGCTTCACTGGATTTCTGCTACTGCGGAGATAATCAAATTCTGGGTAGGGGTCAGGAGAAAATTAGTCATAGGTGTTCTTGTGTAATAATTACTGTTGAAAGTGTAAATGATCCATTTACCAGTAAGACTGAGAATAGAATAACTGCTACATTACTTCATATGAGATGATCCTCTGTACTATTGTTCCTGGAGCTCCAGTGAGTGAGTATTTCGAATGTGAAGTTCATCCAGATATGAGGATGGAATAAATGGCTAGGTGTGATATGGCTAATAGAAATAATATGCCTACATTTATACTAATTAGTGGATAAGATATGGGAAGAGGAATTCATGTTGTGAGAGGCAGGGTTATGGCTAGCATTGGGGCAATAATATATAAATTGATGATGTTGATGGACATAGTGGTTCTTTAATAAGTAATTTGAATGCCTCAGCAATGGGTTGTAATCATCCATGGGGGCTGATGATTTTTGGCCCTTTCTGGATTTGTATATAGCCTAGGATTTTCCATTTGGTTAATATGAGGAATGCTATGGTGAATTAAATTGGGTAATTTGTGAAAGAATGTTGATTATAAACATATTCTTAGGAAGAGGACTTGAACCAGTGCAGAAAAAGTTTCAGTTTTACATAATTACCGGGCTCTGCCAGCGTAACGAACCCTGTTCTACAGTAGGGTATGTATAAATTAATTGAATGTAGATTATATCATCATTTAGTTTGAAGACATTTTGTAAAGGAAGCCGTATTGCTCTTGTCCTTTCATACTGGAAGAAATCTGCAATAGACAGAAACCAACCAGGATGACTCCAGTCTGAACTCAGATCACGTGAGACTTTAATCGTTGAACAAACAGACAATTAATAGCAGTTATACCGTTGAAATGTCGTGATCCAGCATCAAGGTCATAAACCATATTGCGCATATGAACTCCAGAATACAATTACACTGTTATCCCTAGTAAAACTAGTTCCATTGACCAGTGTTTTAGAAGAACAGGTGATAAAGCATTTTGACTAGCTGGCCTAAATTTTAATCACTCAGAAGTGGTTTTATTCTCCAAAAAATAAATGGCGCATTTGCTCAAGACACACCTGCTTCAGTAGTTGTGGCGTGCAGACTCAGTAGTTGTGGCCCAATGGCTTAGTTGTTCCGTGGCACGTGAGATTTTCCCGGACCGGGGATCGAACCGGGTCCCCTGCATTGGCAGGCGAATTCTTAATCACTGCATCACCAGGGAAGTCCCAGATTCGCTGTCTCCCTTTTAATATACCTTAAGCCCAAAGAATCCATGGAAAATTGTTAGAGAAAATAAGGCAATAAAATATTGTAAGGACTATAACAGAAGCATATAGTACACAGTTCATATAGACACATCCCAAGCAGTTACAAAGTATATTAAAAGGGAGGCTGCAATTTTAAAAGAATAAGAAAAATTATACCCACAAACTCCCAATCTTTCCTGAAACGTTGCAATCTGAAACCCTATTGTAGGAAGCAGAAGATTCCAGGAGATATTCTACAAATGAAGGACTCCAAACCCTGTGGTTGGATAAGGAATTCTGGAAGGAAGGTATCCTCACCCAAGGAGAGCAGGTTCCTATACTTCTCTAACATCACATCCCTGTACAATTCCCATTGATCTTGGTCCAGGCATTCTCACTCCTCTTGACAGAAATCTATGGCCACATCCTGGAATGTCAGCAGTCCCTGAAATTCAACGTACACATGCCATGTGGCCACGGGAAGAGTTCATAATATGACCCAAGAAGAAAACAGCAAGTTAAGAGAAGGTTTTAATTTAGAAGAGTCTCTTCAATTATCCACTAATATATATATATATATATATATATATATATATATATATAATATTTTTTTTTACAAAGTAACTTTCTCTACCTTATTTCTAACTACAAGAAAAGAGTATGGCATGTGATCCACAAAACCAGTATAGAGACTATACTTGTCTGGAAAAGAAATGATAAAATGATGGTTTCAACACAGGCATATGCATTTTTGAGTGTTTTATTTATATCAAACTGGATAAAATGTGTGTATTTCTCATAGAGAAAAGACCTGTCGAGGTAGAAATGTACCTTTCAACTCTTCATGGGTACACGAGTACACTGGGGAGATTGTAAAAGTGCAGATTGTGATTCAGTAGGTCCGGTGGGCCTGAGTTCTATTTTTTTAACAAGCTGATTTTTAACTAGTGATGCCACAGTCTCTGATTCATTAACCACAACTGTGAATATCAGAGACATAATTAGAAAGGTAAAAATTCACATTTAATTTTGAACTTAAAGTGTTTTATGGATTTTACACCTTTAATAGAATAGTGAGCACAGCAGCAACAATCATTTGTGAGTATTTACTCTAGACTGTGTATCTTTCTAATTTTTTTGTGTAGGATTCCAGGAAAAAGGCCTGGGCTGCGGCCACAATGGGCGTGGCCCCCGTGCCGGGCCGCCCCTCCAGGACCCCCGACGGGGCCCTGCGCTCCTGGCGGCTCCCTCCCCCGCCGCCCCGCTCCCTCCCGGAAGGCCTCGGGGCAGAGCGGTCCCACCCACTGCGCGCTGAACAGAGCCCGCGTTTCCTCAGAGCTGGAACTCCCGGCTCAGGCGGGGTCTCTTCCCTCCGCCTTCACGGAACTGCCCCGGAGCCCGAGGGGAGGGCGACCTCACTGAGGCTGCCGGCTCTGGAGGTGCCCCGGCGGCCGAAGCCATGACAGTCGCGGGGACGGCGGGCCGGGTAAGTGGACGCCGACCCTCCGCCTGGTCCGGTGCCCGGGCGGCAGCACAAGACCAGCTTCTGAGGGGCAGGGGTTCGCTGCCACCCGCCGCTGCTGTGCAGAAAGAGCGGCCTCCAGCGTCTGGTCCCCGGGAACTTCGGTCCGTCCTCTCGCCCCTGCCCTCGTCCTGGCTCGCGAGGCCTGGTGGGCGTGAGGAGGGGGTCGGCCTGAGCGTCCTGAGGGGAAACGGGGCAAGGGAGGCGCAGGGTCCGGCTGCAGCGTCAGCGCCCCTCTTCCCGACTGCGGGGAAAGCGGCTGAAAACTCCTCCCGAGGCGCGCAGGCCCCTTATTCAGCCGAGTCCCTCTGCGCTCCTTCCTCCCTGAGCTAAAGTACCGGGGGTAGGGGACAGGGCAGGGAACTGGCGCAGGTAATGGGGAACATCCAAAGGTGATTGTTAACTAAGGAAAACCAGCTCTCCCAAGGTGAGGAATGCGGCGCTTTTCTTTGCCTGGGCTCACTGAATTCCTTCCTTTGAGATGCACCTCAGCTCTCTGGGGCCTGCATTCTGTATTTGCATATCCTGAGTGCCTCAGGGCCCGCCGGCTCACATTGGAGGGCTGCAAGTGCTGAAGACTGTGACATCCTTTGTTTACTGATAGGGCAAGAACTATTCCATTTCTCACAGGCTTGAGGGGCAGACAGTGGAAAAAAGTCAGAGAATCTCACTCGGCCTGTACTTTGGTTTACATATAGATAATATTTATACTTAACTGTGCTAATAGAGGTTCTCAAGTCCAATCAACTTGTACTACTGCCGTCTATGTATCAATTTCATCAATATCATAAGATAAATGCCTATAGAATTGACTTAATCCATTTAAATAGGATAATGATTTTGAAAGGAAACATAATAGAAATATAACAACGAAACCTTTACCACTAAAGGCTGGGTCTGGAACACCCTAAATAAATGTTCCATTGTTAAAATATTGAAAGATGTAGTCAATAGAAATATCAACAAAAATGACAAATAATAAGGGTAGCAGAATGTTGAAATGTTCTATCTTTATCATTAAAGTGGCAGAAAATCATTTATTAGTAGGCACTGGGGGCAGAAGATGCCTGATTTTATATCTGTGTCATATTTGTGCAGTTGTTTCAACAAGTAACTTAAAGACAAAATGGAAAAACAAGGAGGTTTGTGCCTGAGATCATGTTGATGTGAAACCAGGGATGGCCACCTTGTGCCAGGTGAGTTAAGTTTACCTGGCAGGTAGACCGCAGAGCTCCTGGGAAGCAAGGGTTGGAATTTTTCTGCTGGGTGCCCCTTAGGTTCTGTGACTTGACTGACTGTGAGTCATGTTTCGGGAAAGACCTGATCACAGGAAAAGGGTGGGAATAGAGTGATTTGGGGAGCAGCTAACAACATTCATCACAGCTCACGGCCTGAATGAATTTTAAAGAAACAGGAAAACAAATGCTTCTTATGGAATCAGAGAATGTGAGGGCTGGACAATCCCAGAAAATGAGGAACACCCATCCCATTTTCCAGATGACAAAACAGAGGTCCAGCAAGGTGAAATCCCTCACCCAAGTTGCACCCGTCTCTCCTCCCCACTACGTGGTTCATGAAAGCAGGACTCTTCCTGCCTTGATCACTGCTGAACCCCAAAAAGGGCCAGGCATCTAGCAGCTGCTCCAAAAATTTGGGTTGACTGTAGGAACAATGCTATTTCTTTCTTTCTCACTCTTATTCAGGATTGTGCCAAGAACTCGCCAGGTTGCAATGTAATTCGATAAATGTAAATATTAATTGAGTTTTGTTGTGATGAGGACTTAGGCTTTGAAGGTAACAGACTTGGTTCAGATCTTGGTTCTGCCACTCCATAGCTGTTTGGCTTTGGGAAAATTACTAAACCTCTCTGAGATTATTTCCTCCTTTGTAAAGTGGGGATAAATCTATCTGAGCCAGCAGAGCAGCTGCATGAGAGATATGCCCTAAATATTGGTCTTTCTCACTCTCCTACGCCATCTCTCTGTTCTTCCCAGAGAAGCTGTACAGAAGGATATAGTACTTTTGTTTAAAATAGTTAACTAATTAATTAATTAATTTGTTTTTGGCTGCGTTGGGTCTTCGTTGCTATGCGCAGGCTTTGCCTAGTTGCGGCAAGCGGGGGCTACTCTTTGTTGCGGTGCGCGGGCTTCTCATTGCGGTGGCTTCTCTTGCTAGCCTTAACCCCAATGCTAGCCTTGACCCTGGCTCTCACAACATGAATTCCTCTTCCCATATCTTATCCACTAATTAATATAAATGTAGGCATATTATTTCTATTAGCCATATCACACCTAGCCATTTACTCCATCCTCAGATCTGGATGAACTTCACATTCAAAATACTCACTCACTGGAGCTCTAGGAGCAATAGCACAGACAATCATCTCACATGAAGTAATGTAGCAGTTATTCTATTCTCAGTCTTACTGATAAATGGATCATTTACACTTTCAACAGTAATTATTACACAAGAACACCTATGACTAATTTTCTCCTGACCCCTACCCAGAATTTGATTATCTCCTCAGTAGCCGAAATCCAACGAAGCCCCACTTGATTAAACGGAAGTAGCATCAAAACCTGTATATGTCTTCAATGTAGAAAATGTAGCAGGCCCATTCACCCCGTCCCTCCTAGAGAATATGTCAATTTCCCTATAATAAACATTTCCACAGCAATCTATTTTTAGGAGCATTCGACAATCCCTAGGTGCCAGAATTATATACAGCCCAAGTCATCATTAAACACATCTAACAATCTCCTTTCTATTAATTTGAGCCTCCTACCTACAATTTTGATATGATCAACGCATACATCTCTTATAAAAAGTATTTTACGACTAACATTAACCCTATGTATATGAGAGTTTTCACTACTTGTCATCATACCAGGCAACCCACCACAAATTTAAGAAATATGTCTGACAAAAGAGTTACTTTGATAGAGTAAATCACAGAGGTTTCAATGCTCTTATTCCTGGAATTGAATTCTTCCTAATAATTTTACATTCTCCATGCTACCTACCACATTACACCACATGCTATATAGTAAAGTTCTCTAAGTAAGCTTCAGGCCCATACCCCCAAAATATTTTTATATATCCTTCCTGTGCTAATAAACTCTCATTGTTTTTACCATCATTCTACTGACCATTTTCTCAGGAAATATAATTGTATAACAAGCTCACACTGGTTAATGGTATCCCCATTCTAATAAAAAACATGAACCCATAAGCTACAGAAGCATCCAACAAATATTTCCTAAAACAGTCCACCACATCAATACTACTTATAATGGCTATTATCATTAATCTAATATACTCTGGTCAAAGAGCACAATGAATAACAAGAATCTTTAATCCAGCAGCATCCACCCTCATGACAATCGCCCTTGTCACAAAAGTAGGACTTTCCCCATTTCACTTCTGAGTGCCTGAAGTCACACGAGGCATCCCATGAACAGCAGACCTGATGCTATCAACATGACAAAATTGCACCCCTATCAGTTTTATACCACATGTCACCTTCCATCAACCTAAATATACTATTAATCATAGTGATATTATAAATCATAGCTGGAGGCTGAGGCAGACTTCGCCATACTCACCTGGAAAATATTACACCTTCCTCATCAATTGCCCATATAGGATGAATAACAGCTATTATAATGTATATTCAGATTATAACAATCCTAAACATACTAATTTATATCATAACAACACTATCTTCTTCTTATTTATGCCCAGATCATGTACTACAAGAGTATCATTATCACACACATGAGATAAAACACCTCCCATCCCAATCATTTTCCTCACCATTATAGTATCATTAGGACATCGCCCATCACTATCAGGCTTTCTACCCAAATGAATAATTATCCAAGAGATAACAAAAACGACAACATCATTCTACCAACACTAATAGCCATCATAGCATTCCTCAGCATATATTTCTACTTGCAGCTAACATACTCCACATAACTAACTATATTCCCTTCATTAAACAACACAAACACAAAACAATTTGAACATACAAAGAAATAACCTTCCTATCATTACCAATCATAATACCCACACGGTTACTACACACAACACCCATTCTATCGGTGCTGGACTAGGAATTTAGGTTAGTTCAGACCAAGAGCTTTCAAAACCCTAAACAAGTGAAATTTACTTAATTCCTAAAAATAAGGATTGCAAGACTTTATTCTACATCAATTGAATGTAAAGCAAACACTGTATTGAAGCCAAATCTTTACGAGATTGATGAGTTTTAACCCCAGGAAACTTTAGTTAACAGGCAAATCCTCTAGTCAACTGACTTCAGTCTACTTCTCCTTCATTTGAGAAAGAAAAAAAGAAAAAAAAAAAAAAAGGCAGGATAATCACTGGCAGAATTGAAGCTGCTTCTCTGAAGTTACAATTCAATTTGTTGATTCACCACAGGGTTTGCCAGAAAGAGGGCTCAATCTCTGTCTTTAGATTTACAGTCTAATGCTAACTCAGTCATTTTACCTCTGTTCATACACTGCTGATTATTTTCAACAAATCACAAAGATATCGGCATTTTATATTTACTATTTGGTGCTTGAGCTGGAGTAGCAGGCAGCACCTTAATTATATTAATCCAGGCTGAGCTATGCTGACCTGGACCGCTACTTGGAGATGCCCAAATCTGTAAGGTTGTCATAACAGTCCCTGCACTTGTAATAATTTTCTTTATAGCTGTACCCGCTATGATTGCAGGCTTTGAAAACTGATTTGGGCCACTAATAACTCGGACACCTGAAGTAGCATTTCCCCCAATAAATCATATAAACTTTTGACTACTTCCCCCATCATTCTTACTCCTACTCATATCACCAATAGTAGAAGCTGGTTCTGGTACCAGTGGGACGGTGTATTCAGCTCTAGCCTGCAATCTGGCCCATGCAGGAGCCTCTGTCGACCTAACTGTTTTCTCCTTACATTTAGCAGGTGTCTCCTCAATTCTTGGTATTATTACTTTTATTACTATAGTCTTTAATACAAAACCAGCAGTCATATCCCAATACCAAACACCATTATTTGTTTAATCTTCCCCAATTATAGCCATATTACTATAATTACCAATCTCAGTCCAAGCAGCCAGAATTGCCATGCTGTTAAGAGATAGAAATCTAAACACTACTTTCTTTGACCCTGCAGGAGGAGACCGAATCCTATACCAACACCTCTTTTGATACTTTGCTCACCCCGAAGTCTGTATTCATGGCCTAACAGGGTTTGTTATAAACTCACATAGCATTACATACTATTTAGGACAAAAATTGCCTTTCAGCTATCTGGGAATAGTATGAGTCATGTCCACTGGTTTTTTAGGAGTTCTCTTGTGGGCCCATCATATCTTTACCATAGGGATAGCTGTGGACTCAGGAGCATACTTTGCATCAGCTACCGTAATTACTTCTATCCCTACAGGAGTAAAAGTATCTAGCTGATTAGCAACTCTTTATTTAATTTTTCTTTTACTTTTCTTTTTTTTTTTTTTTTGGCTGAGTTGGGTCTTGGTTGCTGCGCATGGGCTTTCTCTGGTTGCGGTGAGCGGCAGCTACTCTTCGTTGCGGTGTGCGGCCCTTTCATTGCAGTGGCTTCTCTTGTTGCAGAGCACGGCCTCTAGGCGCGTGGGCTTCAGTAGTTGTGGCTTGCGGGCTCTAGAGGGCAGGCTCAGTAGTTGTGGCACACGGGCTTTTTGCTCCGCGGCATGTGGAATCTTCCCAGACAAGGGCTCGAACCCGTGTTCCCTGCATTGGCAGACGAATTCTTAACCACTGCGTTACCAGGGAAGTCCCTGGTTAGCAACTGTTCACGGAGGTAATACTATATGACCTCCCACTATATTATGAGTTTTAGGCTTTAGTTTTTCTTTTTACAGTAGGTGGTTTGACAGGAATCATCTTAGTCAACTCATCCCCAGACATTATCCTCCAGGATACATACTATGTAGTAGCACACTTCCATGACCTAATGTCCATGGGAGCAGTCTTCACTATTATAGGAGGCTTTCTACACTGATTCCCACTATTCTCAGGTTATACAGTTAACTCAGCATGAGCAAAAATTCACCTCACAAGTATATTTGTAGTAGTAAATATGACTTCCTGCAGCACTTTCGTGGCCTCTCAGGGATGTCACTACGTTAGTCTGAGTACACTGAGGCACACACAACATGAAATATTTTGTCTTTAGGCTCATTCACCTCAGTAGCAGCAGTAATGCTAATAATCTTCATACTTTGAAAAGCATTTGTGTCTAAAGAAGAAGTCTTAGCAGTGGGAATTGCTACTCCTAACCTAGAATGGTTACACGGATGTCCTCCACCATATCCTAAGTTTCAAGATCCTACCTATGTAAATGTAAAATAAGGAAGGACTCAAGTCCTTTTCAACCAGTTTCAAGCCAACACCATAACAATTATGTCTTCCTCAATAAATGAGATAAAAGTAAAAAGTGATGTAGCTTTGTCAAAGTTAAATGATAGGCTAAAATCTTGTATATGCCTAAGGCATATCAATGTCATCTAGGCTCTCAAGATACAACATCACCGATTATGGAAGAACTTTTACATTTTCTTCATCACACATTAATAGTGATTTTTAAAATAAGTTCTCTAGTCCTCTATATCATTTCACTAATATTGACATCTAAACTCATATGCATACAATAGATGCCCAGGTAGAGAAAATGTGAACAATTTACTAGCTATTATTGTAATCTTAATTGCCCTATCATCATTGTGAATCCTTTACATGATACATGAAATCAATAACTCTTCCCAAACCATAAAAAACTATGGGTCAGTAACGATACTGAAGCTACAAATACACAGATTACGAAGATTTAAATGTTGACTCCTCTGTAATCCCCACATCAGAGCTAAAACCAGGAGAATAATGACTAATAGAAGTCAACAACCGAGTAGTTAGGGATAGTCATTGAATATTAGTTTCATCTGAAATTGTTGTACACTCCGGAGTTGTTCCTTCTCAGGCCTAAAAGAAGCTGCTATCCCAGGACGCCTAACTTAAAGAATCCTAATATCAACAGGACCAGGCCTATGTTGTGGACAAGAGAGCTCGTTTTCCTGAGTTCAAAGACAGGACAGAGGGATATGTCTGAGATATGGGGTGAATCTGCAGCCCATGGGGATGCACTCTCCAAGCTCCAGTATAGGAATGGGGCCTCTAGGGTCCCAGGCCACCCACCACGCCCTCTGGAGCAGGATCTGGGCAACATTCCCTGTCAGTGATGAGGCAGCCCTAGCACTTGTCACGGCCCGATGTCGTGTCCTATGTGGGCCCCATGCTCTTGGGACCACACCCCACACTCTGCAGGTCCATGCTACAGGGTCCTTCATGCCTCAGGAGTAGAGACCACACAGCAAGCAGTTCCCTCCCCAACCAGCAGGAGGAGGGGAGGAGAGCAGGGGCACCAGGGGACTCTCACTCAGACAACAACACCCCAGCGGTGCCAGCGGGGACAGTGATGATGCAGATGAGGCACAGACCAAGAGATGGGACCAGAGGACCCAAAAGGCAGCTGGTCAGGTCCTGGCTCACCTGCACCCCGGACACCTTTGTCCCGCATACACCCCCTTCCTCATACACCCTCTCCTTAAATGCAGATTCTTCAGATGCGAACAGGCAGAGCTTCAGACTGAAAGTCAGCTCTTCCAAAATGACCCGTCAGCAAACACTGCAGGATTCCACTCCAGTGGGTGCCCTGCAGTCGACAACTCAGGGACTGAAGTGGCTATCGGTGCCAGGGGCAGTGGGAGGGAATGGGCAATGAGACTTTCATGGTTGTGGAATTTTGGTTTTGCAGGACGAAAAGTTCTAGTGATGGTGGTGATGGCTCCACGAGAAAGTGAATCTATCTGATGCCTCAGAAACGTGCACTTAAAATGGTGATGATGGTAAAGGGTATGTGACGTGTGTTTTATTTCACTTAAAATAAATTCTTAAAATAATGTCTTGTTAATTGAGATTCCATTTCGACTCCCCTTCATCACAAATGTCGGAGGCCCAGACACAGTCCCCTACCTTAGGGGCCATCACGGTACCCTCACAGAGCACGTGGGAGACCATTCTTA
The DNA here is from genome assembly GCF_965194825.1 of Balaenoptera physalus. NCBI lineage: Eukaryota > Metazoa > Chordata > Mammalia > Artiodactyla > Balaenopteridae > Balaenoptera > Balaenoptera physalus. The sequence continues at coordinate 1,327,692 of NW_028126506.1, forward strand.
GGGGGGGCTAGTCTGTGCTCACCTGACCTCTGTCCAGGGGGACCCAGGCAGTGGTGACCCCCATAGATTAGACATATGATATGCTATCGTATTAATACGATACCACCAAGTGTTGTCACTCACCGGAACACAGAGCAGCAACCCACTCAAACATGCCTGACCTCATATGATTGTGACAAGATGAAGAGAAGAAAAGGAACCACAGGTTAATCAGGACAACACCCTTAATGCAGAGGTTGGAAATCTCAAAGGGGACAGGACACACTGCAGGCAAAGAGCGCATATGCGGTCTCCCCATCCATGTGATCCTGACCCATGCAGGTATGGTGAGACCCACACAGTCCCCGCACCCTATACCTGGGGCCACACATCCACACTCACCAGGCTGACCCACCTCCCCAGACCCCTCCACCTGGGTCACATGTCCACAGTCCCAGGGTGACCTCACCTCCCCAGACCCTGCACCTGGGGTCACACGTCCCCTTGGTCAGGACACCATGGCTCTGCAGGGGGCTCCCCCAATGTGGAAACAAGCTGGGTCCCTGGGACCTCCTGGGATGGGAAAAAGTGTCAGGTGGGTCTCCTTTCCCCACACTTGTCCCAGAGGAGTCCTCCTCTTCTCACTTTGGTTCTGTGTGATTTTAACTGTTTGTACAGCTTTCATACTAAAGTTGAACACACGACCCTGGTGCTGGCATGCTCAGTCCTTTCTCGTCTCACTTACATGTTGAGAAAACTCACAGGACAGCAGGGCTGAAAGCCGAGGGGCAGCTCTGGACTCTGCTGAGTAGGGACGGTAGACTGGAGGGAGAGCTCAGCAGCAGCCTCAGCTGTCACCCATCGGCCTTTTGCCCGATCTGCGTGCCCTGCAATCAATTCAGCAGCTAAACCTGCTTCCCTATGCACCATGCACGTGCTGGTAAATTGGAATTATTGCCAGGTAGTCCTCCTGAGGATTCTCCATGAGCCCCAGGGAAGGTGAACCTTGCAGGGATTAAGACTAAGGCCCCGACCATAGCACTGACCCTTGGGAGGACCAGGTCACCACACTCAGGAGAGAGGCTGTTACGTAGACAAGCCCACCTCAGCTCCAGACCCCAGACATCTAAGCACTGACATTCAGATGCAGGCACGGAGCTTCCCAGTACTGAGGCCAGGCCGGGTCTCTACCCAGGTCCCCATAGTCCTAGCGTACACAGAACATGGTCAGGTCTAAATCTTCTTATTATAGACAACACATGGTCAGCTCTAAACATAATCAGTAGACAGGACATGCAGAGGTCTAAATCTACCATGTAGACACAACTTGATCATGTTTAAACTAGCTTAGGGCTGATCTCATAGGGGGTACAGATCACACACATGGGTCTCTCATCTTTGGACACCCACGTCAGGAAACTGAACAAAATCTTTGTCATTAAACATTTCAACAGGTAAAACAGAAATGTTCCCAATTTCTCTGGCCACCTGATGGTCAGGATCCACGGGCGAGCCACGAACTTCTTAGAGTGCAGCCCAGTCTGCTGCCAGGACAGACAAGAAGTGGCCTGATTCCAGCCTCCCAGGCTTCCAGAAGGAGGCGGCCACACTGCAAGCCAGGTCAGGAGAGTCCTGCATGGTCCGGGCCGGGAGATCCAGTCTGTCCATTCGGCTGGCCGATTCCGGGGGGGGCGCTCAGGGCCGCTGAGAGCCCTGCACTCAGGTCCTGCTTCCCTGCAGCGTGTGCGTGTGCATGTGCGTGTGCGTGTGTGTGTGTGTGTGTAGAGGGGGCGGTGGCTGACGGCTCCCATGGTTCCCAACCCGGGCACAGCGCTGTCTTCGAGGGGAGGCACGGGGAGAGGTAGGGGCACAGAAGCTGTTGGAGAGGAGAACCCACCGCGGAACTCCTTGCACACTGGCTCGCCCCACCCGGAGACCCGCCTGCCCATCGTGGGCCGCATGTCGCCCCCCAGTCCCGCAACCCCGAGGGCCGGGTGCCTGCTCTTTCAACAGCACAGGGTCTCACATGAAGGAGACCCAGTGTGGACTGTCAGCCCCCAACTCCTGATGCTGTGTTTGGGGAGAATGAACCCCCTTGACTGGGCGATGGGACCCTGTGAGGAAAGAGGTGGCGGCCCGATCCAAGTCGGGGCCTGGCTGAGATATGAGAAAACAGGAGCCAAGGGCAGGGCCTGGAGGCCAGGCCAACAGGAGGGGCACCCCCAGCCTTGGCCGGGCTCTGCAACGGTGACATTGTTGCTTTAGGGGACCTGGGACAGGTGACTGAATGTAATGGGAGTCTAAACTGGACCCTGAATGCGGCTTAAAGAAGGTGTGAAGGATGTTACTGAGACAGTGACAGCCATTGGAAGACAAACTCTGTGTCAGGATATCCTGCTCCATCCATTTAAATCCCTGAGATCTGTGACCTTTACGTGGCTACGCAGGATTGTTAGAGCAGCTGCGTGCGGATATATCTGGGGCACAATTCAGTCTGCAGCCAACTTGCAAGTGGTTCCAGCAAACACACAGGTGTGCGCACAGGCAGGCACAGCACACACACAAACATATGCACGTGCACAGCACAAATACATTCACACACTAGCATGTGAACACACATGCACCCATATGCCCATGCACACAGTAATGTGTGCAAGTTCACATACCTATCCACATGCACAGCATATTTATGCAAACAGGCACATGCACACGCATAGCACACACACAGGGAATAAAGTGAATCCGTAAAGCATTAATTCCTGAACACAAGTGAAGCTGACATGTATTTTTCCCTTTTCTTAGCCTTGATGTTTTCCACAACAAAAAGTTTAAGAAAAAAGTTAATGGCAAATGACTTTTGATTCATAGGACTTTCTGATTTTATTCCACAAATATTATGACAGCAGAAATGAATGTAGATATTACATGTGTCCACTAATGGAAGAATGGAGAAGAAAAACACGGTCCATCAATACAAGGGAATGCTATTCAGCCTAAAAAGGAAGTCAATTCTGACACAGGATGCAGCAGGGATGAACCTTGAGGGCATTATGCTCAGTGATGTAAGCTAGACACAAAAAAACAAACAGTGCTTGATCCACTCATACAAGGCCCCTAGAGCAGTCGGAAATATAGAGACATAAAGTAGGATGTTGAGGGCCAGAGGCTGAGGGAGGGACAATGGGGAGTGAGTGTTTAATGGGGACTGTTTCAATTTTGCAAGATGAAAAAGTTCTGGAGGATGATGGTGGTCAGGTTTGCACAACAGTGTGAATTACTTCCTGACCCTGAAATGTGCACTTAAAAATGGTTAAGATAGTACATTTTATGTTATGTGTACCAGACCACAATTTTTAAAACTTTTCCAAAAACAACAGGAAATAGTCCATGAATACCACAAGATGCACAACTTCACTAACAACAGAGGGATTAAAGCCATAAGAAAAATACTGTGCATACACCTACCAGAATGGCAGACATGAAAGACATAGTATCAAATATCAGCAGGATGTGGAGCAATGGAAAGCCTGGTACGCAACGGGGGGATGCAACCACTTCTGAAGCAATCGGGCCTCAGATAGCGAAGTCCATGCACAGAGACCCACAGTGCTCCTCCCAGTTGAACACAAACCCACCAGCCCTGCACCAGGACACACGGACATGGACTGGCAGCCACAGGAGCCAAACCTGAAGGAACCTGAAGGCCATCACAGACGGATGCAGAAATGAACCATGCACGCTCCTATGAAGGAATATTCCACAGCAATGGAGTACATTTTGTTTAAAGGTAGTAAAACTATAAAAATTATTTTTTAAAGAAAACTATCTTTACAAGATGAAAGAATCTATAATTCTGGCACCTAGGGATTGTCGAATGCTCCTAAAAATAGATTGCTGTGGAAACGTTTATTATAGGGAAATTGACATATTCTCTAGGAAGGACGCGGTGAATGGGCCTGCTACATTTTCTACATTGAAGACATGTACAGGTTTTGATTCTACTTCTGTTAAATCAAGTGGGGCTTCACTGGATTTCTGCTACTGCGGAGATAATCAAATTCTGGGTAGGGGTCAGGAGAAAATTAGTCATAGGTGTTCTTGTGTAATAATTACTGTTGAAAGTGTAAATGATCCATTTACCAGTAAGACTGAGAATAGAATAACTGCTACATTACTTCATATGAGATGATCCTCTGTACTATTGTTCCTGGAGCTCCAGTGAGTGAGTATTTCGAATGTGAAGTTCATCCAGATCTGAGGATGGAATAAATGGCTAGGTGTGATATGGCTAATAGAAATAATATGCCTACATTTATACTAATTAGTGGATAAGATATGGGAAGAGGAATTCATGTTGTGAGAGGCAGGGTTATGGCTAGCATTGGGGCAATAATATATAAATTGATGATGTTGATGGACATAGTGGTTCTTTAATAAGTAATTTGAATGCCTCAGCAATGGGTTGTAATCATCCATGGGGGCTGATGATTTTTGGCCCTTTCTGGATTTGTATATAGCCTAGGATTTTCCATTTGGTTAATATGAGGAATGCTATGGTGAATTAAATTGGGTAATTTGTGAAAGAATGTTGATTATAAACATATTCTTAGGAAGAGGACTTGAACCAGTGCAGAAAAAGTTTCAGTTTTACATAATTACCGGGCTCTGCCAGCGTAACGAACCCTGTTCTACAGTAGGGTATGTATAAATTAATTGAATGTAGATTATATCATCATTTAGTTTGAAGACATTTTGTAAAGGAAGCCGTATTGCTCTTGTCCTTTCATACTGGAAGAAATCTGCAATAGACAGAAACCAACCAGGATGACTCCAGTCTGAACTCAGATCACGTGAGACTTTAATCGTTGAACAAACAGACAATTAATAGCAGTTATACCGTTGAAATGTCGTGATCCAGCATCAAGGTCATAAACCATATTGCGCATATGAACTCCAGAATACAATTACACTGTTATCCCTAGTAAAACTAGTTCCATTGACCAGTGTTTTAGAAGAACAGGTGATAAAGCATTTTGACTAGCTGGCCTAAATTTTAATCACTCAGAAGTGGTTTTATTCTCCAAAAAATAAATGGCGCATTTGCTCAAGACACACCTGCTTCAGTAGTTGTGGCGTGCAGACTCAGTAGTTGTGGCCCAATGGCTTAGTTGTTCCGTGGCACGTGAGATTTTCCCGGACCGGGGATCGAACCGGGTCCCCTGCATTGGCAGGCGAATTCTTAATCACTGCATCACCAGGGAAGTCCCAGATTCGCTGTCTCCCTTTTAATATACCTTAAGCCCAAAGAATCCATGGAAAATTGTTAGAGAAAATAAGGCAATAAAATATTGTAAGGACTATAACAGAAGCATATAGTACACAGTTCATATAGACACATCCCAAGCAGTTACAAAGTATATTAAAAGGGAGGCTGCAATTTTAAAAGAATAAGAAAAATTATACCCACAAACTCCCAATCTTTCCTGAAACGTTGCAATCTGAAACCCTATTGTAGGAAGCAGAAGATTCCAGGAGATATTCTACAAATGAAGGACTCCAAACCCTGTGGTTGGATAAGGAATTCTGGAAGGAAGGTATCCTCACCCAAGGAGAGCAGGTTCCTATACTTCTCTAACATCACATCCCTGTACAATTCCCATTGATCTTGGTCCAGGCATTCTCACTCCTCTTGACAGAAATCTATGGCCACATCCTGGAATGTCAGCAGTCCCTGAAATTCAACGTACACATGCCATGTGGCCACGGGAAGAGTTCATAATATGACCCAAGAAGAAAACAGCAAGTTAAGAGAAGGTTTTAATTTAGAAGAGTCTCTTCAATTATCCACTAATATATATATATATATATATATATATATATATATATATATATATATATATAATATTTTTTTTTACAAAGTAACTTTCTCTACCTTATTTCTAACTACAAGAAAAGAGTATGGCATGTGATCCACAAAACCAGTATAGAGACTATACTTGTCTGGAAAAGAAATGATAAAATGATGGTTTCAACACAGGCATATGCATTTTTGAGTGTTTTATTTATATCAAACTGGATAAAATGTGTGTATTTCTCATAGAGAAAAGACCTGTCGAGGTAGAAATGTACCTTTCAACTCTTCATGGGTACACGAGTACACTGGGGAGATTGTAAAAGTGCAGATTGTGATTCAGTAGGTCCGGTGGGCCTGAGTTCTATTTTTTTAACAAGCTCATTTTTAACTAGTGATGCCACAGTCTCTGATTCATTAACCACAACTGTGAATATCAGAGACATAATTAGAAAGGTAAAAATTCACATTTAATTTTGAACTTAAAGTGTTTTATGGATTTTACACCTTTAATAGAATAGTGAGCACAGCAGCAACAATCATTTGTGAGTATTTACTCTAGACTGTGTATCTTTCTAATTTTTTTGTGTAGGATTCCAGGAAAAAGGCCTGGGCTGCGGCCACAACGGGCGTGGCCCCCGTGCCGGGCCGCCCCTCCAGGACCCCCGACGGGGCCCTGCGCTCCTGGCGGCTCCCTCCCCCGCCGCCCCGCTCCCTCCCGGAAGGCCTCGGGGCAGAGCGGTCCCACCCACTGCGCGCTGAACAGAGCCCGCGTTTCCTCAGAGCTGGAACTCCCGGCTCAGGCGGGGTCTCTTCCCTCCGCCTTCACGGAACTGCCCCAGAGCCCGAGGGGAGGGCGACCTCACTGAGGCTGCCGGCTCTGGAGGTGCCCCGGCGGCCGAAGCCATGACAGTCGCGGGGACGGCGGGCCGGGTAAGTGGACGCCGACCCTCCGCCTGGTCCGGTGCCCGGGCGGCAGCACAAGACCAGCTTCTGAGGGGCAGGGGTTCGCTGCCACCCGCCGCTGCTGTGCAGAAAGAGCGGCCTCCAGCGTCTGGTCCCCGGGAACTTCGGTCCGTCCTCTCGCCCCTGCCCTCGTCCTGGCTCGCGAGGCCTGGTGGGCGTGAGGAGGGGGTCGGCCTGAGCGTCCTGAGGGGAAACGGGGCAAGGGAGGCGCAGGGTCCGGCTGCAGCGTCAGCGCCCCTCTTCCCGACTGCGGGGAAAGCGGCTGAAAACTCCTCCCGAGGCGCGCAGGCCCCTTATTCAGCCGAGTCCCTCTGCGCTCCTTCCTCCCTGAGCTAAAGTACCGGGGGTAGGGGACAGGGCAGGGAACTGGCGCAGGTAATGGGGAACATCCAAAGGTGATTGTTAACTAAGGAAAACCAGCTCTCCCAAGGTGAGGAATGCGGCGCTTTTCTTTGCCTGGGCTCACTGAATTCCTTCCTTTGAGATGCACCTCAGCTCTCTGGGGCCTGCATTCTGTATTTGCATATCCTGAGTGCCTCAGGGCCCGCCGGCTCACATTGGAGGGCTGCAAGTGCTGAAGACTGTGACATCCTTTGTTTACTGATAGGGCAAGAACTATTCCATTTCTCACAGGCTTGAGTGGCAGACAGTGGAAAAAAGTCAGAGAATCTCACTCGGCCTGTACTTTGGTTTACATATAGATAATATTTATACTTAACTGTGCTAATAGAGGTTCTCAAGTCCAATCAACTTGTACTACTGCCGTCTATGTATCAATTTCATCAATATCATAAGATAAATGCCTATAGAATTGACTTAATCCATTTAAATAGGATAATGATTTTGAAAGGAAACATAATAGAAATATAACAACGAAACCTTTACCACTAAAGGCTGGGTCTGGAACACCCTAAATAAATGTTCCATTGTTAAAATATTGAAAGATGTAGTCAATAGAAATATCAACAAAAATGACAAATAATAAGGGTAGCAGAATGTTGAAATGTTCTATCTTTATCATTAAAGTGGCAGAAAATCATTTATTAGTAGGCACTGGGGGCAGAAGATGCCTGATTTTATATCTGTGTCATATTTGTGCAGTTGTTTCAACAAGTAACTTAAAGACAAAATGGAAAAACAAGGAGGTTTGTGCCTGAGATCATGTTGATGTGAAACCAGGGATGGCCACCTTGTGCCAGGTGAGTTAAGTTTACCTGGCAGGTAGACCGCAGAGCTCCTGGGAAGCAAGGGTTGGAATTTTTCTGCTGGGTGCCCCTTAGGTTCTGTGACTTGACTGACTGTGAGTCATGTTTCGGGAAAGACCTGATCACAGGAAAAGGGTGGGAATAGAGTGATTTGGGGAGCAGCTAACAACATTCATCACAGCTCACGGCCTGAATGAATTTTAAAGAAACAGGAAAACAAATGCTTCTTATGGAATCAGAGAATGTGAGGGCTGGACAATCCCAGAAAATGAGGAACACCCATCCCATTTTCCAGATGACAAAACAGAGGTCCAGCAAGGTGAAATCCCTCACCCAAGTTGCACCCGTCTCTCCTCCCCACTACGTGGTTCATGAAAGCAGGACTCTTCCTGCCTTGATCACTGCTGAACCCCAAAAAGGGCCAGGCATCTAGCAGCTGCTCCAAAAATTTGGGTTGACTGTAGGAACAATGCTATTTCTTTCTTTCTCACTCTTATTCAGGATTGTGCCAAGAACTCGCCAGGTTGCAATGTAATTCGATAAATGTAAATATTAATTGAGTTTTGTTGTGATGAGGACTTAGGCTTTGAAGGTAACAGACTTGGTTCAGATCTTGGTTCTGCCACTCCATAGCTGTTTGGCTTTGGGAAAATTACTAAACCTCTCTGAGATTATTTCCTCCTTTGTAAAGTGGGGATAAATCTATCTGAGCCAGCAGAGCAGCTGCATGAGAGATATGCCCTAAATATTGGTCTTTCTCACTCTCCTACGCCATCTCTCTGTTCTTCCCAGAGAAGCTGTACAGAAGGATATAGTACTTTTGTTTAAAATAGTTAACTAATTAATTAATTAATTTGTTTTTGGCTGCGTTGGGTCTTCGTTGCTATGCGCAGGCTTTGCCTAGTTGCGGCAAGCGGGGGCTACTCTTTGTTGCGGTGCGCGGGCTTCTCATTGCGGTGGCTTCTCTTGCTAGCCTTAACCCCAATGCTAGCCTTGACCCTGGCTCTCACAACATGAATTCCTCTTCCCATATCTTATCCACTAATTAATATAAATGTAGGCATATTATTTCTATTAGCCATATCACACCTAGCCATTTACTCCATCCTCAGATCTGGATGAACTTCACATTCAAAATACTCACTCACTGGAGCTCTAGGAGCAATAGCACAGACAATCATCTCACATGAAGTAATGTAGCAGTTATTCTATTCTCAGTCTTACTGATAAATGGATCATTTACACTTTCAACAGTAATTATTACACAAGAACACCTATGACTAATTTTCTCCTGACCCCTACCCAGAATTTGATTATCTCCTCAGTAGCCGAAATCCAACGAAGCCCCACTTGATTAAACGGAAGTAGCATCAAAACCTGTATATGTCTTCAATGTAGAAAATGTAGCAGGCCCATTCACCCCGTCCCTCCTAGAGAATATGTCAATTTCCCTATAATAAACATTTCCACAGCAATCTATTTTTAGGAGCATTCGACAATCCCTAGGTGCCAGAATTATATACAGCCCAAGTCATCATTAAACACATCTAACAATCTCCTTTCTATTAATTTGAGCCTCCTACCTACAATTTTGATATGATCAACGCATACATCTCTTATAAAAAGTATTTTACGACTAACATTAACCCTATGTATATGAGAGTTTTCACTACTTGTCATCATAGCAGGCAACCCACCACAAATTTAAGAAATATGTCTGACAAAAGAGTTACTTTGATAGAGTAAATCACAGAGGTTTCAATGCTCTTATTCCTGGAATTGAATTCTTCCTAATAATTTTACATTCTCCATGCTACCTACCACATTACACCACATGCTATATAGTAAAGTTCTCTAAGTAAGCTTCAGGCCCATACCCCCAAAATATTTTTATATATCCTTCCTGTGCTAATAAACTCTCATTGTTTTTACCATCATTCTACTGACCATTTTCTCAGGAAATATAATTGTATAACAAGCTCACACTGGTTAATGGTATCCCCATTCTAATAAAAAACATGAACCCATAAGCTACAGAAGCATCCAACAAATATTTCCTAAAACAGTCCACCACATCAATACTACTTATAATGGCTATTATCATTAATCTAATATACTCTGGTCAAAGAGCACAATGAATAACAAGAATCTTTAATCCAGCAGCATCCACCCTCATGACAATCGCCCTTGTCACAAAAGTAGGACTTTCCCCATTTCACTTCTGAGTGCCTGAAGTCACACGAGGCATCCCATGAACAGCAGACCTGATGCTATCAACATGACAAAATTGCACCCCTATCAGTTTTATACCACATGTCACCTTCCATCAACCTAAATATACTATTAATCATAGTGATATTATAAATCATAGCTGGAGGCTGAGGCAGACTTCGCCATACTCACCTGGAAAATATTACACCTTCCTCATCAATTGCCCATATAGGATGAATAACAGCTATTATAATGTATATTCAGATTATAACAATCCTAAACATACTAATTTATATCATAACAACACTATCTTCTTCTTATTTATGCCCAGATCATGTACTACAAGAGTATCATTATCACACACATGAGATAAAACACCTCCCATCCCAATCATTTTCCTCACCATTATAGTATCATTAGGACATCGCCCATCACTATCAGGCTTTCTACCCAAATGAATAATTATCCAAGAGATAACAAAAACGACAACATCATTCTACCAACACTAATAGCCATCATAGCATTCCTCAGCATATATTTCTACTTGCAGCTAACATACTCCACATCACTAACTATATTCCCTTCATTAAACAACACAAACACAAAACAATTTGAACATACAAAGAAATAACCTTCCTATCATTACCAATCATAATACCCACACGGTTACTACACACAACACCCATTCTATCGGTGCTGGACTAGGAATTTAGGTTAGTTCAGACCAAGAGCTTTCAAAACCCTAAACAAGTGAAATTTACTTAATTCCTAAAAATAAGGATTGCAAGACTTTATTCTACATCAATTGAATGTAAAGCAAACACTGTATTGAAGCCAAATCTTTACGAGATTGATGAGTTTTAACCCCAGGAAACTTTAGTTAACAGGCAAATCCTCTAGTCAACTGACTTCAGTCTACTTCTCCTTCATTTGAGAAAGAAAAAAAGAAAAAAAAAAAAAAAAGGCAGGATAATCACTGGCAGAATTGAAGCTGCTTCTCTGAAGTTACAATTCAATTTGTTGATTCACCACAGGGTTTGCCAGAAAGAGGGCTCAATCTCTGTCTTTAGATTTACAGTCTAATGCTAACTCAGTCATTTTACCTCTGTTCATACACTGCTGATTATTTTCAACAAATCACAAAGATATCGGCATTTTATATTTACTATTTGGTGCTTGAGCTGGAGTAGCAGGCAGCACCTTAATTATATTAATCCAGGCTGAGCTATGCTGACCTGGACCGCTACTTGGAGATGCCCAAATCTGTAAGGTTGTCATAACAGTCCCTGCACTTGTAATAATTTTCTTTATAGCTGTACCCGCTATGATTGCAGGCTTTGAAAACTGATTTGGGCCACTAATAACTCGGACACCTGAAGTAGCATTTCCCCCAATAAATCATATAAACTTTTGACTACTTCCCCCATCATTCTTACTCCTACTCATATCACCAATAGTAGAAGCTGGTTCTGGTACCAGTGGGACGGTGTATTCAGCTCTAGCCTGCAATCTGGCCCATGCAGGAGCCTCTGTCGACCTAACTGTTTTCTCCTTACATTTAGCAGGTGTCTCCTCAATTCTTGGTATTATTACTTTTATTACTATAGTCTTTAATACAAAACCAGCAGTCATATCCCAATACCAAACACCATTATTTGTTTAATCTTCCCCAATTATAGCCATATTACTATAATTACCAATCTCAGTCCAAGCAGCCAGAATTGCCATGCTGTTAAGAGATAGAAATCTAAACACTACTTTCTTTGACCCTGCAGGAGGAGACCGAATCCTATACCAACACCTCTTTTGATACTTTGCTCACCCCGAAGTCTGTATTCATGGCCTAACAGGGTTTGTTATAAACTCACATAGCATTACATACTATTTAGGACAAAAATTGCCTTTCAGCTATCTGGGAATAGTATGAGTCATGTCCACTGGTTTTTTAGGAGTTCTCTTGTGGGCCCATCATATCTTTACCATAGGGATAGCTGTGGACTCAGGAGCATACTTTGCATCAGCTACCGTAATTACTTCTATCCCTACAGGAGTAAAAGTATCTAGCTGATTAGCAACTCTTTATTTAATTTTTCTTTTACTTTTCTTTTTTTTTTTTTTTTTGGCTGAGTTGGGTCTTGGTTGCTGCGCATGGGCTTTCTCTGGTTGCGGTGAGCGGCAGCTACTCTTCGTTGCGGTGTGCGGCCCTTTCATTGCAGTGGCTTCTCTTGTTGCAGAGCACGGCCTCTAGGCGCGTGGGCTTCAGTAGTTGTGGCTTGCGGGCTCTAGAGGGCAGGCTCAGTAGTTGTGGCACACGGGCTTTTTGCTCCGCGGCATGTGGAATCTTCCCAGACAAGGGCTCGAACCCGTGTTCCCTGCATTGGCAGACGAATTCTTAACCACTGCGTTACCAGGGAAGTCCCTGGTTAGCAACTGTTCACGGAGGTAATACTATATGACCTCCCACTATATTATGAGTTTTAGGCTTTAGTTTTTCTTTTTACAGTAGGTGGTTTGACAGGAATCATCTTAGTCAACTCATCCCCAGACATTATCCTCCAGGATACATACTATGTAGTAGCACACTTCCATGACCTAATGTCCATGGGAGCAGTCTTCACTATTATAGGAGGCTTTCTACACTGATTCCCACTATTCTCAGGTTATACAGTTAACTCAGCATGAGCAAAAATTCACTTCACAAGTATATTTGTAGTAGTAAATATGACTTCCTGCAGCACTTTCGTGGCCTCTCAGGGATGTCACTACGTTAGTCTGAGTACACTGAGGCACACACAACATGAAATATTTTGTCTTTAGGCTCATTCATCTCAGTAGCAGCAGTAATGCTAATAATCTTCATACTTTGAAAAGCATTTGTGTCTAAAGAAGAAGTCTTAGCAGTGGGAATTGCTACTCCTAACCTAGAATGGTTACACGGATGTCCTCCACCATATCCTAAGTTTCAAGATCCTACCTATGTAAATGTAAAATAAGGAAGGACTCAAGTCCTTTTCAACCAGTTTCAAGCCAACACCATAACAATTATGTCTTCCTCAATAAATGAGATAAAAGTAAAAAATGATGTAGCTTTGTCAAAGTTAAATGATAGGCTAAAATCCTGTATATGCCTAAGGCATATCAATGTCATCTAGGCTCTCAAGATACAACATCACCGATTATGGAAGAACTTTTACATTTTCTTCATCACACATTAATAGTGATTTTTAAAATAAGTTCTCTAGTCCTCTATATCATTTCACTAATATTGACATCTAAACTCATATGCATACAATAGATGCCCAGGTAGAGAAAATGTGAACAATTTACTAGCTATTATTGTAATCTTAATTGCCCTATCATCATTGTGAATCCTTTACATGATACATGAAATCAATAACTCTTCCCAAACCATAAAAAACTATGGGTCAGTAACGATACTGAAGCTACAAATACACAGATTACGAAGATTTAAATGTTGACTCCTCTGTAATCCCCACATCAGAGCTAAAACCAGGAGAATAATGACTAATAGAAGTCAACAACCGAGTAGTTAGGGATAGTCATTGAATATTAGTTTCATCTGAAATTGTTGTACACTCCGGAGTTGTTCCTTCTCAGGCCTAAAAGAAGCTGCTATCCCAGGACGCCTAACTTAAAGAATCCTAATATCAACAGGACCAGGCCTATGTTGTGGACAAGAGAGCTCGTTTTCCTGAGTTCAAAGACAGGACAGAGGGATATGTCTGAGATATGGGGTGAATCTGCAGCCCATGGGGATGCACTCTCCAAGCTCCAGTATAGGAATGGGGCCTCTAGGGTCCCAGGCCACCCACCACGCCCTCTGGAGCAGGATCTGGGCAACATTCCCTGTCAGTGATGAGGCAGCCCTAGCACTTGTCACGGCCCGATGTCGTGTCCTATGTGGGCCCCATGCTCTTGGGACCACACCCCACACTCTGCAGGTCCATGCTACAGGGTCCTTCATGCCTCAGGAGTAGAGACCACACAGCAAGCAGTTCCCTCCCCAACCAGCAGGAGGAGGGGAGGAGAGCAGGGGCACCAGGGGACTCTCACTCAGACAACAACACCCCAGCGGTGCCAGCGGGGACAGTGATGATGCAGATGAGGCACAGACCAAGAGATGGGACCAGAGGACCCAAAAGGCAGCTGGTCAGGTCCTGGCTCACCTGCACCCCGGACACCTTTGTCCCGCATACACCCCCTTCCTCATACACCCTCTCCTTAAATGCAGATTCTTCAGATGCGAACAGGCAGAGCTTCAGACTGAAAGTCAGCTCTTCCAAAATGACCCGTCAGCAAACACTGCAGGATTCCACTCCAGTGGGTGCCCTGCAGTCGACAACTCAGGGACTGAAGTGGCTATCGGTGCCAGGGGCAGTGGGAGGGAATGGGCAATGAGACTTTCATGGTTGTGGAATTTTGGTTTTGCAGGACGAAAAGTTCTAGTGATGGTGGTGATGGCTCCACGAGAAAGTGAATCTATCTGATGCCTCAGAAACGTGCACTTAAAATGGTGATGATGGTAAAGGGTATGTGACGTGTGTTTTATTTCACTTAAAATAAATTCTTAAAATAATGTCTTGTTAATTGAGATTCCATTTCGACTCCCCTTCATCACAAATGTCGGAGGCCCAGACACAGTCCCCTACCTTAGGGGCCATCACGGTACCCTCACAGAGCACGTGGGAGACCATTCTTAGGGGGGGCTAGTCTGTGCTCACCTGACCTCTGTCCAGGGGGACCCAGGCAGTGGTGACCCCCATAGATTAGACATATGATATGCTATCGTATTAATACGATACCACCAAGTGTTGTCACTCACCGGAACACAGAGCAGCAACCCACTCAAACATGCCTGACCTCATATGATTGTGACAAGATGAAGAGAAGAAAAGGAACCACAGGTTAATCAGGACAACACCCTTAATGCAGAGGTTGGAAATCTCAAAGGGGACAGGACACACTGCAGGCAAAGAGCGCATATGCGGTCTCCCCATCCATGTGATCCTGACCCATGCAGGTATGGTGAGACCCACACAGTCCCCGCACCCTATACCTGGGGCCACACATCCACACTCACCAGGCTGACCCACCTCCCCAGACCCCTCCACCTGGGTCACATGTCCACAGTCCCAGGGTGACCTCACCTCCCCAGACCCTGCACCTGGGGTCACACGTCCCCTTGGTCAGGACACCATGGCTCTGCAGGGGGCTCCCCCAATGTGGAAACAAGCTGGGTCCCTGGGACCTCCTGGGATGGGAAAAAGTGTCAGGTGGGTCTCCTTTCCCCACACTTGTCCCAGAGGAGTCCTCCTCTTCTCACTTTGGTTCTGTGTGATTTTAACTGTTTGTACAGCTTTCATACTAAAGTTGAACACACGACCCTGGTGCTGGCATGCTCAGTCCTTTCTCGTCTCACTTACATGTTGAGAAAACTCACAGGACAGCAGGGCTGAAAGCCGAGGGGCAGCTCTGGACTCTGCTGAGTAGGGACGGTAGACTGGAGGGAGAGCTCAGCAGCAGCCTCAGCTGTCACCCATCGGCCTTTTGCCCGATCTGCGTGCCCTGCAATCAATTCAGCAGCTAAACCTGCTTCCCTATGCACCATGCACGTGCTGGTAAATTGGAATTATTGCCAGGTAGTCCTCCTGAGGATTCTCCATGAGCCCCAGGGAAGGTGAACCTTGCAGGGATTAAGACTAAGGCCCCGACCATAGCACTGACCCTTGGGAGGACCAGGTCACCACACTCAGGAGAGAGGCTGTTACGTAGACAAGCCCACCTCAGCTCCAGACCCCAGACATCTAAGCACTGACATTCAGATGCAGGCACGGAGCTTCCCAGTACTGAGGCCAGGCCGGGTCTCTACCCAGGTCCCCATAGTCCTAGCGTACACAGAACATGGTCAGGTCTAAATCTTCTTATTATAGACAACACATGGTCAGCTCTAAACATAATCAGTAGACAGGACATGCAGAGGTCTAAATCTACCATGTAGACACAACTTGATCATGTTTAAACTAGCTTAGGGCTGATCTCATAGGGGGTACAGATCACACACATGGGTCTCTCATCTTTGGACACCCACGTCAGGAAACTGAACAAAATCTTTGTCATTAAACATTTCAACAGGTAAAACAGAAATGTTCCCAATTTCTCTGGCCACCTGATGGTCAGGATCCACGGGCGAGCCACGAACTTCTTAGAGTGCAGCCCAGTCTGCTGCCAGGACAGACAAGAAGTGGCCTGATTCCAGCCTCCCAGGCTTCCAGAAGGAGGCGGCCACACTGCAAGCCAGGTCAGGAGAGTCCTGCATGGTCCGGGCCGGGAGATCCAGTCTGTCCATTCGGCTGGCCGATTCCGGGGGGGGCGCTCAGGGCCGCTGAGAGCCCTGCACTCAGGTCCTGCTTCCCTGCAGCGTGTGCGTGTGCATGTGCGTGTGCGTGTGTGTGTGTGTGTGTAGAGGGGGCGGTGGCTGACGGCTCCCATGGTTCCCAACCCGGGCACAGCGCTGTCTTCGAGGGGAGGCACGGGGAGAGGTAGGGGCACAGAAGCTGTTGGAGAGGAGAACCCACCGCGGAACTCCTTGCACACTGGCTCGCCCCACCCGGAGACCCGCCTGCCCATCGTGGGCCGCATGTCGCCCCCCAGTCCCGCAACCCCGAGGGCCGGGTGCCTGCTCTTTCAACAGCACAGGGTCTCACATGAAGGAGACCCAGTGTGGACTGTCAGCCCCCAACTCCTGATGCTGTGTTTGGGGAGAATGAACCCCCTTGACTGGGCGATGGGACCCTGTGAGGAAAGAGGTGGCGGCCCGATCCAAGTCGGGGCCTGGCTGAGATATGAGAAAACAGGAGCCAAGGGCAGGGCCTGGAGGCCAGGCCAACAGGAGGGGCACCCCCAGCCTTGGCCGGGCTCTCCAACGGTGACATTGTTGCTTTAGGGGACCTGGGACAGGTGACTGAATGTAATGGGAGTCTAAACTGGACCCTGAATGCGGCTTAAAGAAGGTGTGAAGGATGTTACTGAGACAGTGACAGCCATTGGAAGACAAACTCTGTGTCAGGATATCCTGCTCCATCCATTTAAATCCCTGAGATCTGTGACCTTTACGTGGCTACGCAGGATTGTTAGAGCAGCTGCGTGCGGATATATCTGGGGCACAATTCAGTCTGCAGCCAACTTGCAAGTGGTTCCAGCAAACACACAGGTGTGCGCACAGGCAGGCACAGCACACACACAAACATATGCACGTGCACAGCACAAATACATTCACACACTAGCATGTGAACACACATGCACCCATATGCCCATGCACACAGTAATGTGTGCAAGTTCACATACCTATCCACATGCACAGCATATTTATGCAAACAGGCACATGCACACGCATAGCACACACACAGGGAATAAAGTGAATCCGTAAAGCATTAATTCCTGAACACAAGTGAAGCTGACATGTATTTTTCCCTTTTCTTAGCCTTGATGTTTTCCACAACAAAAAGTTTAAGAAAAAAGTTAATGGCAAATGACTTTTGATTCATAGGACTTTCTGATTTTATTCCACAAATATTATGACAGCAGAAATGAATGTAGATATTACATGTGTCCACTAATGGAAGAATGGAGAAGAAAAACACGGTCCATCAATACAAGGGAATGCTATTCAGCCTAAAAAGGAAGTCAATTCTGACACAGGATGCAGCAGGGATGAACCTTGAGGGCATTATGCTCAGTGATGTAAGCTAGACACAAAAAAACAAACAGTGCTTGATCCACTCATACAAGGCCCCTAGAGCAGTCGGAAATATAGAGACATAAAGTAGGATGTTGAGGGCCAGAGGCTGAGGGAGGGACAATGGGGAGTGAGTGTTTAATGGGGACTGTTTCAATTTTGCAAGATGAAAAAGTTCTGGAGGATGATGGTGGTCAGGTTTGCACAACAGTGTGAATTACTTCCTGACCCTGAAATGTGCACTTAAAAATGGTTAAGATAGTACATTTTATGTTATGTGTACCAGACCACAATTTTTAAAACTTTTCCAAAAACAACAGGAAATAGTCCATGAATACCACAAGATGCACAACTTCACTAACAACAGAGGGATTAAAGCCATAAGAAAAATACTGTGCATACACCTACCAGAATGGCAGACATGAAAGACATAGTATCAAATATCAGCAGGATGTGGAGCAATGGAAAGCCTGGTACGCAACGGGGGGATGCAACCACTTCTGAAGCAATCGGGCCTCAGATAGCGAAGTCCATGCACAGAGACCCACAGTGCTCCTCCCAGTTGAACACAAACCCACCAGCCCTGCACCAGGACACACGGACATGGACTGGCAGCCACAGGAGCCAAACCTGAAGGAACCTGAAGGCCATCACAGACGGATGCAGAAATGAACCATGCACGCTCCTATGAAGGAATATTCCACAGCAATGGAGTACATTTTGTTTAAAGGTAGTAAAACTATAAAAATTATTTTTTAAAGAAAACTATCTTTACAAGATGAAAGAATCTATAATTCTGGCACCTAGGGATTGTCGAATGCTCCTAAAAATAGATTGCTGTGGAAACGTTTATTATAGGGAAATTGACATATTCTCTAGGAAGGACGCGGTGAATGGGCCTGCTACATTTTCTACATTGAAGACATGTACAGGTTTTGATTCTACTTCTGTTAAATCAAGTGGGGCTTCACTGGATTTCTGCTACTGCGGAGATAATCAAATTCTGGGTAGGGGTCAGGAGAAAATTAGTCATAGGTGTTCTTGTGTAATAATTACTGTTGAAAGTGTAAATGATCCATTTACCAGTAAGACTGAGAATAGAATAACTGCTACATTACTTCATATGAGATGATCCTCTGTACTATTGTTCCTGGAGCTCCAGTGAGTGAGTATTTCGAATGTGAAGTTCATCCAGATATGAGGATGGAATAAATGGCTAGGTGTGATATGGCTAATAGAAATAATATGCCTACATTTATACTAATTAGTGGATAAGATATGGGAAGAGGAATTCATGTTGTGAGAGGCAGGGTTATGGCTAGCATTGGGGCAATAATATATAAATTGATGATGTTGATGGACATAGTGGTTCTTTAATAAGTAATTTGAATGCCTCAGCAATGGGTTGTAATCATCCATGGGGGCTGATGATTTTTGGCCCTTTCTGGATTTGTATATAGCCTAGGATTTTCCATTTGGTTAATATGAGGAATGCTATGGTGAATTAAATTGGGTAATTTGTGAAAGAATGTTGATTATAAACATATTCTTAAGAAGAGGACTTGAACCAGTGCAGAAAAAGTTTCAGTTTTACATAATTACCGGGCTCTGCCAGCGTAACGAACCCTGTTCTACAGTAGGGTATGTATAAATTAATTGAATGTAGATTATATCATCATTTAGTTTGAAGACATTTTGTAAAGGAAGCCGTATTGCTCTTGTCCTTTCATACTGGAAGAAATCTGCAATAGACAGAAACCAACCAGGATGACTCCAGTCTGAACTCAGATCACGTGAGACTTTAATCGTTGAACAAACAGACAATTAATAGCAGTTATACCGTTGAAATGTCGTGATCCAGCATCAAGGTCATAAACCATATTGCGCATATGAACTCCAGAATACAATTACACTGTTATCCCTAGTAAAACTAGTTCCATTGACCAGTGTTTTAGAAGAACAGGTGATAAAGCATTTTGACTAGCTGGCCTAAATTTTAATCACTCAGAAGTGGTTTTATTCTCCAAAAAATAAATGGCGCATTTGCTCAAGACACACCTGCTTCAGTAGTTGTGGCGTGCAGACTCAGTAGTTGTGGCCCAATGGCTTAGTTGTTCCGTGGCACGTGAGATTTTCCCGGACCGGGGATCGAACCGGGTCCCCTGCATTGGCAGGCGAATTCTTAATCACTGCATCACCAGGGAAGTCCCAGATTCGCTGTCTCCCTTTTAATATACCTTAAGCCCAAAGAATCCATGGAAAATTGTTAGAGAAAATAAGGCAATAAAATATTGTAAGGACTATAACAGAAGCATATAGTACACAGTTCATATAGACACATCCCAAGCAGTTACAACGTATATTAAAAGGGAGGCTGCAATTTTAAAAGAATAAGAAAAATTATACCCACAAACTCCCAATCTTTCCTGAAACGTTGCAATCTGAAACCCTATTGTAGGAAGCAGAAGATTCCAGGAGATATTCTACAAATGAAGGACTCCAAACCCTGTGGTTGGATAAGGAATTCTGGAAGGAAGGTATCCTCACCCAAGGAGAGCAGGTTCCTATACTTCTCTAACATCACATCCCTGTACAATTCCCATTGATCTTGGTCCAGGCATTCTCACTCCTCTTGACAGAAATCTATGGCCACATCCTGGAATGTCAGCAGTCCCTGAAATTCAACGTACACATGCCATGTGGCCACGGGAAGAGTTCATAATATGACCCAAGAAGAAAACAGCAAGTTAAGAGAAGGTTTTAATTTAGAAGAGTCTCTTCAATTATCCACTAATATATATATATATATATATATATATATATATATAATATTTTTTTTTACAAAGTAACTTTCTCTACCTTATTTCTAACTACAAGAAAAGAGTATGGCATGTGATCCACAAAACCAGTATAGAGACTATACTTGTCTGGAAAAGAAATGATAAAATGATGGTTTCAACACAGGCATATGCATTTTTGAGTGTTTTATTTATATCAAACTGGATAAAATGTGTGTATTTCTCATAGAGAAAAGACCTGTCGAGGTAGAAATGTACCTTTCAACTCTTCATGGGTACACGAGTACACTGGGGAGATTGTAAAAGTGCAGATTGTGATTCAGTAGGTCCGGTGGGCCTGAGTTCTATTTTTTTAACAAGCTGATTTTTAACTAGTGATGCCACAGTCTCTGATTCATTAACCACAACTGTGAATATCAGAGACATAATTAGAAAGGTAAAAATTCACATTTAATTTTGAACTTAAAGTGTTTTATGGATTTTACACCTTTAATAGAATAGTGAGCACAGCAGCAACAATCATTTGTGAGTATTTACTCTAGACTGTGTATCTTTCTAATTTTTTTGTGTAGGATTCCAGGAAAAAGGCCTGGGCTGCGGCCACAATGGGCGTGGCCCCCGTGCCGGGCCGTCCCTCCAGGACCCCCGACGGGGCCCTGCGCTCCTGGCGGCTCCCTCCCCCGCCGCCCCGCTCCCTCCCGGAAGGCCTCGGGGCAGAGCGGTCCCACCCACTGCGCGCTGAACAGAGCCCGCGTTTCCTCAGAGCTGGAACTCCCGGCTCAGGCGGGGTCTCTTCCCTCCGCCTTCACGGAACTGCCCCGGAGCCCGAGGGGAGGGCGACCTCACTGAGGCTGCCGGCTCTGGAGGTGCCCCGGCGGCCGAAGCCATGACAGTCGCGGGGACGGCGGGCCGGGTAAGTGGACGCCGACCCTCCGCCTGGTCCGGTGCCCGGGCGGCAGCACAAGACCAGCTTCTGAGGGGCAGGGGTTCGCTGCCACCCGCCGCTGCTGTGCAGAAAGAGCGGCCTCCAGCGTCTGGTCCCCGGGAACTTCGGTCCGTCCTCTCGCCCCTGCCCTCGTCCTGGCTCGCGAGGCCTGGTGGGCGTGAGGAGGGGGTCGGCCTGAGCGTCCTGAGGGGAAACGGGGCAAGGGAGGCGCAGGGTCCGGCTGCAGCGTCAGCGCCCCTCTTCCCGACTGCGGGGAAAGCGGCTGAAAACTCCTCCCGAGGCGCGCAGGCCCCTTATTCAGCCGAGTCCCTCTGCGCTCCTTCCTCCCTGAGCTAAAGTACCGGGGGGGAGGGGACAGGGCAGGGAACTGGCGCAGGTGATGGGGAACATCCAAAGGTGATTGTTAACTAAGGAAAACCAGCTCTCCCAAGGTGAGGAATGCGGCGCTTTTCTTTGCCTGGGCTCACTGAATTCCTTCCTTTGAGATGCACCTCAGCTCTCTGGGGCCTGCATTCTGTATTTGCATATCCTGACTGCCTCAGGGCCCGCCGGCTCACATTGGAGGGCTGCAAGTGCTGAAGACTGTGACATCCTTTGTTTACTGATAGGGCAAGAACTATTCCATTTCTCACAGGCTTGAGGGGCAGACAGTGGAAAAAAGTCAGAGAATCTCACTCGGCCTGTACTTTGGTTTACATATAGATAATATTTATACTTAACTGTGCTAATAGAGGTTCTCAAGTCCAATCAACTTGTACTACTGCCGTCTATGTATCAATTTCATCAATATCATAAGATAAATGCCTATAGAATTGACTTAATCCATTTAAATAGGATAATGATTTTGAAAGGAAACATAATAGAAATATAACAACGAAACCTTTACCACTAAAGGCTGGGTCTGGAACACCCTAAATAAATGTTCCATTGTTAAAATATTGAAAGATGTAGTCAATAGAAATATCAACAAAAATGACAAATAATAAGGGTAGCAGAATGTTGAAATGTTCTATCTTTATCATTAAAGTGGCAGAAAATCATTTATTAGTAGGCACTGGGGGCAGAAGATGCCTGATTTTATATCTGTGTCATATTTGTGCAGTTGTTTCAACAAGTAACTTAAAGACAAAATGGAAAAACAAGGAGGTTTGTGCCTGAGATCATGTTGATGTGAAACCAGGGATGGCCACCTTGTGCCAGGTGAGTTAAGTTTACCTGGCAGGTAGACCGCAGAGCTCCTGGGAAGCAAGGGTTGGAATTTTTCTGCTGGGTGCCCCTTAGGTTCTGTGACTTGACTGACTGTGAGTCATGTTTCGGGAAAGACCTGATCACAGGAAAAGGGTGGGAATAGAGTGATTTGGGGAGCAGCTAACAACATTCATCACAGCTCACGGCCTGAATGAATTTTAAAGAAACAGGAAAACAAATGCTTCTTATGGAATCAGAGAATGTGAGGGCTGGACAATCCCAGAAAATGAGGAACACCCATCCCATTTTCCAGATGACAAAACAGAGGTCCAGCAAGGTGAAATCCCTCACCCAAGTTGCACCCGTCTCTCCTCCCCACTACGTGGTTCATGAAAGCAGGACTCTTCCTGCCTTGATCACTGCTGAACCCCAAAAAGGGCCAGGCATCTAGCAGCTGCTCCAAAAATTTGGGTTGACTGTAGGAACAATGCTATTTCTTTCTTTCTCACTCTTATTCAGGATTGTGCCAAGAACTCGCCAGGTTGCAATGTAATTCGATAAATGTAAATATTAATTGAGTTTTGTTGTGATGAGGACTTAGGCTTTGAAGGTAACAGACTTGGTTCAGATCTTGGTTCTGCCACTCCATAGCTGTTTGGCTTTGGGAAAATTACTAAACCTCTCTGAGATTATTTCCTCCTTTGTAAAGTGGGGATAAGTCTATCTGAGCCAGCAGAGCAGCTGCATGAGAGATATGCCCTAAATATTGGTCTTTCTCACTCTCCTACGCCATCTCTCTGTTCTTCCCAGAGAAGCTGTACAGAAGGATATAGTACTTTTGTTTAAAATAGTTAACTAATTAATTAATTAATTTGTTTTTGGCTGCGTTGTGTCTTCGTTGCTATGCGCAGGCTTTGCCTAGTTGCGGCAAGCGGGGGCTACTCTTTGTTGCGGTGCGCGGGCTTCTCATTGCGGTGGCTTCTCTTGCTAGCCTTAACCCCAATGCTAGCCTTGACCCTGGATCTCACAACATGAATTCCTCTTCCCATATCTTATCCACTAATTAATATAAATGTAGGCATATTATTTCTATTAGCCATATCACACCTAGCCATTTACTCCATCCTCAGATCTGGATGAACTTCACATTCAAAATACTCACTCACTGGAGCTCTAGGAGCAATAGCACAGACAATCATCTCACATGAAGTAATGTAGCAGTTATTCTATTCTCAGTCTTACTGATAAATGGATCATTTACACTTTCAACAGTAATTATTACACAAGAACACCTATGACTAATTTTCTCCTGACCCCTACCCAGAATTTGATTATCTCCTCAGTAGCCGAAATCCAACGAAGCCCCACTTGATTAAACGGAAGTAGCATCAAAACCTGTATATGTCTTCAATGTAGAAAATGTAGCAGGCCCATTCACCCCGTCCCTCCTAGAGAATATGTCAATTTCCCTATAATAAACATTTCCACAGCAATCTATTTTTAGGAGCATTCGACAATCCCTAGGTGCCAGAATTATATACAGCCCAAGTCATCATTAAACACATCTAACAATCTCCTTTCTATTAATTTGAGCCTCCTACCTACAATTTTGATATGATCAACGCATACATCTCTTATAAAAAGTATTTTACGACTAACATTAACCCTATGTATATGAGAGTTTTCACTACTTGTCATCATACCAGGCAACCCACCACAAATTTAAGAAATATGTCTGACAAAAGAGTTACTTTGATAGAGTAAATCACAGAGGTTTCAATGCTCTTATTCCTGGAATTGAATTCTTCCTAATAATTTTACATTCTCCATGCTACCTACCACATTACACCACATGCTATATAGTAAAGTTCTCTAAGTAAGCTTCAGGCCCATACCCCCAAAATATTTTTATATATCCTTCCTGTGCTAATAAACTCTCATTGTTTTTACCATCATTCTACTGACCATTTTCTCAGGAAATATAATTGTATAACAAGCTCACACTGGTTAATGGTATCCCCATTCTAATAAAAAACATGAACCCATAAGCTACAGAAGCATCCAACAAATATTTCCTAAAACAGTCCACCACATCAATACTACTTATAATGGCTATTATCATTAATCTAATATACTCTGGTCAAAGAGCACAATGAATAACAAGAATCTTTAATCCAGCAGCATCCACCCTCATGACAATCGCCCTTGTCACAAAAGTAGGACTTTCCCCATTTCACTTCTGAGTGCCTGAAGTCACACGAGGCATCCCATGAACAGCAGACCTGATGCTATCAACATGACAAAATTGCACCCCTATCAGTTTTATACCACATGTCACCTTCCATCAACCTAAATATACTATTAATCATAGTGATATTATAAATCATAGCTGGAGGCTGAGGCAGACTTCGCCATACTCACCTGGAAAATATTACACCTTCCTCATCAATTGCCCATATAGGATGAATAACAGCTATTATAATGTATATTCAGATTATAACAATCCTAAACATACTAATTTATATCATAACAACACTATCTTCTTCTTATTTATGCCCAGATCATGTACTACAAGAGTATCATTATCACACACATGAGATAAAACACCTCCCATCCCAATCATTTTCCTCACCATTATAGTATCATTAGGACATCGCCCATCACTATCAGGCTTTCTACCCAAATGAATAATTATCCAAGAGATAACAAAAACGACAACATCATTCTACCAACACTAATAGCCATCATAGCATTCCTCAGCATATATTTCTACTTGCAGCTAACATACTCCACATCACTAACTATATTCCCTTCATTAAACAACACAAACACAAAACAATTTGAACATACAAAGAAATAACCTTCCTATCATTACCAATCATAATACCCACACGGTTACTACACACAACACCCATTCTATCGGTGCTGGACTAGGAATTTAGGTTAGTTCAGACCAAGAGCTTTCAAAACCCTAAACAAGTGAAATTTACTTAATTCCTAAAAATAAGGATTGCAAGACTTTATTCTACATCAATTGAATGTAAAGCAAACACTGTATTGAAGCCAAATCTTTACGAGATTGATGAGTTTTAACCCCAGGAAACTTTAGTTAACAGGCAAATCCTCTAGTCAACTGACTTCAGTCTACTTCTCCTTCATTTGAGAAAGAAAAAAAAAAAAAAAAAAAAAAAGGCAGGATAATCACTGGCAGAATTGAAGCTGCTTCTCTGAAGTTACAATTCAATTTGTTGATTCACCACAGGGTTTGCCAGAAAGAGGGCTCAATCTCTGTCTTTAGATTTACAGTCTAATGCTAACTCAGTCATGTTACCTCTGTTCATACACTGCTGATTATTTTCAACAAATCACAAAGATATCGGCATTTTATATTTACTATTTGGTGCTTGAGCTGGAGTAGCAGGCAGCACCTTAATTATATTAATCCAGGCTGAGCTATGCTGACCTGGACCGCTACTTGGAGATGCCCAAATCTGTAAGGTTGTCATAACAGTCCCTGCACTTGTAATAATTTTCTTTATAGCTGTACCCGCTATGATTGCAGGCTTTGAAAACTGATTTGGGCCACTAATAACTCGGACACCTGAAGTAGCATTTCCCCCAATAAATCATATAAACTTTTGACTACTTCCCCCATCATTCTTACTCCTACTCATATCACCAATAGTAGAAGCTGGTTCTGGTACCAGTGGGACGGTGTATTCAGCTCTAGCCTGCAATCTGGCCCATGCAGGAGCCTCTGTCGACCTAACTGTTTTCTCCTTACATTTAGCAGGTGTCTCCTCAATTCTTGGTATTATTACTTTTATTACTATAGTCTTTAATACAAAACCAGCAGTCATATCCCAATACCAAACACCATTATTTGTTTAATCTTCCCCAATTATAGCCATATTACTATAATTACCAATCTCAGTCCAAGCAGCCAGAATTGCCATGCTGTTAAGAGATAGAAATCTTAACACTACTTTCTTTGACCCTGCAGGAGGAGACCGAATCCTATACCAACACCTCTTTTGATACTTTGCTCACCCCGAAGTCTGTATTCATGGCCTAACAGGGTTTGTTATAAACTAACATAGCATTACATACTATTTAGGACAAAAATTGCCTTTCAGCTATCTGGGAATAGTATGAGTCATGTCCACTGGTTTTTTAGGAGTTCTCTTGTGGGCCCATCATATCTTTACCATAGGGATAGCTGTGGACTCAGGAGCATACTTTGCATCAGCTACCGTAATTACTTCTATCCCTACAGGAGTAAAAGTATCTAGCTGATTAGCAACTCTTTATTTAATTTTTCTTTTACTTTTCTTTTTTTTTTTTTTTTTTGGCTGAGTTGGGTCTTGGTTGCTGCGCGTGGGCTTTCTCTGGTTGCGGTGAGCGGCAGCTACTCTTCGTTGCGGTGTGCGGCCCTTTCATTGCAGTGGCTTCTCTTGTTGCAGAGCACGGCCTCTAGGCGCGTGGGCTTCAGTAGTTGTGGCTTGCGGGCTCTAGAGGGCAGGCTCAGTAGTTGTGGCACACGGGCTTTTTGCTCCGCGGCATGTGGAATCTTCCCAGACAAGGGCTCGAACCCGTGTTCCCTGCATTGGCAGACGAATTCTTAACCACTGCGTTACCAGGGAAGTCCCTGGTTAGCAACTGTTCACGGAGGTAATACTATATGACCTCCCACTATATTATGAGTTTTAGGCTTTAGTTTTTCTTTTTACAGTAGGTGGTTTGACAGGAATCATCTTAGTCAACTCATCCCCAGACATTGTCCTCCAGGATACATACTATGTAGTAGCACACTTCCATGACCTAATGTCCATGGGAGCAGTCTTCACTATTATAGGAGGCTTTCTACACTGATTCCCACTATTCTCAGGTTATACAGTTAACTCAGCATGAGCAAAAATTCACTTCACAAGTATATTTGTAGTAGTAAATATGACTTCCTGCAGCACTTTCGTGGCCTCTCAGGGATGTCACTACGTTAGTCTGAGTACCCTGAGGCACACACAACATGAAATATTTTGTCTTTAGGCTCATTCATCTCAGTAGCAGCAGTAATGCTAATAATCTTCATACTTTGAAAAGCATTTGTGTCTAAAGAAGAAGTCTTAGCAGTGGGAATTGCTACTCCTAACCTAGAATGGTTACACGGATGTCCTCCACCATATCCTACGTTTCAAGATCCTACCTATGTAAATGTAAAATAAGGAAGGACTCAAGTCCTTTTCAACCAGTTTCAAGCCAACACCATAACAATTATGTCTTCCTCAATAAATGAGATAAAAGTAAAAAGTGATGTAGTTTTGTCAAAGTTAAATGATAGGCTAAAATCCTGTATATGCCTAAGGCATATCAATGTCATCTAGGCTCTCAAGATACAACATCACCGATTATGGAAGAACTTTTACATTTTCTTCATCACACATTAATAGTGATTTTTAAAATAAGTTCTCTAGTCCTCTATATCATTTCACTAATATTGACATCTAAACTCATATGCATACAATAGATGCCCAGGTAGAGAAAATGTGAACAATTTACTAGCTATTATTGTAATCTTAATTGCCCTATCATCATTGTGAATCCTTTACATGATACATGAAATCAATAACTCTTCCCAAACCATAAAAAACTATGGGTCAGTAACGATACTGAAGCTACAAATACACAGATTACGAAGATTTAAATGTTGACTCCTCTGTAATCCCCACATCAGAGCTAAAACCAGGAGAATAATGACTAATAGAAGTCAACAACCGAGTAGTTAGGGATAGTCATTGAATATTAGTTTCATCTGAAATTGTTGTACACTCCGGAGTTGTTCCTTCTCAGGCCTAAAAGAAGCTGCTATCCCAGGACGCCTAACTTAAAGAATCCTAATATCAACAGGACCAGGCCTATGTTGTAGACAAGAGAGCTCGTTTTCCTGAGTTCAAAGACAGGACAGAGGGATATGTCTGAGATATGGGGTGAATCTGCAGCCCATGGGGATGCACTCTCCAAGCTCCAGTATAGGAATCGGGCCTCTAGGGTCCCAGGCCATCCACCACGCCCTCTGGAGCAGGATCTGGGCAACATTCCCTGTCAGTGATGAGGCAGCCCTAGCACTTGTCACGGCCCGATGTCGTGTCCTATGTGGGCCCCATGCTCTTGGGACCACACCCCACACTCTGCAGGTCCATGCTACAGGGTCCTTCATGCCTCAGGAGTAGAGACCACACAGCAAGCAGTTCCCTCCCCAACCAGCAGGAGGAGGGGAGGAGAGCAGGGGCACCAGGGGACTCTCACTCAGACAACAACACCCCAGCGGTGTCAACGGGGACAGTGATGATGCAGATGAGGCACAGACCAAGAGATGGGACCAGAGGACCCAAAAGGCAGCTGGTCAGGTCCTGGCTCACCTGCACCCCGGACACCTTTGTCCCGCATACACCCCCTTCCTCATACACCCTCTCCTTAAATGCAGATTCTTCAGATGCGAACAGGCAGAGCTTCAGACTGAAAGTCAGCTCTTCCAAAATGACCCGTCAGCAAACACTGCAGGATTCCACTCCAGTGGGTGCCCTGCAGTCGACAACTCAGGGACTGAAGTGGCTATCGGTGCCAGGGGCAGTGGGAGGGAATGGGCAATGAGACTTTCATGGTTGTGGAATTTTGGTTTTGCAGGACGAAAAGTTCTAGTGATGGTGGTGATGGCTCCACGAGAAAGTGAATCTATCTGATGCCTCAGAAACGTGCACTTAAAATGGTGATGATGGTAAAGGGTATGTGACGTGTGTTTTATTTCACTTAAAATAAATTCTTAAAATAATGTCTTGTTAATTGAGATTCCATTTCGACTCCCCTTCATCACAAATGTCGGAGGCCCAGACACAGTCCCCTACCTTAG
The DNA here is from genome assembly GCF_965194825.1 of Balaenoptera physalus. Lineage (NCBI taxonomy): Eukaryota > Metazoa > Chordata > Mammalia > Artiodactyla > Balaenopteridae > Balaenoptera > Balaenoptera physalus. The sequence continues at coordinate 1,357,496 of NW_028126506.1, forward strand.
GGGCCATCACGGTACCCTCACAGAGCACGTGGGAGACCATTCTTAGGGGGGGCTAGTCTGTGCTCACCTGACCTCTGTCCAGGGGGACCCAGGCAGTGGTGACCCCCATAGATTAGACATATGATATGCTATCGTATTAATACGATACCACCAAGTGTTGTCACTCACCGGAACACAGAGCAGCAACCCACTCAAACATGCCTGACCTCATATGATTGTGACAAGATGAAGAGAAGAAAAGGAACCACAGGTTAATCAGGACAACACCCTTAATGCAGAGGTTGGAAATCTCAAAGGGGACAGGACACACTGCAGGCAAAGAGCGCATATGCGGTCTCCCCATCCATGTGATCCTGACCCATGCAGGTATGGTGAGACCCACACAGTCCCCGCACCCTATACCTGGGGCCACACATCCACACTCACCAGGGTGACCCACCTCCCCAGACCCCTCCACCTGGGTCACATGTCCACAGTCCCAGGGTGACCTCACCTCCCCAGACCCTGCACCTGGGGTCACACGTCCCCTTGGTCAGGACACCATGGCTCTGCAGGGGGCTCCCCCAATGTGGAAACAAGCTGGGTCCCTGGGACCTCCTGGGATGGGAAAAAGTGTCAGATGGGTCTCCTTTCCCCACACTTGTCCCAGAGGAGTCCTCCTCTTCTCACTTTGGTTCTGTGTGATTTTAACTGTTAGTACAGCTTTCATACTAAAGTTGAACACACGACCCTGGTGCTGGCATGCTCAGTCCTTTCTCGTCTCACTTACATGTTGAGAAAACTCACAGGACAGCAGGGCTGAAAGCCGAGGGGCAGCTCTGGACTCTGCTGAGTAGGGACGGTAGACTGGAGGGAGAGCTCAGCAGCAGCCTCAGCTGTCACCCATCGGCCTTTTGCCCGATCTGCGTGCCCTGCAATCAATTCAGCAGCTAAACCTGCTTCCCTATGCACCATGCACGTGCTGGTAAATTGGAATTATTGCCAGGTAGTCCTCCTGAGGATTCTCCATGAGCCCCAGGGAAGGTGAACCTTGCAGGGATTAAGACTAAGGCCCCGACCATAGCACTGACCCTTGGGAGGACCAGGTCACCACACTCAGGAGAGAGGCTGTTACGTAGACAAGCCCACCTCAGCTCCAGACCCCAGACATCTAAGCACTGACATTCAGATGCAGGCACGGAGCTTCCCAGTACTGAGGCCAGGCCGGGTCTCTACCCAGGTCCCCATAGTCCTAGCGTACACAGAACATGATCAGGTCTAAATCTTCTTATTATAGACAACACATGGTCAGCTCTAAACATAATCAGTAGACAGGACATGCAGAGGTCTAAATCTACCATGTAGACACAACTTGATCATGTTTAAACTAGCTTAGGGCTGATCTCATAGGGGGTACAGATCACACACATGGGTCTCTCATCTTTGGACACCCACGTCAGGAAACTGAACAAAATCTTTGTCATTAAACATTTCAACAGGTAAAACAGAAATGTTCCCAATTTCTCTGGCCACCTGATGGTCAGGATCCACGGGCGAGCCACGAACTTCTTAGAGTGCAGCCCAGTCTGCTGCCAGGACAGACAAGAAGTGGCCTGATTCCAGCCTCCCAGGCTTCCAGAAGGAGGCGGCCACACTGCAAGCCAGGTCAGGAGAGTCCTGCATGGTCCGGGCCGGGAGATCCAGTCTGTCCATTCGGCTGGCCGATTCCGGGGGGGGCGCTCAGGGCCGCTGAGAGCCCTGCACTCAGGTCCTGCTTCCCTGCAGCGTGTGCGTGTGCATGTGCGTGTGCGTGTGTGTGTGTGTGTGTAGAGGGGGCGGTGGCTGACGGCTCCCATGGTTCCCAACCCGGGCACAGCGCTGTCTTCGAGGGGAGGCACGGGGAGAGGTAGGGGCACAGAAGCTGTTGGAGAGGAGAACCCACCGCGGAACTCCTTGCACACTGGCTCGCCCCACCCGGAGACCCGCCTGCCCATCGTGGGCCGCATGTCGCCCCCCAGTCCCGCAACCCCGAGGGCCGGGTGCCTGCTCTTTCAACAGCACAGGGTCTCACATGAAGGAGACCCAGTGGGGACTGTCAGCCCCCAACTCCTGATGCTGTGTTTGGGGAGAATGAACCCCCTTGACTGGGCGATGGGACCCTGTGAGGAAAGAGGTGGCGGCCCGATCCAAGTCGGGGCCTGGCTGAGATATGAGAAAACAGGAGCCAAGGGCAGGGCCTGGAGGCCAGGCCAACAGGAGGGGCACCCCCAGCCTTGGCCGGGTTCTCCAACGGTGACATTGTTGCTTTAGGGGACCTGGGACAGGTGACTGAATGTAATGGGAGTCTAAACTGGACCCTGAATGCGGCTTAAAGAAGGTGTGAAGGATGTTACTGAGACAGTGACAGCCATTGGAAGACAAACTCTGTGTCAGGATATCCTGCTCCATCCATTTAAATCCCTGAGATCTGTGACCTTTACGTGGCTACGCAGGATTGTTAGAGCAGCTGCGTGCGGATATATCTGGGGCACAATTCAGTCTGCAGCCAACTTGCAAGTGGTTCCAGCAAACACACAGGTGTGCGCACAGGCAGGCACAGCACACACACAAACATATGCACGTGCACAGCACAAATACATTCACACACTAGCATGTGAACACACATGCACCCATATGCCCATGCACACAGTAATGTGTGCAAGTTCACATACCTATCCACATGCACAGCATATTTATGCAAACAGGCACATGCACACGCATAGCACACACACAGGGAATAAAGTGAATCCGTAAAGCATTAATTCCTGAACACAAGTGAAGCTGACATGTATTTTTCCCTTTTCTTAGCCTTGATGTTTTCCACAACAAAAAGTTTAAGAAAAAAGTTAATGGCAAATGACTTTTGATTCATAGGACTTTCTGATTTTATTCCACAAATATTATGACAGCAGAAATGAATGTAGATATTACATGTGTCCACTAATGGAAGAATGGAGAAGAAAAACACGGTCCATCAATACAAGGGAATGCTATTCAGCCTAAAAAGGAAGTCAATTCTGACACAGGATGCAGCAGGGATGAACCTTGAGGGCATTATGCTCAGTGATGTAAGCTAGACACAAAAAAACAAACAGTGCTTGATCCACTCATACAAGGCCCCTAGAGCAGTCGGAAATATAGAGACATAAAGTAGGATGTTGAGGGCCAGAGGCTGAGGGAGGGACAATGGGGAGTGAGTGTTTAATGGGGACTGTTTCAATTTTGCAAGATGAAAAAGTTCTGGAGGATGATGGTGGTCAGGTTTGCACAACAGTGTGAATTACTTCCTGACCCTGAAATGTGCACTTAAAAATGGTTAAGATAGTACATTTTATGTTATGTGTACCAGACCACAATTTTTAAAACTTTTCCAAAAACAACAGGAAATAGTCCATGAATACCACAAGATGCACAACTTCACTAACAACAGAGGGATTAAAGCCATAAGAAAAATACTGTGCATACACCTACCAGAATGGCAGACATGAAAGACATAGTATCAAATATCAGCAGGATGTGGAGCAATGGAAAGCCTGGTACGCAACGGGGGGATGCAACCACATCTGGAGCAATCGGGCCTCAGATAGCGAAGTCCGTGCACAGAGACCCACAGTGCTCCTCCCAGTTGAACACAAACCCACCAGCCCTGCACCAGGACACACGGACATGGACTTGCAGCCACAGGAGCCAAACCTGAAGGAACCTGAAGGCCATCACAGACGGATGCAGAAATGAACCATGCACGCTCCTATGAAGGAATATTCCACAGCAATGGAGTACATTTTGTTTAAAGGTAGTAAAACTATAAAAATTATTTTTTAAAGAAAACTATCTTTACAAGATGAAAGAATCTATAATTCTGGCACCTAGGGATTGTCGAATGCTCCTAAAAATAGATTGCTGTGGAAACGTTTATTATAGGGAAATTGACATATTCTCTAGGAAGGACGCGGTGAATGGGCCTGCTACATTTTCTACATTGAAGACATGTACAGGTTTTGATTCTACTTCTGTTAAATCAAGTGGGGCTTCACTGGACTTCTGCTACTGCGGAGATAATCAAATTCTGGGTAGGGGTCAGGAGAAAATTAGTCATAGGTGTTCTTGTGTAATAATTACTGTTGAAAGTGTAAATGATCCATTTACCAGTAAGACTGAGAATAGAATAACTGCTACATTACTTCATATGAGATGATCCTCTGTGCTATTGTTCCTGGAGCTCCAGTGAGTGAGTATTTTGAATGTGAAGTTCATCCAGATCTGAGGATGGAATAAATGGCTAGGTGTGATATGGCTAATAGAAATAATATGCCTACATTTATACTAATTAGTGGATAAGATATGGGAAGAGGAATTCATGTTGTGAGAGGCAGGGTTATGGCTAGCTTTGGGGCAATAATATATAAATTGATGATGTTGATGGACATAGTGGTTCTTTAATAAGTAATTGGAATGCCTCAGCAATGGGTTGTAATCATCCATGGGGGCTGATGATTTTTGGCCCTTTCTGGATTTGTATATAGCCTAGGATTTTCCATTTGGTTAATATGAGGAATGCTATGGTGAATTAAATTGGGTAATTTGTGAAAGAATGTTGATTATAAACATATTCTTAGGAAGAGGACTTGAACCAGTGCAGAAAAAGTTTCAGTTTTACATAATTACCGGGCTCTGCCAGCGTAACGAACCCTGTTCTACAGTAGGGTATGTATAAATTAATTGAATGTAGATTATATCATCATTTAGTTTGAAGACATTTTGTAAAGGAAGCCGTATTGCTCTTGTCCTTTCATACTGGAAGAAATCTGCAATAGACAGAAACCAACCAGGATGACTCCAGTCTGAACTCAGATCACGTGAGACTTTAATCGTTGAACAAACAGACAATTAATAGCAGTTATACCGTTGAAATGTCGTGATCCAGCATCAAGGTCATAAACCATATTGCCCATATGAACTCCAGAATACAATTACACTGTTATCCCTAGGAAAACTTGTTCCATTGACCAGTGTTTTAGAAGAACAGGTGATAAAGCATTTTGACTAGCTGGCCTAAATTTTAATCACTCAGAAGTGGTTTTATTCTCCAAAAAATAAATGGCGCATGGGCTCAAGACACACCTGCTTCAGTAGTTGTGGCGTGCAGACTCAGTAGTTGTGGCCCAATGGCTTAGTTGTTCCGTGGCACGTGAGATCTTCCCGGACCGGGGATCGAACCGGGTCCCCTGCATTGGCAGGCGAATTCTTAATCACTGCATCACCAGGGAAGTCCCAGATTCGCAGTCTCCCTTTTAATATACCTTAAGCCCAAAGAATCCATGGAAAATTGTTAAAGAAAATAAGGCAATAAAATATTGTAAGGACTATAACAGAAGCATATAGTACACAGTTCATATAGACACATCCCAAGCAGTTACAAAGTATATTAAAAGGGAGGCTGCAATTTTAAAAGAATAAGAAAAATTATACCCACAAACTCCCAATCTTTCCTGAAACGTTGCAATCTGAAACCCTATTGTAGGAAGCAGAAGATTCCAGGAGATATTCTACAAATGAAGGACTCCAAACCCTGTGGTTGGATAAGGAATTCTGGAAGGAAGGTATCCTCACCCAAGGAGAGCAGGTTCCTATACTTCTCTAACATCACATCCCTGTACAATTCCCATTGATCTTGGTCCAGGCATTCTCACTCCTCTTGACAGAAATCTATGGCCACATCCTGGAATGTCAGCAGTCCCTGAAATTCAACGTACACATGCCATGTGGCCACGGGAAGAGTTCATAATATGACCCAAGAAGAAAACAGCAAGTTAAGAGAAGGTTTTAATTTAGAAGAGTCTCTTCAATTATCCACTAATATATATATATATATATATATATATATATATATATATATATATATATATAATATTTTTTTTTACAAAGTAACTTTCTCTACCTTATTTCTAACTACAAGAAAAGAGTATGGCATGTGATCCACAAAACCAGTATAGAGACTATACTTGTCTGGAAAAGAAATGATAAAATGATGGTTTCAACACAGGCATATGCATTTTTGAGTGTTTTATTTATATCAAACTGGATAAAATGTGTGTATTTCTCATAGAGAAAAGACCTGTCGAGGTAGAAATGTACCTTTCAACTCTTCATGGGTACACGAGTACACTGGGGAGATTGTAAAAGTGCAGATTGTGATTCAGTAGGTCCGGTGGGCCTGAGTTCTATTTTTTTAACAAGCTCATTTTTAACTAGTGATGCCACAGTCTCTGATTCATTAACCACAACTGTGAATATCAGAGACATAATTAGAAAGGTAAAAATTCACATTTAATTTTGAACTTAAAGTGTTTTATGGATTTTACACCTTTAATAGAATAGTGAGCACAGCAGCAACAATCATTTGTGAGTATTTACTCTAGACTGTGTATCTTTCTAATTTTTTTGTGTAGGATTCCAGGAAAAAGGCCTGGGCTGCGGCCACAACGGGCGTGGCCCCCGTGCCGGGCCGCCCCTCCAGGACCCCCGACGGGGCCCTGCGCTCCTGGCGGCTCCCTCCCCCGCCGCCCCGCTCCCTCCCGGAAGGCCTCGGGGCAGAGCGGTCCCACCCACTGCGCGCTGAACAGAGCCCGCGTTTCCTCAGAGCTGGAACTCCCGGCTCAGGCGGGGTCTCTTCCCTCCGCCTTCACGGAACTGCCCCAGAGCCCGAGGGGAGGGCGACCTCACTGAGGCTGCCGGCTCTGGAGGTGCCCCGGCGGCCGAAGCCATGACAGTCGCGGGGACGGCGGGCCGGGTAAGTGGACGCCGACCCTCCGCCTGGTCCGGTGCCCGGGCGGCAGCACAAGACCAGCTTCTGAGGGGCAGGGGTTCGCTGCCACCCGCCGCTGCTGTGCAGAAAGAGCGGCCTCCAGCGTCTGGTCCCCGGGAACTTCGGTCCGTCCTCTCGCCCCTGCCCTCGTCCTGGCTCGCGAGGCCTGGTGGGCGTGAGGAGGGGGTCGGCCTGAGCGTCCTGAGGGGAAACGGGGCAAGGGAGGCGCAGGGTCCGGCTGCAGCGTCAGCGCCCCTCTTCCCGACTGCGGGGAAAGCGGCTGAAAACTCCTCCCGAGGCGCGCAGGCCCCTTATTCAGCCGAGTCCCTCTGCGCTCCTTCCTCCCTGAGCTAAAGTACCGGGGGTAGGGGACAGGGCAGGGAACTGGCGCAGGTAATGGGGAACATCCAAAGGTGATTGTTAACTAAGGAAAACCAGCTCTCCCAAGGTGAGGAATGCGGCGCTTTTCTTTGCCTGGGCTCACTGAATTCCTTCCTTTGAGATGCACCTCAGCTCTCTGGGGCCTGCATTCTGTATTTGCATATCCTGAGTGCCTCAGGGCCCGCCGGCTCACATTGGAGGGCTGCAAGTGCTGAAGACTGTGACATCCTTTGTTTACTGATAGGGCAAGAACTATTCCATTTCTCACAGGCTTGAGTGGCAGACAGTGGAAAAAAGTCAGAGAATCTCACTCGGCCTGTACTTTGGTTTACATATAGATAATATTTATACTTAACTGTGCTAATAGAGGTTCTCAAGTCCAATCAACTTGTACTACTGCCGTCTATGTATCAATTTCATCAATATCATAAGATAAATGCCTATAGAATTGACTTAATCCATTTAAATAGGATAATGATTTTGAAAGGAAACATAATAGAAATATAACAACGAAACCTTTACCACTAAAGGCTGGGTCTGGAACACCCTAAATAAATGTTCCATTGTTAAAATATTGAAAGATGTAGTCAATAGAAATATCAACAAAAATGACAAATAATAAGGGTAGCAGAATGTTGAAATGTTCTATCTTTATCATTAAAGTGGCAGAAAATCATTTATTAGTAGGCACTGGGGGCAGAAGATGCCTGATTTTATATCTGTGTCATATTTGTGCAGTTGTTTCAACAAGTAACTTAAAGACAAAATGGAAAAACAAGGAGGTTTGTGCCTGAGATCATGTTGATGTGAAACCAGGGATGGCCACCTTGTGCCAGGTGAGTTAAGTTTACCTGGCAGGTAGACCGCAGAGCTCCTGGGAAGCAAGGGTTGGAATTTTTCTGCTGGGTGCCCCTTAGGTTCTGTGACTTGACTGACTGTGAGTCATGTTTCGGGAAAGACCTGATCACAGGAAAAGGGTGGGAATAGAGTGATTTGGGGAGCAGCTAACAACATTCATCACAGCTCACGGCCTGAATGAATTTTAAAGAAACAGGAAAACAAATGCTTCTTATGGAATCAGAGAATGTGAGGGCTGGACAATCCCAGAAAATGAGGAACACCCATCCCATTTTCGAGATGACAAAACAGAGGTCCAGCAAGGTGAAATCCCTCACCCAAGTTGCACCCGTCTCTCCTCCCCACTACGTGGTTCATGAAAGCAGGACTCTTCCTGCCTTGATCACTGCTGAACCCCAAAAAGGGCCAGGCATCTAGCAGCTGCTCCAAAAATTTGGGTTGACTGTAGGAACAATGCTATTTCTTTCTTTCTCACTCTTATTCAGGATTGTGCCAAGAACTCGCCAGGTTGCAATGTAATTCGATAAATGTAAATATTAATTGAGTTTTGTTGTGATGAGGACTTAGGCTTTGAAGGTAACAGACTTGGTTCAGATCTTGGTTCTGCCACTCCATAGCTGTTTGGCTTTGGGAAAATTACTAAACCTCTCTGAGATTATTTCCTCCTTTGTAAAGTGGGGATAAATCTATCTGAGCCAGCAGAGCAGCTGCATGAGAGATATGCCCTAAATATTGGTCTTTCTCACTCTCCTACGCCATCTCTCTGTTCTTCCCAGAGAAGCTGTACAGAAGGATATAGTACTTTTGTTTAAAATAGTTAACTAATTAATTAATTAATTTGTTTTTGGCTGCGTTGGGTCTTCGTTGCTATGCGCAGGCTTTGCCTAGTTGCGGCAAGCGGGGGCTACTCTTTGTTGCGGTGCGCGGGCTTCTCATTGCGGTGGCTTCTCTTGCTAGCCTTAACCCCAATGCTAGCCTTGACCCTGGCTCTCACAACATGAATTCCTCTTCCCATATCTTATCCACTAATTAATATAAATGTAGGCATATTATTTCTATTAGCCATATCACACCTAGCCATTTACTCCATCCTCAGATCTGGATGAACTTCACATTCAAAATACTCACTCACTGGAGCTCTAGGAGCAATAGCACAGACAATCATCTCACATGAAGTAATGTAGCAGTTATTCTATTCTCAGTCTTACTGATAAATGGATCATTTACACTTTCAACAGTAATTATTACACAAGAACACCTATGACTAATTTTCTCCTGACCCCTACCCAGAATTTGATTATCTCCTCAGTAGCCGAAATCCAACGAAGCCCCACTTGATTAAACGGAAGTAGCATCAAAACCTGTATATGTCTTCAATGTAGAAAATGTAGCAGGCCCATTCACCCCGTCCCTCCTAGAGAATATGTCAATTTCCCTATAATAAACATTTCCACAGCAATCTATTTTTAGGAGCATTCGACAATCCCTAGGTGCCAGAATTATATACAGCCCAAGTCATCATTAAACACATCTAACAATCTCCTTTCTATTAATTTGAGCCTCCTACCTACAATTTTGATATGATCAACGCATACATCTCTTATAAAAAGTATTTTACGACTAACATTAACCCTATGTATATGAGAGTTTTCACTACTTGTCATCATACCAGGCAACCCACCACAAATTTAAGAAATATGTCTGACAAAAGAGTTACTTTGATAGAGTAAATCACAGAGGTTTCAATGCTCTTATTCCTGGAATTGAATTCTTCCTAATAATTTTACATTCTCCATGCTACCTACCACATTACACCACATGCTATATAGTAAAGTTCTCTAAGTAAGCTTCAGGCCCATACCCCCAAAATATTTTTATATATCCTTCCTGTGCTAATAAACTCTCATTGTTTTTACCATCATTCTACTGACCATTTTCTCAGGAAATATAATTGTATAACAAGCTCACACTGGTTAATGGTATCCCCATTCTAATAAAAAACATGAACCCATAAGCTACAGAAGCATCCAACAAATATTTCCTAAAACAGTCCACCACATCAATACTACTTATAATGGCTATTATCATTAATCTAATATACTCTGGTCAAAGAGCACAATGAATAACAAGAATCTTTAATCCAGCAGCATCCACCCTCATGACAATCGCCCTTGTCACAAAAGTAGGACTTTCCCCATTTCACTTCTGAGTGCCTGAAGTCACACGAGGCATCCCATGAACAGCAGACCTGATGCTATCAACATGACAAAATTGCACCCCTATCAGTTTTATACCACATGTCACCTTCCATCAACCTAAATATACTATTAATCATAGTGATATTATAAATCATAGCTGGAGGCTGAGGCAGACTTCGCCATACTCACCTGGAAAATATTACACCTTCCTCATCAATTGCCCATATAGGATGAATAACAGCTATTATAATGTATATTCAGATTATAACAATCCTAAACATACTAATTTATATCATAACAACACTATCTTCTTCTTATTTATGCCCAGATCATGTACTACAAGAGTATCATTATCACACACATGAGATAAAACACCTCCCATCCCAATCATTTTCCTCACCATTATAGTATCATTAGGACATCGCCCATCACTATCAGGCTTTCTACCCAAATGAATAATTATCCAAGAGATAACAAAAACGACAACATCATTCTACCAACACTAATAGCCATCATAGCATTCCTCAGCATATATTTCTACTTGCAGCTAACATACTCCACATCACTAACTATATTCCCTTCATTAAACAACACAAACACAAAACAATTTGAACATACAAAGAAATAACCTTCCTATCATTACCAATCATAATACCCACACGGTTACTACACACAACACCCATTCTATCGGTGCTGGACTAGGAATTTAGGTTAGTTCAGACCAAGAGCTTTCAAAACCCTAAACAAGTGAAATTTACTTAATTCCTAAAAATAAGGATTGCAAGACTTTATTCTACATCAATTGAATGTAAAGCAAACACTGTATTGAAGCCAAATCTTTACGAGATTGATGAGTTTTAACCCCAGGAAACTTTAGTTAACAGGCAAATCCTCTAGTCAACTGACTTCAGTCTACTTCTCCTTCATTTGAGAAAGAAAAAAAGAAAAAAAAAAAAAAAAGGCAGGATAATCACTGGCAGAATTGAAGCTGCTTCTCTGAAGTTACAATTCAATTTGTTGATTCACCACAGGGTTTGCCAGAAAGAGGGCTCAATCTCTGTCTTTAGATTTACAGTCTAATGCTAACTCAGTCATTTTACCTCTGTTCATACACTGCTGATTATTTTCAACAAATCACAAAGATATCGGCATTTTATATTTACTATTTGGTGCTTGAGCTGGAGTAGCAGGCAGCACCTTAATTATATTAATCCAGGCTGAGCTATGCTGACCTGGACCGCTACTTGGAGATGCCCAAATCTGTAAGGTTGTCATAACAGTCCCTGCACTTGTAATAATTTTCTTTATAGCTGTACCCGCTATGATTGCAGGCTTTGAAAACTGATTTGGGCCACTAATAACTCGGACACCTGAAGTAGCATTTCCCCCAATAAATCATATAAACTTTTGACTACTTCCCCCATCATTCTTACTCCTACTCATATCACCAATAGTAGAAGCTGGTTCTGGTACCAGTGGGACGGTGTATTCAGCTCTAGCCTGCAATCTGGCCCATGCAGGAGCCTCTGTCGACCTAACTGTTTTCTCCTTACATTTAGCAGGTGTCTCCTCAATTCTTGGTATTATTACTTTTATTACTATAGTCTTTAATACAAAACCAGCAGTCATATCCCAATACCAAACACCATTATTTGTTTAATCTTCCCCAATTATAGCCATATTACTATAATTACCAATCTCAGTCCAAGCAGCCAGAATTGCCATGCTGTTAAGAGATAGAAATCTAAACACTACTTTCTTTGACCCTGCAGGAGGAGACCGAATCCTATACCAACACCTCTTTTGATACTTTGCTCACCCCGAAGTCTGTATTCATGGCCTAACAGGGTTTGTTATAAACTCACATAGCATTACATACTATTTAGGACAAAAATTGCCTTTCAGCTATCTGGGAATAGTATGAGTCATGTCCACTGGTTTTTTAGGAGTTCTCTTGTGGGCCCATCATATCTTTACCATAGGGATAGCTGTGGACTCAGGAGCATACTTTGCATCAGCTACCGTAATTACTTCTATCCCTACAGGAGTAAAAGTATCTAGCTGATTAGCAACTCTTTATTTAATTTTTCTTTTACTTTTCTTTTTTTTTTTTTTTTTGGCTGAGTTGGGTCTTGGTTGCTGCGCATGGGCTTTCTCTGGTTGCGGTGAGCGGCAGCTACTCTTCGTTGCGGTGTGCGGCCCTTTCATTGCAGTGGCTTCTCTTGTTGCAGAGCACGGCCTCTAGGCGCGTGGGCTTCAGTAGTTGTGGCTTGCGGGCTCTAGAGGGCAGGCTCAGTAGTTGTGGCACACGGGCTTTTTGCTCCGCGGCATGTGGAATCTTCCCAGACAAGGGCTCGAACCCGTGTTCCCTGCATTGGCAGACGAATTCTTAACCACTGCGTTACCAGGGAAGTCCCTGGTTAGCAACTGTTCACGGAGGTAATACTATATGACCTCCCACTATATTATGAGTTTTAGGCTTTAGTTTTTCTTTTTACAGTAGGTGGTTTGACAGGAATCATCTTAGTCAACTCATCCCCAGACATTATCCTCCAGGATACATACTATGTAGTAGCACACTTCCATGACCTAATGTCCATGGGAGCAGTCTTCACTATTATAGGAGGCTTTCTACACTGATTCCCACTATTCTCAGGTTATACAGTTAACTCAGCATGAGCAAAAATTCACTTCACAAGTATATTTGTAGTAGTAAATATGACTTCCTGCAGCACTTTCGTGGCCTCTCAGGGATGTCACTACGTTAGTCTGAGTACACTGAGGCACACACAACATGAAATATTTTGTCTTTAGGCTCATTCATCTCAGTAGCAGCAGTAATGCTAATAATCTTCATACTTTGAAAAGCATTTGTGTCTAAAGAAGAAGTCTTAGCAGTGGGAATTGCTACTCCTAACCTAGAATGGTTACACGGATGTCCTCCACCATATCCTAAGTTTCAAGATCCTACCTATGTAAATGTAAAATAAGGAAGGACTCAAGTCCTTTTCAACCAGTTTCAAGCCAACACCATAACAATTATGTCTTCCTCAATAAATGAGATAAAAGTAAAAAATGATGTAGCTTTGTCAAAGTTAAATGATAGGCTAAAATCCTGTATATGCCTAAGGCATATCAATGTCATCTAGGCTCTCAAGATACAACATCACCGATTATGGAAGAACTTTTACATTTTCTTCATCACACATTAATAGTGATTTTTAAAATAAGTTCTCTAGTCCTCTATATCATTTCACTAATATTGACATCTAAACTCATATGCATACAATAGATGCCCAGGTAGAGAAAATGTGAACAATTTACTAGCTATTATTGTAATCTTAATTGCCCTATCATCATTGTGAATCCTTTACATGATACATGAAATCAATAACTCTTCCCAAACCATAAAAAACTATGGGTCAGTAACGATACTGAAGCTACAAATACACAGATTACGAAGATTTAAATGTTGACTCCTCTGTAATCCCCACATCAGAGCTAAAACCAGGAGAATAATGACTAATAGAAGTCAACAACCGAGTAGTTAGGGATAGTCATTGAATATTAGTTTCATCTGAAATTGTTGTACACTCCGGAGTTGTTCCTTCTCAGGCCTAAAAGAAGCTGCTATCCCAGGACGCCTAACTTAAAGAATCCTAATATCAACAGGACCAGGCCTATGTTGTGGACAAGAGAGCTCGTTTTCCTGAGTTCAAAGACAGGACAGAGGGATATGTCTGAGATATGGGGTGAATCTGCAGCCCATGGGGATGCACTCTCCAAGCTCCAGTATAGGAATGGGGCCTCTAGGGTCCCAGGCCACCCACCACGCCCTCTGGAGCAGGATCTGGGCAACATTCCCTGTCAGTGATGAGGCAGCCCTAGCACTTGTCACGGCCCGATGTCGTGTCCTATGTGGGCCCCATGCTCTTGGGACCACACCCCACACTCTGCAGGTCCATGCTACAGGGTCCTTCATGCCTCAGGAGTAGAGACCACACAGCAAGCAGTTCCCTCCCCAACCAGCAGGAGGAGGGGAGGAGAGCAGGGGCACCAGGGGACTCTCACTCAGACAACAACACCCCAGCGGTGCCAGCGGGGACAGTGATGATGCAGATGAGGCACAGACCAAGAGATGGGACCAGAGGACCCAAAAGGCAGCTGGTCAGGTCCTGGCTCACCTGCACCCCGGACACCTTTGTCCCGCATACACCCCCTTCCTCATACACCCTCTCCTTAAATGCAGATTCTTCAGATGCGAACAGGCAGAGCTTCAGACTGAAAGTCAGCTCTTCCAAAATGACCCGTCAGCAAACACTGCAGGATTCCACTCCAGTGGGTGCCCTGCAGTCGACAACTCAGGGACTGAAGTGGCTATCGGTGCCAGGGGCAGTGGGAGGGAATGGGCAATGAGACTTTCATGGTTGTGGAATTTTGGTTTTGCAGGACGAAAAGTTCTAGTGATGGTGGTGATGGCTCCACGAGAAAGTGAATCTATCTGATGCCTCAGAAACGTGCACTTAAAATGGTGATGATGGTAAAGGGTATGTGACGTGTGTTTTATTTCACTTAAAATAAATTCTTAAAATAATGTCTTGTTAATTGAGATTCCATTTCGACTCCCCTTCATCACAAATGTCGGAGGCCCAGACACAGTCCCCTACCTTAGGGGCCATCACGGTACCCTCACAGAGCACGTGGGAGACCATTCTTAGGGGGGGCTAGTCTGTGCTCACCTGACCTCTGTCCAGGGGGACCCAGGCAGTGGTGACCCCCATAGATTAGACATATGATATGCTATCGTATTAATACGATACCACCAAGTGTTGTCACTCACCGGAACACAGAGCAGCAACCCACTCAAACATGCCTGACCTCATATGATTGTGACAAGATGAAGAGAAGAAAAGGAACCACAGGTTAATCAGGACAACACCCTTAATGCAGAGGTTGGAAATCTCAAAGGGGACAGGACACACTGCAGGCAAAGAGCGCATATGCGGTCTCCCCATCCATGTGATCCTGACCCATGCAGGTATGGTGAGACCCACACAGTCCCCGCACCCTATACCTGGGGCCACACATCCACACTCACCAGGCTGACCCACCTCCCCAGACCCCTCCACCTGGGTCACATGTCCACAGTCCCAGGGTGACCTCACCTCCCCAGACCCTGCACCTGGGGTCACACGTCCCCTTGGTCAGGACACCATGGCTCTGCAGGGGGCTCCCCCAATGTGGAAACAAGCTGGGTCCCTGGGACCTCCTGGGATGGGAAAAAGTGTCAGGTGGGTCTCCTTTCCCCACACTTGTCCCAGAGGAGTCCTCCTCTTCTCACTTTGGTTCTGTGTGATTTTAACTGTTTGTACAGCTTTCATACTAAAGTTGAACACACGACCCTGGTGCTGGCATGCTCAGTCCTTTCTCGTCTCACTTACATGTTGAGAAAACTCACAGGACAGCAGGGCTGAAAGCCGAGGGGCAGCTCTGGACTCTGCTGAGTAGGGACGGTAGACTGGAGGGAGAGCTCAGCAGCAGCCTCAGCTGTCACCCATCGGCCTTTTGCCCGATCTGCGTGCCCTGCAATCAATTCAGCAGCTAAACCTGCTTCCCTATGCACCATGCACGTGCTGGTAAATTGGAATTATTGCCAGGTAGTCCTCCTGAGGATTCTCCATGAGCCCCAGGGAAGGTGAACCTTGCAGGGATTAAGACTAAGGCCCCGACCATAGCACTGACCCTTGGGAGGACCAGGTCACCACACTCAGGAGAGAGGCTGTTACGTAGACAAGCCCACCTCAGCTCCAGACCCTAGACATCTAAGCACTGACATTCAGATGCAGGCACGGAGCTTCCCAGTACTGAGGCCAGGCCGGGTCTCTACCCAGGTCCCCATAGTCCTAGCGTACACAGAACATGGTCAGGTCTAAATCTTCTTATTATAGACAACACATGGTCAGCTCTAAACATAATCAGTAGACAGGACATGCAGAGGTCTAAATCTACCATGTAGACACAACTTGATCATGTTTAAACTAGCTTAGGGCTGATCTCATAGGGGGTACAGATCACACACATGGGTCTCTCATCTTTGGACACCCACGTCAGGAAACTGAACAAAATCTTTGTCATTAAACATTTCAACAGGTAAAACAGAAATGTTCCCAATTTCTCTGGCCACCTGATGGTCAGGATCCACGGGCGAGCCACGAACTTCTTAGAGTGCAGCCCAGTCTGCTGCCAGGACAGACAAGAAGTGGCCTGATTCCAGCCTCCCAGGCTTCCAGAAGGAGGCGGCCACACTGCAAGCCAGGTCAGGAGAGTCCTGCATGGTCCGGGCCGGGAGATCCAGTCTGTCCATTCGGCTGGCCGATTCCGGGGGGGGCGCTCAGGGCCGCTGAGAGCCCTGCACTCAGGTCCTGCTTCCCTGCAGCGTGTGCGTGTGCATGTGCGTGTGCGTGTGTGTGTGTGTGTGTAGAGGGGGCGGTGGCTGACGGCTCCCATGGTTCCCAACCCGGGCACAGCGCTGTCTTCGAGGGGAGGCACGGGGAGAGGTAGGGGCACAGAAGCTGTTGGAGAGGAGAACCCACCGCGGAACTCCTTGCACACTGGCTCGCCCCACCCGGAGACCCGCCTGCCCATCGTGGGCCGCATGTCGCCCCCCAGTCCCGCAACCCCGAGGGCCGGGTGCCTGCTCTTTCAACAGCACAGGGTCTCACATGAAGGAGACCCAGTGTGGACTGTCAGCCCCCAACTCCTGATGCTGTGTTTGGGGAGAATGAACCCCCTTGACTGGGCGATGGGACCCTGTGAGGAAAGAGGTGGCGGCCCGATCCAAGTCGGGGCCTGGCTGAGATATGAGAAAACAGGAGCCAAGGGCAGGGCCTGGAGGCCAGGCCAACAGGAGGGGCACCCCCAGCCTTGGCCGGGCTCTCCAACGGTGACATTGTTGCTTTAGGGGACCTGGGACAGGTGACTGAATGTAATGGGAGTCTAAACTGGACCCTGAATGCGGCTTAAAGAAGGTGTGAAGGATGTTACTGAGACAGTGACAGCCATTGGAAGACAAACTCTGTGTCAGGATATCCTGCTCCATCCATTTAAATCCCTGAGATCTGTGACCTTTACGTGGCTACGCAGGATTGTTAGAGCAGCTGCGTGCGGATATATCTGGGGCACAATTCAGTCTGCAGCCAACTTGCAAGTGGTTCCAGCAAACACACAGGTGTGCGCACAGGCAGGCACAGCACACACACAAACATATGCACGTGCACAGCACAAATACATTCACACACTAGCATGTGAACACACATGCACCCATATGCCCATGCACACAGTAATGTGTGCAAGTTCACATACCTATCCACATGCACAGCATATTTATGCAAACAGGCACATGCACACGCATAGCACACACACAGGGAATAAAGTGAATCCGTAAAGCATTAATTCCTGAACACAAGTGAAGCTGACATGTATTTTTCCCTTTTCTTAGCCTTGATGTTTTCCACAACAAAAAGTTTAAGAAAAAAGTTAATGGCAAATGACTTTTGATTCATAGGACTTTCTGATTTTATTCCACAAATATTATGACAGCAGAAATGAATGTAGATATTACATGTGTCCACTAATGGAAGAATGGAGAAGAAAAACACGGTCCATCAATACAAGGGAATGCTATTCAGCCTAAAAAGGAAGTCAATTCTGACACAGGATGCAGCAGGGATGAACCTTGAGGGCATTATGCTCAGTGATGTAAGCTAGACACAAAAAAACAAACAGTGCTTGATCCACTCATACAAGGCCCCTAGAGCAGTCGGAAATATAGAGACATAAAGTAGGATGTTGAGGGCCAGAGGCTGAGGGAGGGACAATGGGGAGTGAGTGTTTAATGGGGACTGTTTCAATTTTGCAAGATGAAAAAGTTCTGGAGGATGATGGTGGTCAGGTTTGCACAACAGTGTGAATTACTTCCTGACCCTGAAATGTGCACTTAAAAATGGTTAAGATAGTACATTTTATGTTATGTGTACCAGACCACAATTTTTAAAACTTTTCCAAAAACAACAGGAAATAGTCCATGAATACCACAAGATGCACAACTTCACTAACAACAGAGGGATTAAAGCCATAAGAAAAATACTGTGCATACACCTACCAGAATGGCAGACATGAAAGACATAGTATCAAATATCAGCAGGATGTGGAGCAATGGAAAGCCTGGTACGCAACGGGGGGATGCAACCACTTCTGAAGCAATCGGGCCTCAGATAGCGAAGTCCATGCACAGAGACCCACAGTGCTCCTCCCAGTTGAACACAAACCCACCAGCCCTGCACCAGGACACACGGACATGGACTGGCAGCCACAGGAGCCAAACCTGAAGGAACCTGAAGGCCATCACAGACGGATGCAGAAATGAACCATGCACGCTCCTATGAAGGAATATTCCACAGCAATGGAGTACATTTTGTTTAAAGGTAGTAAAACTATAAAAATTATTTTTTAAAGAAAACTATCTTTACAAGATGAAAGAATCTATAATTCTGGCACCTAGGGATTGTCGAATGCTCCTAAAAATAGATTGCTGTGGAAACGTTTATTATAGGGAAATTGACATATTCTCTAGGAAGGACGCGGTGAATGGGCCTGCTACATTTTCTACATTGAAGACATGTACAGGTTTTGATTCTACTTCTGTTAAATCAAGTGGGGCTTCACTGGATTTCTGCTACTGCGGAGATAATCAAATTCTGGGTAGGGGTCAGGAGAAAATTAGTCATAGGTGTTCTTGTGTAATAATTACTGTTGAAAGTGTAAATGATCCATTTACCAGTAAGACTGAGAATAGAATAACTGCTACATTACTTCATATGAGATGATCCTCTGTACTATTGTTCCTGGAGCTCCAGTGAGTGAGTATTTCGAATGTGAAGTTCATCCAGATCTGAGGATGGAATAAATGGCTAGGTGTGATATGGCTAATAGAAATAATATGCCTACATTTATACTAATTAGTGGATAAGATATGGGAAGAGGAATTCATGTTGTGAGAGGCAGGGTTATGGCTAGCATTGGGGCAATAATATATAAATTGATGATGTTGATGGACATAGTGGTTCTTTAATAAGTAATTTGAATGCCTCAGCAATGGGTTGTAATCATCCATGGGGGCTGATGATTTTTGGCCCTTTCTGGATTTGTATATAGCCTAGGATTTTCCATTTGGTTAATATGAGGAATGCTATGGTGAATTAAATTGGGTAATTTGTGAAAGAATGTTGATTATAAACATATTCTTAAGAAGAGGACTTGAACCAGTGCAGAAAAAGTTTCAGTTTTACATAATTACCGGGCTCTGCCAGCGTAACGAACCCTGTTCTACAGTAGGGTATGTATAAATTAATTGAATGTAGATTATATCATCATTTAGTTTGAAGACATTTTGTAAAGGAAGCCGTATTGCTCTTGTCCTTTCATACTGGAAGAAATCTGCAATAGACAGAAACCAACCAGGATGACTCCAGTCTGAACTCAGATCACGTGAGACTTTAATCGTTGAACAAACAGACAATTAATAGCAGTTATACCGTTGAAATGTCGTGATCCAGCATCAAGGTCATAAACCATATTGCGCATATGAACTCCAGAATACAATTACACTGTTATCCCTAGTAAAACTAGTTCCATTGACCAGTGTTTTAGAAGAACAGGTGATAAAGCATTTTGACTAGCTGGCCTAAATTTTAATCACTCAGAAGTGGTTTTATTCTCCAAAAAATAAATGGCGCATTTGCTCAAGACACACCTGCTTCAGTAGTTGTGGCGTGCAGACTCAGTAGTTGTGGCCCAATGGCTTAGTTGTTCCGTGGCACGTGAGATTTTCCCGGACCGGGGATCGAACCGGGTCCCCTGCATTGGCAGGCGAATTCTTAATCACTGCATCACCAGGGAAGTCCCAGATTCGCTGTCTCCCTTTTAATATACCTTAAGCCCAAAGAATCCATGGAAAATTGTTAGAGAAAATAAGGCAATAAAATATTGTAAGGACTATAACAGAAGCATATAGTACACAGTTCATATAGACACATCCCAAGCAGTTACAACGTATATTAAAAGGGAGGCTGCAATTTTAAAAGAATAAGAAAAATTATACCCACAAACTCCCAATCTTTCCTGAAACGTTGCAATCTGAAACCCTATTGTAGGAAGCAGAAGATTCCAGGAGATATTCTACAAATGAAGGACTCCAAACCCTGTGGTTGGATAAGGAATTCTGGAAGGAAGGTATCCTCACCCAAGGAGAGCAGGTTCCTATACTTCTCTAACATCACATCCCTGTACAATTCCCATTGATCTTGGTCCAGGCATTCTCACTCCTCTTGACAGAAATCTATGGCCACATCCTGGAATGTCAGCAGTCCCTGAAATTCAACGTACACATGCCATGTGGCCACGGGAAGAGTTCATAATATGACCCAAGAAGAAAACAGCAAGTTAAGAGAAGGTTTTAATTTAGAAGAGTCTCTTCAATTATCCACTAATATATATATATATATATATATATATATATATATAATATTTTTTTTTACAAAGTAACTTTCTCTACCTTATTTCTAACTACAAGAAAAGAGTATGGCATGTGATCCACAAAACCAGTATAGAGACTATACTTGTCTGGAAAAGAAATGATAAAATGATGGTTTCAACACAGGCATATGCATTTTTGAGTGTTTTATTTATATCAAACTGGATAAAATGTGTGTATTTCTCATAGAGAAAAGACCTGTCGAGGTAGAAATGTACCTTTCAACTCTTCATGGGTACACGAGTACACTGGGGAGATTGTAAAAGTGCAGATTGTGATTCAGTAGGTCCGGTGGGCCTGAGTTCTATTTTTTTAACAAGCTGATTTTTAACTAGTGATGCCACAGTCTCTGATTCATTAACCACAACTGTGAATATCAGAGACATAATTAGAAAGGTAAAAATTCACATTTAATTTTGAACTTAAAGTGTTTTATGGATTTTACACCTTTAATAGAATAGTGAGCACAGCAGCAACAATCATTTGTGAGTATTTACTCTAGACTGTGTATCTTTCTAATTTTTTTGTGTAGGATTCCAGGAAAAAGGCCTGGGCTGCGGCCACAATGGGCGTGGCCCCCGTGCCGGGCCGTCCCTCCAGGACCCCCGACGGGGCCCTGCGCTCCTGGCGGCTCCCTCCCCCGCCGCCCCGCTCCCTCCCGGAAGGCCTCGGGGCAGAGCGGTCCCACCCACTGCGCGCTGAACAGAGCCCGCGTTTCCTCAGAGCTGGAACTCCCGGCTCAGGCGGGGTCTCTTCCCTCCGCCTTCACGGAACTGCCCCGGAGCCCGAGGGCAGGGCGACCTCACTGAGGCTGCCGGCTCTGGAGGTGCCCCGGCGGCCGAAGCCATGACAGTCGCGGGGACGGCGGGCCGGGTAAGTGGGCGCCGACCCTCTGCCTGGTCCGGTGCCCGGGCGGCAGCACAAGACCAGCTTCTGAGGGGCAGGGGTTCGCTGCCACCCGCCGCTGCTGTGCAGAAAGAGCGGCCTCCAGCGTCTGGTCCCCGGGAACTTCGGTCCGTCCTCTCGCCCCTGCCCTCGTCCTGGCTCGCGAGACCTGGTGGGCGTGAGGAGGGGGTCGGCCTGAGCGTCCTGAGGGGAAACGGGGCAAGGGAGGCGCAGGGTCCGGCTGCAGCGTCAGCGCCCCTCTTCCCGACTGCGGGGAAAGCGGCTGAAAACTCCTCCCGAGGCGCGCAGGCCCCTTATTCAGCCGAGTCCCTCTGCGCTCCTTCCTCCCTGAGCTAAAGTACCGGGGGGAGGGGACAGGGCAGGGAACTGGCGCAGGTAATGGGGAACATCCAAAGGTGATTGTTAACTAAGGAAAACCAGCTCTCCCAAGGTGAGGAATGCGGCGCTTTTCTTTGCCTGGGCTCACTGAATTCCTTCCTTTGATATGCACCTCAGCTCTCTGGGGCCTGCATTCTGTATTTGCATATCCTGAGTGCCTCAGGGCCCGCCGGCTCACATTGGAGGGCTGCAAGTGCTGAAGACTGTGACATCCTTTGTTTACTGATAGGGCAAGAACTATTCCATTTCTCACAGGCTTGAGGGGCAGACAGTGGAAAAAAGTCAGAGAATCTCACTCGGCCTGTACTTTGGTTTACATATAGATAATATTTATACTTAACTGTGCTAATAGAGGTTCTCAAGTCCAATCAACTTGTACTACTGCCCTCTATGTATCAATTTCATCAATATCATAAGATAAATGCCTATAGAATTGACTTAATCCATTTAAATAGGATAATGATTTTGAAAGGACACATAATAGAAATATAACAACGAAACCTTTACCACTAAAGGCTGGGTCTGGAACACCCTAAATAAATGTTCCATTGTTAAAATATTGAAAGATGTAGTCAATAGAAATATCAACAAAAATGACAAATAATAAGGGTAGCAGAATGTTGAAATGTTCTATCTTTATCATTAAAGTGGCAGAAAATCATTTATTAGTAGGCACTGGGGGCAGAAGATGCCTGATTTTATATCTGTGTCATATTTGTGCAGTTGTTTCAACAAGTAACTTAAAGACAAAATGGAAAAACAAGGAGGTTTGTGCCTGAGATCATGTTGATGTGAAACCAGGGATGGCCACCTTGTGCCAGGTGAGTTAAGTTTACCTGGCAGGTAGACCGCAGAGCTCCTGGGAAGCAAGGGTTGGAATTTTTCTGCTGGGTGCCCCTTAGGTTCTGTGACTTGACTGACTGTGAGTCATGTTTCGGGAAAGACCTGATCACAGGAAAAGGGTGGGAATAGAGTGATTTGGGGAGCAGCTAACAACATTCATCACAGCTCACGGCCTGAATGAATTTTAAAGAAACAGGAAAACAAATGCTTCTTATGGAATCAGAGAATGTGAGGGCTGGACAATCCCAGAAAATGAGGAACACCCATCCCATTTTCCAGATGACAAAACAGAGGTCCAGCAAGGTGAAATCCCTCACCCAAGTTGCACCCGTCTCTCCTCCCCACTACGTGGTTCATGAAAGCAGGACTCTTCCTGTCTTGATCACTGCTGAACCCCAAAAAGGGCCAGGCATCTAGCAGCTGCTCCAAAAATTTGGGTTGACTGTAGGAACAATGCTATTTCTTTCTTTCTCACTCTTATTCAGGATTGTGCCAAGAACTCCCCAGGTTGCAATGTAATTCGATAAATGTAAATATTAATTGAGTTTTGTTGTGATGAGGACTTAGGCTTTGAAGGTAACAGACTTGGTTCAGATCTTGGTTCTGCCACTCCATAGCTGTTTGGCTTTGGGAAAATTACTAAACCTCTCTGAGATTATTTCCTCCTTTGTAAAGTGGGGATAAATCTATCTGAGCCAGCAGAGCAGCTGCATGAGAGATGTGCACTAAATATTGGTCTTTCTCACTCTCCTACGCCATCTCTCTGTTCTTCCCAGAGAAGCTGTACAGAAGGATATAGTACTTTTGTTTAAAATAGTTAACTAATTAATTAATTAATTTGTTTTTGGCTGCGTTGGGTCTTCGTTGCTATGCGCAGGCTTTGCCTAGTTGCGGCAAGCGGGGGCTACTCTTAGTTGCGGTGCGCGGGCTTCTCATTGCGGTGGCTTCTCTTGCTAGCCTTAACCCCAATGCTAGCCTTAACCCTGGCTCTCACAACATGAATTCCTCTTCCCATATCTTATCCACTAATTAATATAAATGTAGGCATATTATTTCTATTAGCCATATCACACCTAGCCATTTACTCCATCCTCAGATCTGGATGAACTTCACATTCAAAATACTCACTCACTGGAGCTCTAGGAGCAATAGCACAATCATCTCATATGAAGTAATGTAGCAGTTATTCTATTCTCAGTCTTACTGATAAATGGATCATTTACACTTTCAACAGTAATTATTACACAAGAACACCTATGACTAATTTTCTCCTGACCCCTACCCAGAATTTGATTATCTCCGCAGTAGCCGAAATCCAACGAAGCCCCACTTGATTTCACGGAAGTAGCATCAAAACCTGTATATGTCTTCAATGTAGAAAATGTAGCAGGCCCATTCACCCCGTCCCTCCTAGAGAATATGTCATTTTCCCTATAATAAAATTTCCACAGCAATCTATTTTTAGGAGCATTCGACAATCCCTAGGTGCCAGAATTATATACAGCCCAAGTCATCATTAAAACACATCTAACAATCTCCTTTCTATGAATTTGAGCCTCCTACCTACAATTTTGATATGATCAACGCATACATCTCTTATGAAAAGTGTTTTTACGACTAACATTAATCTTATGTATATGAGAGTTTTCACTACTTGTCATCATACCAGGCAACCCACCACAAATTTAAGAAATATGTCTGACAAAAGAGTTACTTTGATAGAGTAAATCATAGAGGTTTCAATGCTCTGATTCCTGGAATTGAATTCTTCCTAATAATTTTACATTCTCCATGCTACCTACCACATTACACCACATGCTATATAGTAAAGTTCTCTAAGTAAGCTACAGGCCCATACCCCAAAAATATTTTTGTATATCCTTCCTGAGCTAATAAACTCTCATTGTTTTTACCATCATTCTACTGACCATTTTCTCAGGAAATATAATTGTATAACAAGCTCACACTGGTTAATGGTATCCCCATTCTAATAAAAAACATGAACCCATAAGCTACAGAAGCATCCAACAAATATTTCCTAAAACAGTCCACCACATCAATACTACTTATAATGGCTATTATCATTAATCTAATATACTCTGGTCAAAGAGCACAATGAATAACAAAAATCTTTAATCCAGCAGCATCCACCCTCATGACAATCGCCCTTGTCACAAAAGTAGGACTTTCCCCATTTCACTTCTGAGTGCCTGAAGTCACACGAGGCATCCCATGAACAGCAGACCTGATGCTATCAACATGACAAAATTGCACCCCTATCAGTTTTATACCACAGGTCACCTTCCATCAACCTAAATATACTATTAATCATAGTGATATTATAAATCATAGCTGGAGGCTGAGGCAGACTTCGCCATACTCACCTGGAAAATATTACACCCTCCTCATCAATTGCCCATATAGGATGAATAACAGCTATTATAATGTATATTCAGATTATAACAATTCTAACCATACTAATTTATATCATAACAACACTATCTTCTTCTTATTTATGCCCAGATCATGTACTACAAGAGTATCATTATCACACACATGAGATAAAACACCTCCCATCACAATCATTTTCCTCACCATTATAGTATCATTAGGACATCGCCCATCACTATCAGGCTTTCTACCCAAATGAATAATTATCCAAGAGATAACAAAAACGACAACATCATTCTACCAACACTAATAGCCATCATAGCAGTCCTCAGCATATATTTCTACTTGCAGCTAACATACTCCACATCACTAACTATATTCCCTTCATTAAACAACACAAACACAAAGCAATTTGAACATACAAAGAAATAACCTTCCTATCATTACCAATTATAATACCCACACGGTTACTACACACAACACCCATTCTATCGGTGCAGGACTAAGAATTTAGGTTAGTTCAGACCAAGAGCTTTCAAAACCCTAAACAAGTGAAATTTACTTAATTCCTAAAAATAAGGATTGCAAGACTTTATTCTACATCAATTGAATGTAAAGCAAACACTGTATTGAAGCCAAATCTTTACGAGATTGATGAGTTTTAACCCCAGGAAACTTTAGTTAACAGGCAAATCCTCTAGTCAACTGACTTCAGTCTACTTCTCCTTCATTTGAGAAAGAAAAAAAGAAAAAAAAAAAAGGCAGGATAATCACTGGCAGAATTGAAGCTGCTTCTCTGAAGTTACAATTCAATTTGTTGATTCACCACAGGGTTTGCCAGAAAGAGGGCTCAATCTCTGTCTTTAGATTTACAGTCTAATGCTAACTCAGTCATTTTACCTCTGTTCATACACTGCTGATTATTTTCAACAAATCACAAAGATATCGGCATTTTATATTTACTATTTGGTGCTTGAGCTGGAGTAGCAGGCAGCACCTTAATTATATTAATCCAGGCTGAGCTATGCTGACCTGGACCGCTACTTGGAGATGCCCAAATCTGTAAGGTTGTCATAACAGTCCCTGCACTTGTAATAATTTTCTTTATAGCTGTACTCGTTATGATTGCAGGCTTTGAAAACTGACTTGGGCCACTAATAACTCGGACACCTGAAGTAGCATTTCCCCCAATAAATCATATAAACGTTTGACTACTTCCCCCATCATTCTTACTCCTACTCATATCACCAATAGTAGAAGCTGGTTCTGGTACCAGTGGGACGGTGTATTCAGCTCTAGCCTGCAATCTGGCCCATGCAGGAGCCTCTGTCGACCTAACTGTTTTCTCCTTACATTTAGCAGGTGTCTCCTCAATTCTTGGTATTATTACTTTTATTACTATAGTCTTTAATACAAAACCAGCAGTCATATCCCAATACCAAACACCATTATTTGTTTAATCTTCCCCAACTATAGCCATATTACTATAATTACCAATCTCAGTCCAAGCAGCCAGAATTGCCATGCTGTTAAGAGATAGAAATCTAAACACTACTTTCTTTGACCCTGCAGGAGGAGACCGAATCCTATACCAACACCTCTTTTGATACTTTGCTCACCCTGAAGTCTGTATTCATGGCCTAACAGGGTTTGTTATAAACTCACATAGCATTACATACTATTTAGGACAAAAATTGCCTTTCAGCTATCTGGGAATAGTATGAGTCATGTCCACTGGTTTTTTAGGAGTTCTCTTGTGGGCCCATCATATGTTTACCATAGGGATAGCTGTGGACTCAGGAGCATACTTTGCATCAGCTACCGTAATTACTTCTATCCCTACAGGAGTAAAAGTATCTAGCTGATTAGCAACTCTTTATTTAATTTTTCTTTTTCTTTTCTTTTTTTTTTTTTTTTTTGGCTGAGTTGGGTCTTGGTTGCTGCGCATGGGCTTTCTCTGGTTGCGGTGAGCGGCAGCTACTCTTCGTTGCGGTGTGCGGCCCTTTCATTGCAGTGGCTTCTCTTGTTGCAGAGCACGGCCTCTAGGCGCGTGGGCTTCAGTAGTTGTGGCTTGCGGGCTCTAGAGGGCAGGCTCAGTAGTTGTGGCACACGGGCTTTTTGCTCCGCGGCATGTGGAATCTTCCCAGACAAGGGCTCGAACCCGTGTTCCCTGCATTGGCAGACGAATTCTTAACCACTGCATCACCAGGGAAGTCCCTGGTTAGCAACTGTTCACGGAGGTAATACTATATGACCTCCCACTATATTATGAGTTTTAGGCTTTAGTTTTTCTTTTTACAGTAGGTGGTTTGACAGGAATCATCTTAGTCAACTCATCCCCAGACATTGTCCTCCAGGATACATACTATGTAGTAGCACACTTCCATGACCTAATGTCCATGGGAGCAGTCTTCACTATTATAGGAGGCTTTCTACACTGATTCCCACTATTCTCAGGTTATACAGTTAACTCAGCATGAGCAAAAATTCACTTCACAAGTATATTTGTAGTAGTAAATATGACTTCCTGCAGCACTTTCGTGGCCTCTCAGGGATGTCACTACGTTAGTCTGAGTACCCTGAGGCACACACAACATGAAATATTTTGTCTTTAGGCTCATTCATCTCAGTAGCAGCAGTAATGCTAATAATCTTCATACTTTGGAAAGCATTTGTGTCTAAACAAGAAGTCTTAGCAGTGGAAATTGCTACTCCTAACCTAGAATGGTTACACGGATGTCCTCCACCATATCCTACGTTTCAAGATCCTACCTATGTAAATGTAAAATAAGGAAGGACTCAAGTCCTTTTCAACCAGTTTCAAGCCAACACCATAACAATTATGTCTTCCTCAATAAATGAGATAAAAGTAAAAAGTGATGTAGCTTTGTCAAAGTTAAATGATAGGCTAAAATCCTGTATATGACTAAGGCATATCAATGTCATCTAGGCTCTCAAGATACAACATCACCGATTATGGAAGAACTTTTACATTTTCTTCATCACACATTAATAGTGATTTTTAAAATAAGTTCTCTAGTCCTCTATATCATTTCACTAATATTGACATCTAAACTCATATGCATACAATAGATGCACAGGTAGAGAAAATGTGAACAATTTACTAGCTATTATTGTAATCTTAATTGCCCTATCATCATTGTGAATCCTTTACATGATACATGAAATCAATAACTCTTCCCAAACCATAAAAAACTATGGGTCAGTAACGATACTGAAGCTACAAATACACAGATTACGAAGATTTAAATGTTGACTCCTCTGTAATCCCCACATCAGAGCTAAAACCAGGAGAATAATGACTAATAGAAGTCAACAACCGAGTAGTTAGGGATAGTCATTGAATATTAGTTTCATCTGAAATTGTTGTACACTCCGGAGTTGTTCCTTCTCAGGCCTAAAAGAAGCTGCTATCCCAGGACGCCTAACTTAAAGAATCCTAATATCAACAGGACCAGGCCTATGTTGTGGACAAGAGAGCTCGTTTTCCTGAGTTCAAAGACAGGACAGAGGGATATGTCTGAGATATGGGGTGAATCTGCAGCCCATGGGGATGCACTCTCCAAGCTCCAGTATAGGAATGGGGCCTCTAGGGTCCCAGGCCACCCACCACGCCCTCTGGAGCAGGATCTGGGCAACATTCCCTGTCAGTGATGAGGCAGCCCTAGCACTTGTCACGGCCCGATGTCGTGTCCTATGTGGGCCCCATGCTCTTGGGACCACACCCCACACTCTGCAGGTCCATGCTACAGGGTCCTTCATGCCTCAGGAGTAGAGACCACACAGTAAGCAGTTCCCTCCCCAACCAGCAGGAGGAGGGGAGGAGAACAGGGGCACCAGGGGACTCTCACTCAGACAACAACACCCCAGCGGTGCCAGCGGGGACAGTGATGATGCAGATGAGGCACAGATCAAGAGATGGGACCAGAGGACCCAAAAGGCAGCTGGTCAGGTCCTGGCTCACCTGCACCCTGGACACCTTTGTCCCGCATACACCCCCTTCCTCATACACCCTCTCCTTAAATGCAGATTCTTCAGATGCGAACAGGCAGAGCTTCAGACTGAAAGTCAGCTCTTCCAAAATGACCCGTCAGCAAACACTGCAGGATTCCACTCCAGTGGGTTCCCTGCAGTCGACAACTCAGGGACTGAAGTGGCTATCGATGCCAGGGGCAGTGGGAGGGAATGGGGAATGAGACTTTCATGGTTGTGGAATTTTGGTTTTGCAGGACGAAAAGTTCTAGTGATGGTGGTGATGGCTCCACGAGAAAGTGAATCTATCTGATGCCTCAGAAACGTGCACTTAAAATGGTGATGATGGTAAAGGGTATGTGACGTGTGTTTTATTTCACTTAAAATAAATTCTTAAAATAATGTCTTGTTAATTGAGATTCCATTTCGACTCCCCTTCATCACAAATGTCGGAGGCCCAGACACAGTCCCCTACCTTAGGGGCCATCACGGTACCCTCACAGAGCACGTGGGAGACCATTCTTAGGGGGGACTAGTCTGTGCTCACCTGACCTCTGTCCAGGGGGACCCAGGCAGTGGTGACCCCCATAGATTAGACATATGATATGCTATCGTATTAATACGATACCACCAAGTGTTGTCACTCACCGGAACACAGAGCAGCAACCCACTCAAACATGCCTGACCTCATATGATTGTGACAAGATGAAGAGAAGAAAAGGAACCACAGGTTAATCAGGACAACACCCTTAATGCAGAGGTTGGAAATCTCAAAGGGGACAGGACACACTGCAGGCAAAGAGCGCATATGCGGTCTCCCCATCCATGTGATCCTGACCCATGCAGGTATGGTGAGACCCACACAGTCCCCGCACCCTATACCTGGGGCCACACATCCACACTCACCAGGGTGACCCACCTCCCCAGACCCCTCCACCTGGGTCACATGTCCACAGTCCCAGGGTGACCTCACCTCCCCAGACCCTGCACCTGGGGTCACACGTCCCCTTGGTCAGGACACCATGGCTCTGCAGGGGGCTCCCCCAATGTGGAAACAAGCTGGGTCCCTGGGACCTCCTGGGATGGGAAAAAGTGTCAGGTGGGTCTCCTTTCCCCACACTTGTCCCAGAGGAGTTCTCCTCTTCTCACTTTGGTTCTGTGTGATTTTAACTGTTTGTACAGCTTTCATACTAAAGTTGAACACACGACCCTGGTGCTGGCATGCTCAGTCCTTTCTCGTCTCACTTACATGTTGAGAAAACTCACAGGACAGCAGGGCTGAAAGCCGAGGGGCAGCTCTGGACTCTGCTGAGTAGGGACGGTAGACTGGAGGGAGAGCTCAGCAGCAGCCTCAGCTGTCACCCATCGGCCTTTTGCCCGATCTGCGTGCCCTGCAATCAATTCAGCAGCTAAACCTGCTTCCCTATGCACCATGCACGTGCTGGTAAATTGGAATTATTGCCAGGTAGTCCTCCTGAGGATTCTCCATGAGCCCCAGGGAAGGTGAACCTTGCAGGGATTAAGACTAAGGCCCCGACCATAGCACTGACCCTTGGGAGGACCAGGTCACCACACTCAGAAGAGAGGCTGTTACGTAGACAAGCCCACCTCAGCTCCAGACCCCAGACATCTAAGCACTGACATTCAGATGCAGGCACGGAGCTTCCCAGTACTGAGGCCAGGCCGGGTCTCTACCCAGGTCCCCATAGTCCTAGCGTACACAGAACATGGTCAGGTCTAAATCTTCTTATTATAGACAACACATGGTCAGCTCTAAACATAATCAGTAGACAGGACATGCAGAGGTCTAAATCTACCATGTAGACACAACTTGATCATGTTTAAACTAGCTTAGGGCTGATCTCATAGGGGGTACAGATCACACACATGGGTCTCTCATCTTTGGACACCCACGTCAGGAAACTGAACAAAATCTTTGTCATTAAACATTTCAACAGGTAAAACAGAAATGTTCCCAATTTCTCTGGCCACCTGATGGTCAGGATCCACGGGCGAGCCACGAACTTCTTAGAGTGCAGCCCAGTCTGCTGCCAGGACAGACAAGAAGTGGCCTGATTCCAGCCTCCCAGGCTTCCAGAAGGAGGCGGCCACACTGCAAGCCAGGTCAGGAGAGTCCTGCATGGTCCGGGCCGGGAGATCCTGTCTGTCCATTCGTCTGGCCGATTCCGGGCGGGGCGCTCAGGGCCGCTGAGAGCCCTGCCCTCAGGTCCTGCTTCCCTGCAGCGTGTGCGTGTGCGTGTGCGTGTGCGTGTGTGTGTGTAGAGGGGGCGGTGGCTGACGGCTCCCATGGTTCCCAACCCGGGCACCGCGCTGTCTTCGAGGGGAGGCACGGGGAGAGGTAGGGGCACAGAAGCCGTTGGAGAGGAGAACCCACCGCGGAACTCCTTGCACACTGGCTCGCCCCACCCGGAGACCCGCCTGCCCATCGTGGGCCGCATGTCGCCCCCTAGTCCCCCAACCCCGAGGGCAGGGTGCCTGCTCTTTCAACAGCACAGAGTCTCACATGAAGGAGACCCAGTGTGGACTGTCAGCCCCCAACTCCTGATGCTGTGTTTAGGGGGAGAATGAACCCCCTTGACTGGGCGATGGGACCCTGTGAGGAAAGAGGTGGCGGCCCGATCCAAGTCGGGGCCTGGCTGAGATATGAGGAAACAGGAGCCAAGGGCAGGGCCTGGAGGCCAGGCCAACAGGAGGGGCACCCCCAGCCTTGGCCGGGCTCTGCAACGGTGACATTGTTGCTTTAGGGGACCTGGGACAGGTGACTGAATGTAATGGGAGTCTAAACTGGACCCTGAATGCGGCTTAAAGAAGGTGTGAAGGATGTTACTGAGACAGTGACAGTCATTGGAAGACAAACTCTGTGTCAGGATATCCTGCTCCATCCATTTAAATCCCTGAGATCTGTGACCTTTACGTGGCTACGCAGGATTGTTAGAGCAGCTGCGTGCGGATATATCTGGGGCACAATTCAGTCTGCAGCCAACTTGCAAGTGGTTCCAGCAAACACACAGGTGTGCGCACAGGCAGGCACAGCACACACACAAACATATGCACGTGCACAGCACAAATATATTCACACACTAGCATGTGAACACACATGCACCCATATGCCCATGCACACACTAATGTGTGCAAGTTCACATACCTATCCACATGCACAGCATATTTATGCAAACAGGAACATGCACACGCATAGCACACACACAGGGAATAAAGTGAATCCGTAAAGCATTAATTCCTGAACACAAGTGAAGCTGACATATATTTTTCCCTTTTCTTAGCCTTGATGTTTTCCACAACAAAAAAGTTTAAGAAAAAAGTTAATGGCAAATGACTTTTGATTCATAGGACTTTCTGATTTTATTCCACAAATATTATGACAGCAGAAATGAATGTAGATATTACATGTGTCCATTAATGGAAGAATGGAGAAGAAAAACACGGTCCATCAATACAAGGGAATGCTATTCAGCCTAAAAAGGAAGTCAATTCTGACACAGGATGCAGCAGGGATGAACCTTGAGGGCATTATGCTCAGTGATGTAAGCTAGACACAAAAAAACAAACAGTGCTTGATCCACTCATACAAGGCCCCTAGAGCAGTCGGAAATATAGAGACATAAAGTAGGATGTTAGGGGCCAGAGGCTGAGGGAGGGACAATGGGGAGTGAGTGTTTAATGGGGACTGTTTCAATTTTGCAAGATGAAAAAGTTCTGGAGGATGATGGTGGTCAGGTTTGCACAACAGTGTGAATTATTTCCTGACCCTGAAATGTGCACTTAAAAATGGTTAAGATAGTACATTTTATGTTATGTGTACCAGACCACAATTTTTAAAACTTTTCCAAAAACAACAGGAAATAGTCCTTGAATACCACAAGATGCACAACTTCACTAACAACAGAGGGATTAAAGCCATAAGAAAAATACTGTGCATACACCTACCAGAATGGCAGACATGAAAGACATAGTATCAAATATCAGCAGGATGTGGAGCAATGGAAAGCCTGGTACGCAACGGGGGGATGCAACCACATCTGGAGCAATCGGGCCTCAGATAGCGAAGTCCGTGCACAGAGACCCACAGTGCTCCTCCCAGTTGAACACAAACCCACCAGCCCTGCACCAGGACACACGGACATGGACTTGCAGCCACAGGAGCCAAACCTGAAGGAACCTGAAGGCCATCACAGACGGATGCAGAAATGAACCATGCACGCTCCTATGAAGGAATATTCCACAGCAATGGAGTACATTTTGTTTAAAGGTAGTAAAACTATAAAAATTATTTTTTAAAGAAAACTATCTTTACAAGATGAAAGAATCTATAATTCTGGCACCTAGGGATTGTCGAATGCTCCTAAAAATAGATTGCTGTGGAAACGTTTATTATAGGGAAATTGACATATTCTCTAGGAAGGACGCGGTGAATGGGCCTGCTACATTTTCTACATTGAAGACATGTACAGGTTTTGATTCTACTTCTGTTAAATCAAGTGGGGCTTCACTGGATTTCTGCTACTGCGGAGATAATCAAATTCTGGGTAGGGGTCAGGAGAAAATTAGTCATAGGTGTTCTTGTGTAATAATTACTGTTGAAAGTGTAAATGATCCATTTACCAGTAAGACTGAGAATAGAATAACTGCTACATTACTTCATATGAGATGATCCTCTGTGCTATTGTTCCTGGAGCTCCAGTGAGTGAGTATTTTGAATGTGAAGTTCATCCAGATCTGAGGATGGAATAAATGGCTAGGTGTGATATGGCTAATAGAAATAATATGCCTACATTTATACTAATTAGTGGATAAGATATGGGAAGAGGAATTCATGTTGTGAGAGGCAGGGTTATGGCTAGCATTGGGGCAATAATATATAAATTGATGATGTTGATGGACATAGTGGTTCTTTAATAAGTAATTGGAATGCCTCAGCAATGGGTTGTAATCATCCATGGGGGCTGATGATTTTTGGCCCTTTCTGGATTTGTATATAGCCTAGGATTTTCCATTTGGTTAATATGAGGAATGCTATGGTGAATTAAATTGGGTAATTTGTGAAAGAATGTTGATTATAAACATATTCTTAGGAAGAGGACTTGAACCAGTGCAGAAAAAGTTTCAGTTTTACATAATTACCGGGCTCTGCCAGCGTAACGAACCCTGTTCTACAGTAGGGTATGTATAAATTAATTGAATGTAGATTATATCATCATTTAGTTTGAAGACATTTTGTAAAGGAAGCCGTATTGCTCTTGTCCTTTCATACTGGAAGAAATCTGCAATAGACAGAAACCAACCAGGATGACTCCAGTCTGAACTCAGATCACGTGAGACTTTAATCGTTGAACAAACAGACAATTAATAGCAGTTATACCGTTGAAATGTCGTGATCCAGCATCAAGGTCATAAACCATATTGCCCATATGAACTCCAGAATACAATTACACTGTTATCCCTAGGAAAACTTGTTCCATTGACCAGTGTTTTAGAAGAACAGGTGATAAAGCATTTTGACTAGCTGGCCTAAATTTTAATCACTCAGAAGTGGTTTTATTCTCCAAAAAATAAATGGCGCATGGGCTCAAGACACACCTGCTTCAGTAGTTGTGGCGTGCAGACTCAGTAGTTGTGGCCCAATGGCTTAGTTGTTCCGTGGCACGTGAGATCTTCCCGGACCGGGGATCGAACTGGGTCCCCTGCATTGGCAGGCGAATTCTTAATCACTGCATCACCAGGGAAGTCCCAGATTCGCAGTCTCCCTTTTAATATACCTTAAGCCCAAAGAATCCATGGAAAATTGTTAGAGAAAATAAGGCAATAAAATATTGTAAGGACTATAACAGAAGCATATAGTACACAGTTCATATAGACACATCCCAAGCAGTTACAAAGTATATTAAAAGGGAGGCTGCAATTTTAAAAGAATAAGAAAAATTATACCCACAAACTCCCAATCTTTCCTGAAACGTTGCAATCTGAAACCCTATTGTAGGAAGCAGAAGATTCCAGGAGATATTCTACAAATGAAGCACTCCAAACCCTGTGGTTGGATAAGGAATTCTGGAAGGAAGGTATCCTCACCCAAGGAGAGCAGGTTCCTATACTTCTCTAACATCACATCCCTGTAAAATTCCCATTGATCTTGGTCCAGGCATTCTCACTCCTCTTGACAGAAATCTATGGCCACATCCTGGAATGTCAGCAGTCCCTGAAATTAAACGTACACATGCCATGTGGCCACGGGAAGTGTTCATAATATGACCCAAGAAGAAAACAGCAAGTTAAGAGAAGGTTTTAATTTAGAAGAGTCTCTTTAATTATCCACTAATACATATATATATATATATATATATATATATATAATTTTTTTTTTACAAAGTAACTTTCTCTACCTTATTTCTAACTACAAGAAAAGAGTATGGCATGTGATCCACAAAACCAGTATAGAGACTATACTTGTCTGGAAAAGAAATGATAAAATGATGGTTTCAACACAGGCATATGCATTTTTGAGTGTTTTATTTATATCAAACTGGATAAAATGTGTGTATTTCTCATAGAGAAAAGACCTGTCGAGGTAGAAATGTACCTTTCAACTCTTCATGGGTACACGAGTACACTGGGGAGATTGTAAAAGTGCAGATTGTGATTCAGTAGGTCCGGTGGGCCTGAGTTCTATTTTTTTAACAAGCTGATTTTTAACTAGTGATGCCACAGTCTCTGATTCATTAACCACAACTGTGAATATCAGAGACATAATTAGAAAGGTAAAAATTCACATTTAATTTTGAACTTAAAGTGTTTTATGGATTTTACACCTTTAATAGAATAGTGAGCACAGCAGCAACAATCATTTGTGAATATTTACTATAGACTGTGTATCTTTCTAATTTTTTTGTGTAGGATTCCAGGAAAAAGGCCTGGGCTGCGGCCACAATGGGCGTGGCCCCCAGGCCGGGCCGCCCCTCCAGGACCCCCGACGGGGCCCTGCGCTCCTGGCGGCTCCCTCCCCCGCCGCCCCGCTCCCTCCCGGAAGGCCTCGGGGCAGAGCGGTCCCACCCACTGCGCGCTGAACAGAGCCCGCGTTTCCTCAGAGCTGGAACTCCCGGCTCAGGCGGGGTCTCTTCCCTCCGCCTTCACGGAACTGCCCCGGAGCCCGAGGGCAGGGCGACCTCACTGAGGCTGCCGGCTCTGGAGGTGCCCCGGCGGCCGAAGCCATGACAGTCGCGGGGACGGCGGGCCGGGTAAGTGGGCGCCGACCCTCTGCCTGGTCCGGTGCCCGGGCGGCAGCACAAGACCAGCTTCTGAGGGGCAGGGGTTCGCTGCCACCCGCCGCTGCTGTGCAGAAAGAGCGGCCTCCAGCGTCTGGTCCCCGGGAACTTCGGTCCGTCCTCTCGCCCCTGCCCTCGTCCTGGCTCGCGAGACCTGGTGGGCGTGAGGAGGGGGTCGGCCTGAGCGTCCTGAGGGGAAACGGGGCAAGGGAGGCGCAGGGTCCGGCTGCAGCGTCAGCGCCCCTCTTCCCGACTGCGGGGAAAGCGGCTGAAAACTCCTCCCGAGGCGCGCAGGCCCCTTATTCAGCCGAGTCCCTCTGCGCTCCTTCCTCCCTGAGCTAAAGTACCGGGGGGAGGGGACAGGGCAGGGAACTGGCGCAGGTAATGGGGAACATCCAAAGGTGATTGTTAACTAAGGAAAACCAGCTCTCCCAAGGTGAGGAATGCGGCGCTTTTCTTTGCCTGGGCTCACTGAATTCCTTCCTTTGATATGCACCTCAGCTCTCTGGGGCCTGCATTCTGTATTTGCATATCCTGAGTGCCTCAGGGCCCGCCGGCTCACATTGGAGGGCTGCAAGTGCTGAAGACTGTGACATCCTTTGTTTACTGATAGGGCAAGAACTATTCCATTTCTCACAGGCTTGAGGGGCAGACAGTGGAAAAAAGTCAGAGAATCTCACTCGGCCTGTACTTTGGTTTACATATAGATAATATTTATACTTAACTGTGCTAATAGAGGTTCTCAAGTCCAATCAACTTGTACTACTGCCCTCTATGTATCAATTTCATCAATATCATAAGATAAATGCCTATAGAATTGACTTAATCCATTTAAATAGGATAATGATTTTGAAAGGACACATAATAGAAATATAACAACGAAACCTTTACCACTAAAGGCTGGGTCTGGAACACCCTAAATAAATGTTCCATTGTTAAAATATTGAAAGATGTAGTCAATAGAAATATCAACAAAAATGACAAATAATAAGGGTAGCAGAATGTTGAAATGTTCTATCTTTATCATTAAAGTGGCAGAAAATCATTTATTAGTAGGCACTGGGGGCAGAAGATGCCTGATTTTATATCTGTGTCATATTTGTGCAGTTGTTTCAACAACTAACTTAAAGACAAAATGGAAAAACAAGGAGGTTTGTGCCTGAGATCATGTTGATGTGAAACCAGGGATGGCCACCTTGTGCCAGGTGAGTTAAGTTTACCTGGCAGGTAGACCGCAGAGCTCCTGGGAAGCAAGGGTTGGAATTTTTCTGCTGGGTGCCCCTTAGGTTCTGTGACTTGACTGACTGTGAGTCATGTTTCGGGAAAGACCTGATCACAGGAAAAGGGTGGGAATAGAGTGATTTGGGGAGCAGCTAACAACATTCATCACAGCTCACGGCCTGAATGAATTTTAAAGAAACAGGAAAACAAATGCTTCTTATGGAATCAGAGAATGTGAGGGCTGGACAATCCCAGAAAATGAGGAACACCCATCCCATTTTCCAGATGACAAAACAGAGGTCCAGCAAGGTGAAATCCCTCACCCAAGTTGCACCCGTCTCTCCTCCCCACTACGTGGTTCATGAAAGCAGGACTCTTCCTGTCTTGATCACTGCTGAACCCCAAAAAGGGCCAGGCATCTAGCAGCTGCTCCAAAAATTTGGGTTGACTGTAGGAACAATGCTATTTCTTTCTTTCTCACTCTTATTCAGGATTGTGCCAAGAACTCCCCAGGTTGCAATGTAATTCGATAAATGTAAATATTAATTGAGTTTTGTTGTGATGAGGACTTAGGCTTTGAAGGTAACAGACTTGGTTCAGATCTTGGTTCTGCCACTCCATAGCTGTTTGGCTTTGGGAAAATTACTAAACCTCTCTGAGATTATTTCCTCCTTTGTAAAGTGGGGATAAATCTATCTGAGCCAGCAGAGCAGCTGCATGAGAGATGTGCACTAAATATTGGTCTTTCTCACTCTCCTACGCCATCTCTCTGTTCTTCCCAGAGAAGCTGTACAGAAGGATATAGTACTTTTGTTTAAAATAGTTAACTAATTAATTAATTAATTTGTTTTTGGCTGCGTTGGGTCTTCGTTGCTATGCGCAGGCTTTGCCTAGTTGCGGCAAGCGGGGGCTACTCTTAGTTGCGGTGCGCGGGCTTCTCATTGCGGTGGCTTCTCTTGCTAGCCTTAACCCCAATGCTAGCCTTAACCCTGGCTCTCACAACATGAATTCCTCTTCCCATATCTTATCCACTAATTAATATAAATGTAGGCATATTATTTCTATTAGCCATATCACACCTAGCCATTTACTCCATCCTCAGATCTGGATGAACTTCACATTCAAAATACTCACTCACTGGAGCTCTAGGAGCAATAGCACAATCATCTCATATGAAGTAATGTAGCAGTTATTCTATTCTCAGTCTTACTGATAAATGGATCATTTACACTTTCAACAGTAATTATTACACAAGAACACCTATGACTAATTTTCTCCTGACCCCTACCCAGAATTTGATTATCTCCGCAGTAGCCGAAATCCAACGAAGCCCCACTTGATTTCACGGAAGTAGCATCAAAACCTGTATATGTCTTCAATGTAGAAAATGTAGCAGGCCCATTCACCCCGTCCCTCCTAGAGAATATGTCAATTTCCCTATAATAAAATTTCCACAGCAATCTATTTTTAGGAGCATTCGACAATCCCTAGGTGCCAGAATTATATACAGCCCAAGTCATCATTAAAACACATCTAACAATCTCCTTTCTATGAATTTGAGCCTCCTACCTACAATTTTGATATGATCAACGCATACATCTCTTATGAAAAGTGTTTTTACGACTAACATTAATCTTATGTATATGAGAGTTTTCACTACTTGTCATCATACCAGGCAACCCACCACAAATTTAAGAAATATGTCTGACAAAAGAGTTACTTTGATAGAGTAAATCATAGAGGTTTCAATGCTCTGATTCCTGGAATTGAATTCTTCCTAATAATTTTACATTCTCCATGCTACCTACCACATTACACCACATGCTATATAGTAAAGTTCTCTAAGTAAGCTACAGGCCCATACCCCAAAAATATTTTTGTATATCCTTCCTGAGCTAATAAACTCTCATTGTTTTTACCATCATTCTACTGACCATTTTCTCAGGAAATATAATTGTATAACAAGCTCACACTGGTTAATGGTATCCCCATTCTAATAAAAAACATGAACCCATAAGCTACAGAAGCATCCAACAAATATTTCCTAAAACAGTCCACCACATCAATACTACTTATAATGGCTATTATCATTAATCTAATATACTCTGGTCAAAGAGCACAATGAATAACAAAAATCTTTAATCCAGCAGCATCCACCCTCATGACAATCGCCCTTGTCACAAAAGTAGGACTTTCCCCATTTCACTTCTGAGTGCCTGAAGTCACACGAGGCATCCCATGAACAGCAGACCTGATGCTATCAACATGACAAAATTGCACCCCTATCAGTTTTATACCACAGGTCACCTTCCATCAACCTAAATATACTATTAATCATAGTGATATTATAAATCATAGCTGGAGGCTGAGGCAGACTTCGCCATACTCACCTGGAAAATATTACACCCTCCTCATCAATTGCCCATATAGGATGAATAACAGCTATTATAATGTATATTCAGATTATAACAATTCTAACCATACTAATTTATATCATAACAACACTATCTTCTTCTTATTTATGCCCAGATCATGTACTACAAGAGTATCATTATCACACACATGAGATAAAACACCTCCCATCACAATCATTTTCCTCACCATTATAGTATCATTAGGACATCGCCCATCACTATCAGGCTTTCTACCCAAATGAATAATTATCCAAGAGATAACAAAAACGACAACATCATTCTACCAACACTAATAGCCATCATAGCAGTCCTCAGCATATATTTCTACTTGCAGCTAACATACTCCACATCACTAACTATATTCCCTTCATTAAACAACACAAACACAAAGCAATTTGAACATACAAAGAAATAACCTTCCTATCATTACCAATCATAATACCCACACGGTTACTACACACAACACCCATTCTATCGGTGCTGGACTAGGAATTTAGGTTAGTTCAGACCAAGAGCTTTCAAAACCCTAAACAAGTGAAATTTACTTAATTCCTAAAAATAAGGATTGCAAGACTTTATTCTACATCAATTGAATGTAAAGCAAACACTGTATTGAAGCCAAATCTTTACGAGATTGATGAGTTTTAACCCCAGGAAACTTTAGTTAACAGGCAAATCCTCTAGTCAACTGACTTCAGTCTACTTCTCCTTCATTTGAGAAAGAAAAAAAGAAAAAAAAAAAAAAAGGCAGGATAATCACTGGCAGAATTGAAGCTGCTTCTCTGAAGTTACAATTCAATTTGTTGATTCACCACAGGGTTTGCCAGAAAGAGGGCTCAATCTCTGTCTTTAGATTTACAGTCTAATGCTAACTCAGTCATTTTACCTCTGTTCATACACTGCTGATTATTTTCAACAAATCACAAAGATATCGGCATTTTATATTTACTATTTGGTGCTTGAGCTGGAGTAGCAGGCAGCACCTTAATTATATTAATCCAGGCTGAGCTATGCTGACCTGGACCGCTACTTGGAGATGCCCAAATCTGTAAGGTTGTCATAACAGTCCCTGCACTTGTAATAATTTTCTTTATAGCTGTACTCGTTATGATTGCAGGCTTTGAAAACTGACTTGGGCCACTAATAACTCGGACACCTGAAGTAGCATTTCCCCCAATAAATCATATAAACGTTTGACTACTTCCCCCATCATTCTTACTCCTACTCATATCACCAATAGTAGAAGCTGGTTCTGGTACCAGTGGGACGGTGTATTCAGCTCTAGCCTGCAATCTGGCCCATGCAGGAGCCTCTGTCGACCTAACTGTTTTCTCCTTACATTTAGCAGGTGTCTCCTCAATTCTTGGTATTATTACTTTTATTACTATAGTCTTTAATACAAAACCAGCAGTCATATCCCAATACCAAACACCATTATTTGTTTAATCTTCCCCAACTATAGCCATATTACTATAATTACCAATCTCAGTCCAAGCAGCCAGAATTGCCATGCTGTTAAGAGATAGAAATCTAAACACTACTTTCTTTGACCCTGCAGGAGGAG
This sequence comes from Balaenoptera physalus, assembly GCF_965194825.1. Lineage (NCBI taxonomy): Eukaryota > Metazoa > Chordata > Mammalia > Artiodactyla > Balaenopteridae > Balaenoptera > Balaenoptera physalus. Next base: position 1,399,352 of record NW_028126506.1, read on the forward strand.
ACCGAATCCTATACCAACACCTCTTTTGATACTTTGCTCACCCTGAAGTCTGTATTCATGGCCTAACAGGGTTTGTTATAAACTCACATAGCATTACATACTATTTAGGACAAAAATTGCCTTTCAGCTATCTGGGAATAGTATGAGTCATGTCCACTGGTTTTTTAGGAGTTCTCTTGTGGGCCCATCATATGTTTACCATAGGGATAGCTGTGGACTCAGGAGCATACTTTGCATCAGCTACCGTAATTACTTCTATCCCTACAGGAGTAAAAGTATCTAGCTGATTAGCAACTCTTTATTTAATTTTTCTTTTTCTTTTCTTTTTTTTTTTTTTTTTTTGGCTGAGTTGGGTCTTGGTTGCTGCGCATGGGCTTTCTCTGGTTGCGGTGAGCGGCAGCTACTCTTCGTTGCGGTGTGCGGCCCTTTCATTGCAGTGGCTTCTCTTGTTGCAGAGCACGGCCTCTAGGCGCGTGGGCTTCAGTAGTTGTGGCTTGCGGGCTCTAGAGGGCAGGCTCAGTAGTTGTGGCACACGGGCTTTTTGCTCCGCGGCATGTGGAATCTTCCCAGACAAGGGCTCGAACCCGTGTTCCCTGCATTGGCAGACGAATTCTTAACCACTGCATCACCAGGGAAGTCCCTGGTTAGCAACTGTTCACGGAGGTAATACTATATGACCTCCCACTATATTATGAGTTTTAGGCTTTAGTTTTTCTTTTTACAGTAGGTGGTTTGACAGGAATCATCTTAGTCAACTCATCCCCAGACATTGTCCTCCAGGATACATACTATGTAGTAGCACACTTCCATGACCTAATGTCCATGGGAGCAGTCTTCACTATTATAGGAGGCTTTCTACACTGATTCCCACTATTCTCAGGTTATACAGTTAACTCAGCATGAGCAAAAATTCACTTCACAAGTATATTTGTAGTAGTAAATATGACTTCCTGCAGCACTTTCGTGGCCTCTCAGGGATGTCACTACGTTAGTCTGAGTACCCTGAGGCACACACAACATGAAATATTTTGTCTTTAGGCTCATTCATCTCAGTAGCAGCAGTAATGCTAATAATCTTCATACTTTGGAAAGCATTTGTGTCTAAACAAGAAGTCTTAGCAGTGGAAATTGCTACTCCTAACCTAGAATGGTTACACGGATGTCCTCCACCATATCCTACGTTTCAAGATCCTACCTATGTAAATGTAAAATAAGGAAGGACTCAAGTCCTTTTCAACCAGTTTCAAGCCAACACCATAACAATTATGTCTTCCTCAATAAATGAGATAAAAGTAAAAAGTGATGTAGCTTTGTCAAAGTTAAATGATAGGCTAAAATCCTGTATATGACTAAGGCATATCAATTTCATCTAGGCTCTCAAGATACAACATCACCGATTATGGAAGAACTTTTACATTTTCTTCATCACACATTAATAGTGATTTTTAAAATAAGTTCTCTAGTCCTCTATATCATTTCACTAATATTGACATCTAAACTCATATGCATACAATAGATGCACAGGTAGAGAAAATGTGAACAATTTACTAGCTATTATTGTAATCTTAATTGCCCTATCATCATTGTGAATCCTTTACATGATACATGAAATCAATAACTCTTCCCAAACCATAAAAAACTATGGGTCAGTAACGATACTGAAGCTACAAATACACAGATTACGAAGATTTAAATGTTGACTCCTCTGTAATCCCCACATCAGAGCTAAAACCAGGAGAATAATGACTAATAGAAGTCAACAACCGAGTAGTTAGGGATAGTCATTGAATATTAGTTTCATCTGAAATTGTTGTACACTCCGGAGTTGTTCCTTCTCAGGCCTAAAAGAAGCTGCTATCCCAGGACGCCTAACTTAAAGAATCCTAATATCAACAGGACCAGGCCTATGTTGTGGACAAGAGAGCTCGTTTTCCTGAGTTCAAAGACAGGACAGAGGGATATGTCTGAGATATGGGGTGAATCTGCAGCCCATGGGGATGCACTCTCCAAGCTCCAGTATAGGAATGGGGCCTCTAGGGTCCCAGGCCACCCACCACGCCCTCTGGAGCAGGATCTGGGCAACATTCCCTGTCAGTGATGAGGCAGCCCTAGCACTTGTCACGGCCCGATGTCGTGTCCTATGTGGGCCCCATGCTCTTGGGACCACACCCCACACTCTGCAGGTCCATGCTACAGGGTCCTTCATGCCTCAGGAGTAGAGACCACACAGTAAGCAGTTCCCTCCCCAACCAGCAGGAGGAGGGGAGGAGAACAGGGGCACCAGGGGACTCTCACTCAGACAACAACACCCCAGCGGTGCCAGCGGGGACAGTGATGATGCAGATGAGGCACAGATCAAGAGATGGGACCAGAGGACCCAAAAGGCAGCTGGTCAGGTCCTGGCTCACCTGCACCCTGGACACCTTTGTCCCGCATACACCCCCTTCCTCATACACCCTCTCCTTAAATGCAGATTCTTCAGATGCGAACAGGCAGAGCTTCAGACTGAAAGTCAGCTCTTCCAAAATGACCCGTCAGCAAACACTGCAGGATTCCACTCCAGTGGGTTCCCTGCAGTCGACAACTCAGGGACTGAAGTGGCTATCGATGCCAGGGGCAGTGGGAGGGAATGGGGAATGAGACTTTCATGGTTGTGGAATTTTGGTTTTGCAGGACGAAAAGTTCTAGTGATGGTGGTGATGGCTCCACGAGAAAGTGAATCTATCTGATGCCTCAGAAACGTGCACTTAAAATGGTGATGATGGTAAAGGGTATGTGACGTGTGTTTTATTTCACTTAAAATAAATTCTTAAAATAATGTCTTGTTAATTGAGATTCCATTTCGACTCCCCTTCATCACAAATGTCGGAGGCCCAGACACAGTCCCCTACCTTAGGGGCCATCACGGTACCCTCACAGAGCACGTGGGAGACCATTCTTAGGGGGGGCTAGTCTGTGCTCACCTGACCTCTGTCCAGGGGGACCCAGGCAGTGGTGACCCCCATAGATTAGACATATGATATGCTATCGTATTAATACGATACCACCAAGTGTTGTCACTCACCGGAACACAGAGCAGCAACCCACTCAAACATGCCTGACCTCATATGATTGTGACAAGATGAAGAGAAGAAAAGGAACCACAGGTTAATCAGGACAACACCCTTAATGCAGAGGTTGGAAATCTCAAAGGGGACAGGACACACTGCAGGCAAAGAGCGCATATGCGGTCTCCCCATCCATGTGATCCTGACCCATGCAGGTATGGTGAGACCCACACAGTCCCCGCACCCTATACCTGGGGCCACACATCCACACTCACCAGGGTGACCCACCTCCCCAGACCCCTCCACCTGGGTCACATGTCCACAGTCCCAGGGTGACCTCACCTCCCCAGACCCTGCACCTGGGGTCACACGTCCCCTTGGTCAGGACACCATGGCTCTGCAGGGGGCTCCCCCAATGTGGAAACAAGCTGGGTCCCTGGGACCTCCTGGGATGGGAAAAAGTGTCAGGTGGGTCTCCTTTCCCCACACTTGTCCCAGAGGAGTTCTCCTCTTCTCACTTTGGTTCTGTGTGATTTTAACTGTTTGTACAGCTTTCATACTAAAGTTGAACACACGACCCTGGTGCTGGCATGCTCAGTCCTTTCTCGTCTCACTTACATGTTGAGAAAACTCACAGGACAGCAGGGCTGAAAGCCGAGGGGCAGCTCTGGACTCTGCTGAGTAGGGACGGTAGACTGGAGGGAGAGCTCAGCAGCAGCCTCAGCTGTCACCCATCGGCCTTTTGCCCGATCTGCGTGCCCTGCAATCAATTCAGCAGCTAAACCTGCTTCCCTATGCACCATGCACGTGCTGGTAAATTGGAATTATTGCCAGGTAGTCCTCCTGAGGATTCTCCATGAGCCCCAGGGAAGGTGAACCTTGCAGGGATTAAGACTAAGGCCCCGACCATAGCACTGACCCTTGGGAGGACCAGGTCACCACACTCAGAAGAGAGGCTGTTACGTAGACAAGCCCACCTCAGCTCCAGACCCCAGACATCTAAGCACTGACATTCAGATGCAGGCACGGAGCTTCCCAGTACTGAGGCCAGGCCGGGTCTCTACCCAGGTCCCCATAGTCCTAGCGTACACAGAACATGGTCAGGTCTAAATCTTCTTATTATAGACAACACATGGTCAGCTCTAAACATAATCAGTAGACAGGACATGCAGAGGTCTAAATCTACCATGTAGACACAACTTGATCATGTTTAAACTAGCTTAGGGCTGATCTCATAGGGGGTACAGATCACACACATGGGTCTCTCATCTTTGGACACCCACGTCAGGAAACTGAACAAAATCTTTGTCATTAAACATTTCAACAGGTAAAACAGAAATGTTCCCAATTTCTCTGGCCACCTGATGGTCAGGATCCACGGGCGAGCCACGAACTTCTTAGAGTGCAGCCCAGTCTGCTGCCAGGACAGACAAGAAGTGGCCTGATTCCAGCCTCCCAGGCTTCCAGAAGGAGGCGGCCACACTACAAGCCAGGTCAGGAGAGTCCTGCATGGTCCGGGCCGGGAGATCCTGTCTGTCCATTCGTCTGGCCGATTCCGGGCGGGGCGCTCAGGGCCGCTGAGAGCCCTGCCCTCAGGTCCTGCTTCCCTGCAGCGTGTGCGTGTGCGTGTGCGTGTGCGTGTGTGTGTGTAGAGGGGGCGGTGGCTGACGGCTCCCATGGTTCCCAACCCGGGCACCGCGCTGTCTTCGAGGGGAGGCACGGGGAGAGGTAGGGGCACAGAAGCCGTTGGAGAGGAGAACCCACCGCGGAACTCCTTGCACACTGGCTCGCCCCACCCGGAGACCCGCCTGCCCATCGTGGGCCGCATGTCGCCCCCTAGTCCCCCAACCCCGAGGGCAGGGTGCCTGCTCTTTCAACAGCACAGAGTCTCACATGAAGGAGACCCAGTGTGGACTGTCAGCCCCCAACTCCTGATGCTGTGTTTAGGGGGAGAATGAACCCCCTTGACTGGGCGATGGGACCCTGTGAGGAAAGAGGTGGCGGCCCGATCCAAGTCGGGGCCTGGCTGAGATATGAGGAAACAGGAGCCAAGGGCAGGGCCTGGAGGCCAGGCCAACAGGAGGGGCACCCCCAGCCTTGGCCGGGCTCTGCAACGGTGACATTGTTGCTTTAGGGGACCTGGGACAGGTGACTGAATGTAATGGGAGTCTAAACTGGACCCTGAATGCGGCTTAAAGAAGGTGTGAAGGATGTTACTGAGACAGTGACAGTCATTGGAAGACAAACTCTGTGTCAGGATATCCTGCTCCATCCATTTAAATCCCTGAGATCTGTGACCTTTACGTGGCTACGCAGGATTGTTAGAGCAGCTGCGTGCGGATATATCTGGGGCACAATTCAGTCTGCAGCCAACTTGCAAGTGGTTCCAGCAAACACACAGGTGTGCGCACAGGCAGGCACAGCACACACACAAACATATGCACGTGCACAGCACAAATATATTCACACACTAGCATGTGAACACACATGCACCCATATGCCCATGCACACACTAATGTGTGCAAGTTCACATACCTATCCACATGCACAGCATATTTATGCAAACAGGCACATGCACACGCATAGCACACACACAGGGAATAAAGTGAATCCGTAAAGCATTAATTCCTGAACACAAGTGAAGCTGACATGTATTTTTCCCTTTTCTTAGCCTTGATGTTTTCCACAACAAAAAAGTTTAAGAAAAAAGTTAATGGCAAATGACTTTTGATTCATAGGACTTTCTGATTTTATTCCACAAATATTATGACAGCAGAAATGAATGTAGATATTACATGTGTCCACTAATGGAAGAATGGAGAAGAAAAACACGGTCCATCAATACAAGGGAATGCTATTCAGCCTAAAAAGGAAGTCAATTCTGACACAGGATGCAGCAGGGATGAACCTTGAGGGCATTATGCTCAGTGATGTAAGCTAGACACAAAAAAACAAACAGTGCTTGATCCACTCATACAAGGCCCCTAGAGCAGTCGGAAATATAGAGACATAAAGTAGGATGTTAAGGTCCAGAGGCTGAGGGAGGGACAATGGGGAGTGAGTGTTTAATGGGGACTGTTTCAATTTTGCAAGATGAAAAAGTTCTGGAGGATGATGGTGGTCAGGTTTGCACAACAGTGTGAATTATTTCCTGACCCTGAAATGTGCACTTAAAAATGGTTAAGATAGTACATTTTATGTTATGTGTACCAGACCACAATTTTTAAAACTTTTCCAAAAACAACAGGAAATAGTCCATGAATACCACAAGATGCACAACTTCACTAACAACAGAGGGATTAAAGCCATAAGAAAAATACTGTGCATACACCTACCAGAATGGCAGACATGAAAGACATAGTATCAAATATCAGCAGGATGTGGAGCAATGGAAAGCCTGGTACACAACGGGGGGATGCAACCACATCTGGAGCAATCGGGCCTCAGATAGCGAAGTCCGTGCACAGAGACCCACAGTGCTCCTCCCAGTTGAACACAAACCCACCAGCCCTGCACCAGGACACACGGACATGGACTTGCAGCCACAGGAGCCAAACCTGAAGGAACCTGAAGGCCATCACAGACGGATGCAGAAATGAACCATGCACGCTCCTATGAAGGAATATTCCACAGCAATGGAGTACATTTTGTTTAAAGGTAGTAAAACTATAAAAATTATTTTTTAAAGAAAACTATCTTTACAAGATGAAAGAATCTATAATTCTGGCACCTAGGGATTGTCGAATGCTCCTAAAAATAGATTGCTGTGGAAACGTTTATTATAGGGAAATTGACATATTCTCTAGGAAGGACGCGGTGAATGGGCCTGCTACATTTTCTACATTGAAGACATGTACAGGTTTTGATTCTACTTCTGTTAAATCAAGTGGGGCTTCACTGGACTTCTGCTACTGCGGAGATAATCAAATTCTGGGTAGGGGTCAGGAGAAAATTAGTCATAGGTGTTCTTGTGTAATAATTACTGTTGAAAGTGTAAATGATCCATTTACCAGTAAGACTGAGAATAGAATAACTGCTACATTACTTCATATGAGATGATCCTCTGTGCTATTGTTCCTGGAGCTCCAGTGAGTGAGTATGTTGAATGTGAAGTTCATCCAGATCTGAGGATGGAATAAATGGCTAGGTGTGATATGGCTAATAGAAATAATATGCCTACATTTATACTAATTAGTGGATAAGATATGGGAAGAGGAATTCATGTTGTGAGAGGCAGGGTTATGGCTAGCATTGGGGCAATAATATATAAATTGATGATGTTGATGGACATAGTGGTTCTTTAATAAGTAATTGGAATGCCTCAGCAATGGGTTGTAATCATCCATGGGGGCTGATGATTTTTGGCCCTTTCTGGATTTGTATATAGCCTAGGATTTTCCATTTGGTTAATATGAGGAATGCTATGGTGAATTAAATTGGGTAATTTGTGAAAGAATGTTGATTATAAACATATTCTTAGGAAGAGGACTTGAACCAGTGCAGAAAAAGTTTCAGTTTTACATAATTACCGGGCTCTGCCAGCGTAACGAACCCTGTTCTACAGTAGGGTATGTATAAATTAATTGAATGTAGATTATATCATCATTTAGTTTGAAGACATTTTGTAAAGGAAGCCGTATTGCTCTTGTCCTTTCATACTGGAAGAAATCTGCAATAGACAGAAACCAACCAGGATGACTCCAGTCTGAACTCAGATCACGTGAGACTTTAATCGTTGAACAAACAGACAATTAATAGCAGTTATACCGTTGAAATGTCGTGATCCAGCATCAAGGTCATAAACCATATTGCCCATATGAACTCCAGAATACAATTACACTGTTATCCCTAGGAAAACTTGTTCCATTGACCAGTGTTTTAGAAGAACAGGTGATAAAGCATTTTGACTAGCTGGCCTAAATTTTAATCACTCAGAAGTGGTTTTATTCTCCAAAAAATAAATGGCGCATGGGCTCAAGACACACCTGCTTCAGTAGTTGTGGCGTGCAGACTCAGTAGTTGTGGCCCAATGGCTTAGTTGTTCCGTGGCACGTGAGATCTTCCCGGACCGGGGATCGAACCGGGTCCCCTGCATTGGCAGGCGAATTCTTAATCACTGCATCACCAGGGAAGTCCCAGATTCGCAGTCTCCCTTTTAATATACCTTAAGCCCAAAGAATCCATGGAAAATTGTTAGAGAAAATAAGGCAATAAAATATTGTAAGGACTATAACAGAAGCATATAGTACACAGTTCATATAGACACATCCCAAGCAGTTACAAAGTATATTAAAAGGGAGGCTGCAATTTTAAAAGAATAAGAAAAATTATACCCACAAACTCCCAATCTTTCCTGAAACGTTGCAATCTGAAACCCTATTGTAGGAAGCAGAAGATTCCAGGAGATATTCTACAAATGAAGGACTCCAAACCCTGTGGTTGGATAAGGAATTCTGGAAGGAAGGTATCCTCACCCAAGGAGAGCAGGTTCCTATACTTCTCTAACATCACATCCCTGTAAAATTCCCATTGATCTTGGTCCAGGCATTCTCACTCCTCTTGACAGAAATCTATGGCCACATCCTGGAATGTCAGCAGTCCCTGAAATTAAACGTACACATGTCATGTGGCCACGGGAAGTGTTCATAATATGACCCAAGAAGAAAACAGCAAGTTAAGAGAAGGTTTTAATTTAGAAGAGTCTCTTTAATTATCCACTAATACATATATATATATATATATATATATATAATTTTTTTTTACAAAGTAACTTTCTCTACCTTATTTCTAACTACAATAAAAGAGTATGGCATGTGATCCACAAAACCAGTATAGAGACTATACTTGTCTGGAAAAGAAATGATAAAATGATGGTTTCAACACAGGCATATGCATTTTTGAGTGTTTTATTTATATCAAACTGGATAAAGTGTGTGTATTTCTCATAGAGAAAAGACCTGTCGAGGTAGAAATGTACCTTTCAACTCTTCATGGGTACACGAGTACACTGGGGAGATTGTAAAAGTGCAGATTGTGATTCAGTAGGTCCGGTGGGCCTGAGTTCTATTTTTTTAACAAGCTGATTTTTAACTAGTGATGCCACAGTCTCTGATTCATTAACCACAACTGTGAATATCAGAGACATAATTAGAAAGGTAAAAATTCACATTTAATTTTGAACTTAAAGTGTTTTATGGATTTTACACCTTTAATAGAATAGTGAGCACAGCAGCAACAATCATTTGTGAGTATTTACTATAGACTGTGTATCTTTCTAATTTTTTTGTGTAGGATTCCAGGAAAAAGGCCTGGGCTGCGGCCACAATGGGCGTGGCCCCCAGGCCGGGCCGCCCCTCCAGGACCCCCGACGGGGCCCTGCGCTCCTGGCGGCTCCCTCCCCCGCCGCCCCGCTCCCTCCCGGAAGGCCTCGGGGCAGAGCGGTCCCACCCACTGCGCGCTGAACAGAGCCCGCGTTTCCTCAGAGCTGGAACTCCCGGCTCAGGCGGGGTCTCTTCCCTCCGCCTTCACGGAACTGCCCCGGAGCCCGAGGGCAGGGCGACCTCACTGAGGCTGCCGGCTCTGGAGGTGCCCCGGCGGCCGAAGCCATGACAGTCGCGGGGACGGCGGGCCGGGTAAGTGGGCGCCGACCCTCCGCCTGGTCCGGTGCCCGGGCGGCAGCACAAGACCAGCTTCTGAGGGGCAGGGGTTCGCTGCCACCCGCCGCTGCTGTGCAGAAAGAGCGGCCTCCAGCGTCTGGTCCCCGGGAACTTCGGTCCGTCCTCTCGCCCCTGCCCTCGTCCTGGCTCGCGAGACCTGGTGGGCGTGAGGAGGGGGTCGGCCTGAGCGTCCTGAGGGGAAACGGGGCAAGGGAGGCGCAGGGTCCGGCTGCAGCGTCAGCGCCCCTCTTCCCGACTGCGGGGAAAGCGGCTGAAAACTCCTCCCGAGGCGCGCAGGCCCCTTATTCAGCCGAGTCCCTCTGCGCTCCTTCCTTCCTGAGCTAAAGTACCGGGGGGAGGGGACAGGGCAGGGAACTGGCGCAGGTAATGGGGAACATCCAAAGGTGATTGTTAACTAAGGAAAACCAGCTCTCCCAAGGTGAGGAATGCGGCGCTTTTCTTTGCCTGGGCTCACTGAATTCCTTCCTTTGATATGCACCTCAGCTCTCTGGGGCCTGCATTCTGTATTTGCATATCCTGAGTGCCTCAGGGCCCGCCGGCTCACATTGGAGGGCTGCAAGTGCTGAAGACTGTGACATCCTTTGTTTACTGATAGGGCAAGAACTATTCCATTTCTCACAGGCTTGAGGGGCAGACAGTGGAAAAAAGTCAGAGAATCTCACTCGGCCTGTACTTTGGTTTACATATAGATAATATTTATACTTAACTGTGCTAATAGAGGTTCTCAAGTCCAATCAACTTGTACTACTGCCCTCTATGTATCAATTTCATCAATATCATAAGATAAATGCCTATAGAATTGACTTAATCCATTTAAATAGGATAATGATTTTGAAAGGAAACATAATAGAAATATAACAACGAAACCTTTACCACTAAAGGCTGGGTCTGGAACACCCTAAATAAATGTTCCATTGTTAAAATATTGAAAGATGTAGTCAATAGAAATATCAACAAAAATGACAAATAATAAGGGTAGCAGAATGTTGAAATGTTCTATCTTTATCATTAAAGTGGCAGAAAATCATTTATTAGTAGGCACTGGGGGCAGAAGATGCCTGATTTTATATCTGTGTCATATTTGTGCAGTTGTTTCAACAAGTAACTTAAAGACAAAATGGAAAAACAAGGAGGTTTGTGCCTGAGATCATGTTGATGTGAAACCAGGGATGGCCACCTTGTGCCAGGTGAGTTAAGTTTACCTGGCAGGTAGACCGCAGAGCTCCTGGGAAGCAAGGGTTGGAATTTTTCTGCTGGGTGCCCCTTAGGTTCTGTGACTTGACTGACTGTGAGTCATGTTTCGGGAAAGACCTGATCACAGGAAAAGGGTGGGAATAGAGTGATTTGGGGAGCAGCTAACAACATTCATCACAGCTCACGGCCTGAATGAATTTTAAAGAAACAGGAAAACAAATGCTTCTTATGGAATCAGAGAATGTGAGGGCTGGACAATCCCAGAAAATGAGGAACACCCATCCCATTTTCCAGATGACAAAACAGAGGTCCAGCAAGGTGAAATCCCTCACCCAAGTTGCACCCGTCTCTCCTCCCCACTACGTGGTTCATGAAAGCAGGACTCTTCCTGTCTTGATCACTGCTGAACCCCAAAAAGGGCCAGGCATCTAGCAGCTGCTCCAAAAATTTGGGTTGACTGTAGGAACAATGCTATTTCTTTCTTTCTCACTCTTATTCAGGATTGTGCCAAGAACTCCCCAGGTTGCAATGTAATTCGATAAATGTAAATATTAATTGAGTTTTGTTGTGATGAGGACTTAGGCTTTGAAGGTAACAGACTTGGTTCAGATCTTGGTTCTGCCACTCCATAGCTGTTTGGCTTTGGGAAAATTACTAAACCTCTCTGAGATTATTTCCTCCTTTGTAAAGTGGGGATAAATCTATCTGAGCCAGCAGAGCAGCTGCATGAGAGATGTGCACTAAATATTGGTCTTTCTCACTCTCCTACGCCATCTCTCTGTTCTTCCCAGAGAAGCTGTACAGAAGGATATAGTACTTTTGTTTAAAATAGTTAACTAATTAATTAATTAATTTGTTTTTGTCTGCGTTGGGTCTTCGTTGCTATGCGCAGGCTTTGCCTAGTTGCGGCAAGCGGGGGCTACTCTTAGTTGCGGTGCGCGGGCTTCTCATTGCGGTGGCTTCTCTTGCTAGCCTTAACCCCAATGCTAGCCTTAACCCTGGCTCTCACAACATGAATTCCTCTTCCCATATCTTATCCACTAATTAATATAAATGTAGGCATATTATTTCTATTAGCCATATCACACCTAGCCATTTACTCCATCCTCAGATCTGGATGAACTTCACATTCAAAATACTCACTCACTGGAGCTCTAGGAGCAATAGCACAATCATCTCATATGAAGTAATGTAGCAGTTATTCTATTCTCAGTCTTACTGATAAATGGATCATTTACACTTTCAACAGTAATTATTACACAAGAACACCTATGACTAATTTTCTCCTGACCCCTACCCAGAATTTGATTATCTCCGCAGTAGCCGAAATCCAACGAAGCCCCACTTGATTTCACGGAAGTAGCATCAAAACCTGTATATGTCTTCAATGTAGAAAATGTAGCAGGCCCATTCACCCCGTCCCTCCTAGAGAATATGTCAATTTCCCTATAATAAAATTTCCACAGCAATCTATTTTTAGGAGCATTCGACAATCCCTAGGTGCCAGAATTATATACAGCCCAAGTCATCATTAAAACACATCTAACAATCTCCTTTCTATGAATTTGAGCCTCCTACCTACAATTTTGATATGATCAACGCATACATCTCTTATGAAAAGTGTTTTTACGACTAACATTAATCTTATGTATATGAGAGTTTTCACTACTTGTCATCATACCAGGCAACCCACCACAAATTTAAGAAATATGTCTGACAAAAGAGTTACTTTGATAGAGTAAATCATAGAGGTTTCAATGCTCTGATTCCTGGAATTGAATTCTTCCTAATAATTTTACATTCTCCATGCTACCTACCACATTACACCACATGCTATATAGTAAAGTTCTCTAAGTAAGCTACAGGCCCATACCCCAAAAATATTTTTGTATATCCTTCCTGAGCTAATAAACTCTCATTGTTTTTACCATCATTCTACTGACCATTTTCTCAGGAAATATAATTGTATAACAAGCTCACACTGGTTAATGGTATCCCCATTCTAATAAAAAACATGAACCCATAAGCTACAGAAGCATCCAACAAATATTTCCTAAAACAGTCCACCACATCAATACTACTTATAATGGCTATTATCATTAATCTAATATACTCTGGTCAAAGAGCACAATGAATAACAAAAATCTTTAATCCAGCAGCATCCACCCTCATGACAATCGCCCTTGTCACAAAAGTAGGACTTTCCCCATTTCACTTCTGAGTGCCTGAAGTCACACGAGGCATCCCATGAACAGCAGACCTGATGCTATCAACATGACAAAATTGCACCCCTATCAGTTTTATACCACAGGTCACCTTCCATCAACCTAAATATACTATTAATCATAGTGATATTATAAATCATAGCTGGAGGCTGAGGCAGACTTCGCCATACTCACCTGGAAAATATTACACCCTCCTCATCAATTGCCCATATAGGATGAATAACAGCTATTATAATGTATATTCAGATTATAACAATTCTAACCATACTAATTTATATCATAACAACACTATCTTCTTCTTATTTATGCCCAGATCATGTACTACAAGAGTATCATTATCACACACATGAGATAAAACACCTCCCATCACAATCATTTTCCTCACCATTATAGTATCATTAGGACATCGCCCATCACTATCAGGCTTTCTACCCAAATGAATAATTATCCAAGAGATAACAAAAACGACAACATCATTCTACCAACACTAATAGCCATCATAGCAGTCCTCAGCATATATTTCTACTTGCAGCTAACATACTCCACATCACTAACTATATTCCCTTCATTAAACAACACAAACACAAAGCAATTTGAACATACAAAGAAATAACCTTCCTATCATTACCAATTATAATACCCACACGGTTACTACACACAACACCCATTCTATCGGTGCTGGACTAAGAATTTAGGTTAGTTCAGACCAAGAGCTTTCAAAACCCTAAACAAGTGAAATTTACTTAATTCCTAAAAATAAGGATTGCAAGACTTTATTCTACATCAATTGAATGTAAAGCAAACACTGTATTGAAGCCAAATCTTTACGAGATTGATGAGTTTTAACCCCAGGAAACTTTAGTTAACAGGCAAATCCTCTAGTCAACTGACTTCAGTCTACTTCTCCTTCATTTGAGAAAGAAAAAAAGAAAAAAAAAAAAAGGCAGGATAATCACTGGCAGAATTGAAGCTGCTTCTCTGAAGTTACAATTCAATTTGTTGATTCACCACAGGGTTTGCCAGAAAGAGGGCTCAATCTCTGTCTTTAGATTTACAGTCTAATGCTAACTCAGTCATTTTACCTCTGTTCATACACTGCTGATTATTTTCAACAAATCACAAAGATATCGGCATTTTATATTTACTATTTGGTGCTTGAGCTGGAGTAGCAGGCAGCACCTTAATTATATTAATCCAGGCTGAGCTATGCTGACCTGGACCGCTACTTGGAGATGCCCAAATCTGTAAGGTTGTCATAACAGTCCCTGCACTTGTAATAATTTTCTTTATAGCTGTACTCGTTATGATTGCAGGCTTTGAAAACTGACTTGGGCCACTAATAACTCGGACACCTGAAGTAGCATTTCCCCCAATAAATCATATAAACGTTTGACTACTTCCCCCATCATTCTTACTCCTACTCATATCACCAATAGTAGAAGCTGGTTCTGGTACCAGTGGGACGGTGTATTCAGCTCTAGCCTGCAATCTGGCCCATGCAGGAGCCTCTGTCGACCTAACTGTTTTCTCCTTACATTTAGCAGGTGTCTCCTCAATTCTTGGTATTATTACTTTTATTACTATAGTCTTTAATACAAAACCAGCAGTCATATCCCAATACCAAACACCATTATTTGTTTAATCTTCCCCAACTATAGCCATATTACTATAATTACCAATCTCAGTCCAAGCAGCCAGAATTGCCATGCTGTTAAGAGATAGAAATCTAAACACTACTTTCTTTGACCCTGCAGGAGGAGACCGAATCCTATACCAACACCTCTTTTGATACTTTGCTCACCCTGAAGTCTGTATTCATGGCCTAACAGGGTTTGTTATAAACTCACATAGCATTACATACTATTTAGGACAAAAATTGCCTTTCAGCTATCTGGGAATAGTATGAGTCATGTCCACTGGTTTTTTAGGAGTTCTCTTGTGGGCCCATCATATGTTTACCATAGGGATAGCTGTGGACTCAGGAGCATACTTTGCATCAGCTACCGTAATTACTTCTATCCCTACAGGAGTAAAAGTATCTAGCTGATTAGCAACTCTTTATTTAATTTTTCTTTTTCTTTTCTTTTTTTTTTTTTTTTTTGGCTGAGTTGGGTCTTGGTTGCTGCGCATGGGCTTTCTCTGGTTGCGGTGAGCGGCAGCTACTCTTCGTTGCGGTGTGCGGCCCTTTCATTGCAGTGGCTTCTCTTGTTGCAGAGCACGGCCTCTAGGCGCGTGGGCTTCAGTAGTTGTGGCTTGCGGGCTCTAGAGGGCAGGCTCAGTAGTTGTGGCACACGGGCTTTTTGCTCCGCGGCATGTGGAATCTTCCCAGACAAGGGCTCGAACCCGTGTTCCCTGCATTGGCAGACGAATTCTTAACCACTGCATCACCAGGGAAGTCCCTGGTTAGCAACTGTTCACGGAGGTAATACTATATGACCTCCCACTATATTATGAGTTTTAGGCTTTAGTTTTTCTTTTTACAGTAGGTGGTTTGACAGGAATCATCTTAGTCAACTCATCCCCAGACATTGTCCTCCAGGATACATACTATGTAGTAGCACACTTCCATGACCTAATGTCCATGGGAGCAGTCTTCACTATTATAGGAGGCTTTCTACACTGATTCCCACTATTCTCAGGTTATACAGTTAACTCAGCATGAGCAAAAATTCACTTCACAAGTATATTTGTAGTAGTAAATATGACTTCCTGCAGCACTTTCGTGGCCTCTCAGGGATGTCACTACGTTAGTCTGAGTACCCTGAGGCACACACAACATGAAATATTTTGTCTTTAGGCTCATTCATCTCAGTAGCAGCAGTAATGCTAATAATCTTCATACTTTGGAAAGCATTTGTGTCTAAACAAGAAGTCTTAGCAGTGGAAATTGCTACTCCTAACCTAGAATGGTTACACGGATGTCCTCCACCATATCCTACGTTTCAAGATCCTACCTATGTAAATGTAAAATAAGGAAGGACTCAAGTCCTTTTCAACCAGTTTCAAGCCAACACCATAACAATTATGTCTTCCTCAATAAATGAGATAAAAGTAAAAAGTGATGTAGCTTTGTCAAAGTTAAATGATAGGCTAAAATCCTGTATATGACTAAGGCATATCAATGTCATCTAGGCTCTCAAGATACAACATCACCGATTATGGAAGAACTTTTACATTTTCTTCATCACACATTAATAGTGATTTTTAAAATAAGTTCTCTAGTCCTCTATATCATTTCACTAATATTGACATCTAAACTCATATGCATACAATAGATGCACAGGTAGAGAAAATGTGAACAATTTACTAGCTATTATTGTAATCTTAATTGCCCTATCATCATTGTGAATCCTTTACATGATACATGAAATCAATAACTCTTCCCAAACCATAAAAAACTATGGGTCAGTAACGATACTGAAGCTACAAATACACAGATTACGAAGATTTAAATGTTGACTCCTCTGTAATCCCCACATCAGAGCTAAAACCAGGAGAATAATGACTAATAGAAGTCAACAACCGAGTAGTTAGGGATAGTCATTGAATATTAGTTTCATCTGAAATTGTTGTACACTCCGGAGTTGTTCCTTCTCAGGCCTAAAAGAAGCTGCTATCCCAGGACGCCTAACTTAAAGAATCCTAATATCAACAGGACCAGGCCTATGTTGTGGACAAGAGAGCTCGTTTTCCTGAGTTCAAAGACAGGACAGAGGGATA
The DNA here is from genome assembly GCF_965194825.1 of Balaenoptera physalus. Classification (NCBI taxonomy): domain Eukaryota; kingdom Metazoa; phylum Chordata; class Mammalia; order Artiodactyla; family Balaenopteridae; genus Balaenoptera; species Balaenoptera physalus. The sequence goes on from NW_028126506.1 coordinate 1,416,215, forward strand.
TGTCTGAGATATGGGGTGAATCTGCAGCCCATGGGGATGCACTCTCCAAGCTCCAGTATAGGAATGGGGCCTCTAGGGTCCCAGGCCACCCACCACGCCCTCTGGAGCAGGATCTGGGCAACATTCCCTGTCAGTGATGAGGCAGCCCTAGCACTTGTCACGGCCCGATGTCGTGTCCTATGTGGGCCCCATGCTCTTGGGACCACACCCCACACTCTGCAGGTCCATGCTACAGGGTCCTTCATGCCTCAGGAGTAGAGACCACACAGTAAGCAGTTCCCTCCCCAACCAGCAGGAGGAGGGGAGGAGAACAGGGGCACCAGGGGACTCTCACTCAGACAACAACACCCCAGCGGTGCCAGCGGGGACAGTGATGATGCAGATGAGGCACAGATCAAGAGATGGGACCAGAGGACCCAAAAGGCAGCTGGTCAGGTCCTGGCTCACCTGCACCCTGGACACCTTTGTCCCGCATACACCCCCTTCCTCATACACCCTCTCCTTAAATGCAGATTCTTCAGATGCGAACAGGCAGAGCTTCAGACTGAAAGTCAGCTCTTCCAAAATGACCCGTCAGCAAACACTGCAGGATTCCACTCCAGTGGGTTCCCTGCAGTCGACAACTCAGGGACTGAAGTGGCTATCGATGCCAGGGGCAGTGGGAGGGAATGGGGAATGAGACTTTCATGGTTGTGGAATTTTGGTTTTGCAGGACGAAAAGTTCTAGTGATGGTGGTGATGGCTCCACGAGAAAGTGAATCTATCTGATGCCTCAGAAACGTGCACTTAAAATGGTGATGATGGTAAAGGGTATGTGACGTGTGTTTTATTTCACTTAAAATAAATTCTTAAAATAATGTCTTGTTAATTGAGATTCCATTTCGACTCCCCTTCATCACAAATGTCGGAGGCCCAGACACAGTCCCCTACCTTAGGGGCCATCACGGTACCCTCACAGAGCACGTGGGAGACCATTCTTAGGGGGGGCTAGTCTGTGCTCACCTGACCTCTGTCCAGGGGGACCCAGGCAGTGGTGACCCCCATAGATTAGACATATGATATGCTATCGTATTAATACGATACCACCAAGTGTTGTCACTCACCGGAACACAGAGCAGCAACCCACTCAAACATGCCTGACCTCATATGATTGTGACAAGATGAAGAGAAGAAAAGGAACCACAGGTTAATCAGGACAACACCCTTAATGCAGAGGTTGGAAATCTCAAAGGGGACAGGACACACTGCAGGCAAAGAGCGCATATGCGGTCTCCCCATCCATGTGATCCTGACCCATGCAGGTATGGTGAGACCCACACAGTCCCCGCACCCTATACCTGGGGCCACACATCCACACTCACCAGGGTGACCCACCTCCCCAGACCCCTCCACCTGGGTCACATGTCCACAGTCCCAGGGTGACCTCACCTCCCCAGACCCTGCACCTGGGGTCACACGTCCCCTTGGTCAGGACACCATGGCTCTGCAGGGGGCTCCCCCAATGTGGAAACAAGCTGGGTCCCTGGGACCTCCTGGGATGGGAAAAAGTGTCAGGTGGGTCTCCTTTCCCCACACTTGTCCCAGAGGAGTTCTCCTCTTCTCACTTTGGTTCTGTGTGATTTTAACTGTTTGTACAGCTTTCATACTAAAGTTGAACACACGACCCTGGTGCTGGCATGCTCAGTCCTTTCTCGTCTCACTTACATGTTGAGAAAACTCACAGGACAGCAGGGCTGAAAGCCGAGGGGCAGCTCTGGACTCTGCTGAGTAGGGACGGTAGACTGGAGGGAGAGCTCAGCAGCAGCCTCAGCTGTCACCCATCGGCCTTTTGCCCGATCTGCGTGCCCTGCAATCAATTCAGCAGCTAAACCTGCTTCCCTATGCACCATGCACGTGCTGGTAAATTGGAATTATTGCCAGGTAGTCCTCCTGAGGATTCTCCATGAGCCCCAGGGAAGGTGAACCTTGCAGGGATTAAGACTAAGGCCCCGACCATAGCACTGACCCTTGGGAGGACCAGGTCACCACACTCAGAAGAGAGGCTGTTACGTAGACAAGCCCACCTCAGCTCCAGACCCCAGACATCTAAGCACTGACATTCAGATGCAGGCACGGAGCTTCCCAGTACTGAGGCCAGGCCGGGTCTCTACCCAGGTCCCCATAGTCCTAGCGTACACAGAACATGGTCAGGTCTAAATCTTCTTATTATAGACAACACATGGTCAGCTCTAAACATAATCAGTAGACAGGACATGCAGAGGTCTAAATCTACCATGTAGACACAACTTGATCATGTTTAAACTAGCTTAGGGCTGATCTCATAGGGGGTACAGATCACACACATGGGTCTCTCATCTTTGGACACCCACGTCAGGAAACTGAACAAAATCTTTGTCATTAAACATTTCAACAGGTAAAACAGAAATGTTCCCAATTTCTCTGGCCACCTGATGGTCAGGATCCACGGGCGAGCCACGAACTTCTTAGAGTGCAGCCCAGTCTGCTGCCAGGACAGACAAGAAGTGGCCTGATTCCAGCCTCCCAGGCTTCCAGAAGGAGGCGGCCACACTGCAAGCCAGGTCAGGAGAGTCCTGCATGGTCCGGGCCGGGAGATCCTGTCTGTCCATTCGTCTGGCCGATTCCGGGCGGGGCGCTCAGGGCCGCTGAGAGCCCTGCCCTCAGGTCCTGCTTCCCTGCAGCGTGTGCGTGTGCGTGTGCGTGTGCGTGTGTGTGTGTAGAGGGGGCGGTGGCTGACGGCTCCCATGGTTCCCAACCCGGGCACCGCGCTGTCTTCGAGGGGAGGCACGGGGAGAGGTAGGGGCACAGAAGCCGTTGGAGAGGAGAACCCACCGCGGAACTCCTTGCACACTGGCTCGCCCCACCCGGAGACCCGCCTGCCCATCGTGGGCCGCATGTCGCCCCCTAGTCCCCCAACCCCGAGGGCAGGGTGCCTGCTCTTTCAACAGCACAGAGTCTCACATGAAGGAGACCCAGTGTGGACTGTCAGCCCCCAACTCCTGATGCTGTGTTTAGGGGGAGAATGAACCCCCTTGACTGGGCGATGGGACCCTGTGAGGAAAGAGGTGGCGGCCCGATCCAAGTCGGGGCCTGGCTGAGATATGAGGAAACAGGAGCCAAGGGCAGGGCCTGGAGGCCAGGCCAACAGGAGGGGCACCCCCAGCCTTGGCCGGGCTCTGCAACGGTGACATTGTTGCTTTAGGGGACCTGGGACAGGTGACTGAATGTAATGGGAGTCTAAACTGGACCCTGAATGCGGCTTAAAGAAGGTGTGAAGGATGTTACTGAGACAGTGACAGTCATTGGAAGACAAACTCTGTGTCAGGATATCCTGCTCCATCCATTTAAATCCCTGAGATCTGTGACCTTTACGTGGCTACGCAGGATTGTTAGAGCAGCTGCGTGCGGATATATCTGGGGCACAATTCAGTCTGCAGCCAACTTGCAAGTGGTTCCAGCAAACACACAGGTGTGCGCACAGGCAGGCACAGCACACACACAAACATATGCACGTGCACAGCACAAATATATTCACACACTAGCATGTGAACACACATGCACCCATATGCCCATGCACACACTAATGTGTGCAAGTTCACATACCTATCCACATGCACAGCATATTTATGCAAACAGGAACATGCACACGCATAGCACACACACAGGGAATAAAGTGAATCCGTAAAGCATTAATTCCTGAACACAAGTGAAGCTGACATATATTTTTCCCTTTTCTTAGCCTTGATGTTTTCCACAACAAAAAAGTTTAAGAAAAAAGTTAATGGCAAATGACTTTTGATTCATAGGACTTTCTGATTTTATTCCACAAATATTATGACAGCAGAAATGAATGTAGATATTACATGTGTCCATTAATGGAAGAATGGAGAAGAAAAACACGGTCCATCAATACAAGGGAATGCTATTCAGCCTAAAAAGGAAGTCAATTCTGACACAGGATGCAGCAGGGATGAACCTTGAGGGCATTATGCTCAGTGATGTAAGCTAGACACAAAAAAACAAACAGTGCTTGATCCACTCATACAAGGCCCCTAGAGCAGTCGGAAATATAGAGACATAAAGTAGGATGTTAGGGGCCAGAGGCTGAGGGAGGGACAATGGGGAGTGAGTGTTTAATGGGGACTGTTTCAATTTTGCAAGATGAAAAAGTTCTGGAGGATGATGGTGGTCAGGTTTGCACAACAGTGTGAATTATTTCCTGACCCTGAAATGTGCACTTAAAAATGGTTAAGATAGTACATTTTATGTTATGTGTACCAGACCACAATTTTTAAAACTTTTCCAAAAACAACAGGAAATAGTCCTTGAATACCACAAGATGCACAACTTCACTAACAACAGAGGGATTAAAGCCATAAGAAAAATACTGTGCATACACCTACCAGAATGGCAGACATGAAAGACATAGTATCAAATATCAGCAGGATGTGGAGCAATGGAAAGCCTGGTACGCAACGGGGGGATGCAACCACATCTGGAGCAATCGGGCCTCAGATAGCGAAGTCCGTGCACAGAGACCCACAGTGCTCCTCCCAGTTGAACACAAACCCACCAGCCCTGCACCAGGACACACGGACATGGACTTGCAGCCACAGGAGCCAAACCTGAAGGAACCTGAAGGCCATCACAGACGGATGCAGAAATGAACCATGCACGCTCCTATGAAGGAATATTCCACAGCAATGGAGTACATTTTGTTTAAAGGTAGTAAAACTATAAAAATTATTTTTTAAAGAAAACTATCTTTACAAGATGAAAGAATCTATAATTCTGGCACCTAGGGATTGTCGAATGCTCCTAAAAATAGATTGCTGTGGAAACGTTTATTATAGGGAAATTGACATATTCTCTAGGAAGGACGCGGTGAATGGGCCTGCTACATTTTCTACATTGAAGACATGTACAGGTTTTGATTCTACTTCTGTTAAATCAAGTGGGGCTTCACTGGATTTCTGCTACTGCGGAGATAATCAAATTCTGGGTAGGGGTCAGGAGAAAATTAGTCATAGGTGTTCTTGTGTAATAATTACTGTTGAAAGTGTAAATGATCCATTTACCAGTAAGACTGAGAATAGAATAACTGCTACATTACTTCATATGAGATGATCCTCTGTGCTATTGTTCCTGGAGCTCCAGTGAGTGAGTATTTTGAATGTGAAGTTCATCCAGATCTGAGGATGGAATAAATGGCTAGGTGTGATATGGCTAATAGAAATAATATGCCTACATTTATACTAATTAGTGGATAAGATATGGGAAGAGGAATTCATGTTGTGAGAGGCAGGGTTATGGCTAGCATTGGGGCAATAATATATAAATTGATGATGTTGATGGACATAGTGGTTCTTTAATAAGTAATTGGAATGCCTCAGCAATGGGTTGTAATCATCCATGGGGGCTGATGATTTTTGGCCCTTTCTGGATTTGTATATAGCCTAGGATTTTCCATTTGGTTAATATGAGGAATGCTATGGTGAATTAAATTGGGTAATTTGTGAAAGAATGTTGATTATAAACATATTCTTAGGAAGAGGACTTGAACCAGTGCAGAAAAAGTTTCAGTTTTACATAATTACCGGGCTCTGCCAGCGTAACGAACCCTGTTCTACAGTAGGGTATGTATAAATTAATTGAATGTAGATTATATCATCATTTAGTTTGAAGACATTTTGTAAAGGAAGCCGTATTGCTCTTGTCCTTTCATACTGGAAGAAATCTGCAATAGACAGAAACCAACCAGGATGACTCCAGTCTGAACTCAGATCACGTGAGACTTTAATCGTTGAACAAACAGACAATTAATAGCAGTTATACCGTTGAAATGTCGTGATCCAGCATCAAGGTCATAAACCATATTGCCCATATGAACTCCAGAATACAATTACACTGTTATCCCTAGGAAAACTTGTTCCATTGACCAGTGTTTTAGAAGAACAGGTGATAAAGCATTTTGACTAGCTGGCCTAAATTTTAATCACTCAGAAGTGGTTTTATTCTCCAAAAAATAAATGGCGCATGGGCTCAAGACACACCTGCTTCAGTAGTTGTGGCGTGCAGACTCAGTAGTTGTGGCCCAATGGCTTAGTTGTTCCGTGGCACGTGAGATCTTCCCGGACCGGGGATCGAACCGGGTCCCCTGCATTGGCAGGCGAATTCTTAATCACTGCATCACCAGGGAAGTCCCAGATTCGCAGTCTCCCTTTTAATATACCTTAAGCCCAAAGAATCCATGGAAAATTGTTAGAGAAAATAAGGCAATAAAATATTGTAAGGACTATAACAGAAGCATATAGTACACAGTTCATATAGACACATCCCAAGCAGTTACAAAGTATATTAAAAGGGAGGCTGCAATTTTAAAAGAATAAGAAAAATTATACCCACAAACTCCCAATCTTTCCTGAAACGTTGCAATCTGAAACCCTATTGTAGGAAGCAGAAGATTCCAGGAGATATTCTACAAATGAAGCACTCCAAACCCTGTGGTTGGATAAGGAATTCTGGAAGGAAGGTATCCTCACCCAAGGAGAGCAGGTTCCTATACTTCTCTAACATCACATCCCTGTACAATTCCCATTGATCTTGGTCCAGGCATTCTCACTCCTCTTGACAGAAATCTATGGCCACATCCTGGAATGTCAGCAGTCCCTGAAATTAAACGTACACATGCCATGTGGCCACGGGAAGTGTTCATAATATGACCCAAGAAGAAAACAGCAAGTTAAGAGAAGGTTTTAATTTAGAAGAGTCTCTTTAATTATCCACTAATACATATATATATATATATATATATATATATATATATAATTTTTTTTTACAAAGTAACTTTCTCTACCTTATTTCTAACTACAAGAAAAGAGTATGGCATGTGATCCACAAAACCAGTATAGAGACTATACTTGTCTGGAAAAGAAATGATAAAATGATGGTTTCAACACAGGCATATGCATTTTTGAGTGTTTTATTTATATCAAACTGGATAAAATGTGTGTATTTCTCATAGAGAAAAGACCTGTCGAGGTAGAAATGTACCTTTCAACTCTTCATGGGTACACGAGTACACTGGGGAGATTGTAAAAGTGCAGATTGTGATTCAGTAGGTCCGGTGGGCCTGAGTTCTATTTTTTTAACAAGCTGATTTTTAACTAGTGATGCCACAGTCTCTGATTCATTAACCACAACTGTGAATATCAGAGACATAATTAGAAAGGTAAAAATTCACATTTAATTTTGAACTTAAAGTGTTTTATGGATTTTACACCTTTAATAGAATAGTGAGCACAGCAGCAACAATCATTTGTGAATATTTACTATAGACTGTGTATCTTTCTAATTTTTTTGTGTAGGATTCCAGGAAAAAGGCCTGGGCTGCGGCCACAATGGGCGTGGCCCCCAGGCCGGGCCGCCCCTCCAGGACCCCCGACGGGGCCCTGCGCTCCTGGCGGCTCCCTCCCCCGCCGCCCCGCTCCCTCCCGGAAGGCCTCGGGGCAGAGCGGTCCCACCCACTGCGCGCTGAACAGAGCCCGCGTTTCCTCAGAGCTGGAACTCCCGGCTCAGGCGGGGTCTCTTCCCTCCGCCTTCACGGAACTGCCCCGGAGCCCGAGGGCAGGGCGACCTCACTGAGGCTGCCGGCTCTGGAGGTGCCCCGGCGGCCGAAGCCATGACAGTCGCGGGGACGGCGGGCCGGGTAAGTGGGCGCCGACCCTCTGCCTGGTCCGGTGCCCGGGCGGCAGCACAAGACCAGCTTCTGAGGGGCAGGGGTTCGCTGCCACCCGCCGCTGCTGTGCAGAAAGAGCGGCCTCCAGCGTCTGGTCCCCGGGAACTTCGGTCCGTCCTCTCGCCCCTGCCCTCGTCCTGGCTCGCGAGACCTGGTGGGCGTGAGGAGGGGGTCGGCCTGAGCGTCCTGAGGGGAAACGGGGCAAGGGAGGCGCAGGGTCCGGCTGCAGCGTCAGCGCCCCTCTTCCCGACTGCGGGGAAAGCGGCTGAAAACTCCTCCCGAGGCGCGCAGGCCCCTTATTCAGCCGAGTCCCTCTGCGCTCCTTCCTTCCTGAGCTAAAGTACCGGGGGGAGGGGACAGGGCAGGGAACTGGCGCAGGTAATGGGGAACATCCAAAGGTGATTGTTAACTAAGGAAAACCAGCTCTCCCAAGGTGAGGAATGCGGCGCTTTTCTTTGCCTGGGCTCACTGAATTCCTTCCTTTGATATGCACCTCAGCTCTCTGGGGCCTGCATTCTGTATTTGCATATCCTGAGTGCCTCAGGGCCCGCCGGCTCACATTGGAGGGCTGCAAGTGCTGAAGACTGTGACATCCTTTGTTTACTGATAGGGCAAGAACTATTCCATTTCTCACAGGCTTGAGGGGCAGACAGTGGAAAAAAGTCAGAGAATCTCACTCGGCCTGTACTTTGGTTTACATATAGATAATATTTATACTTAACTGTGCTAATAGAGGTTCTCAAGTCCAATCAACTTGTACTACTGCCCTCTATGTATCAATTTCATCAATATCATAAGATAAATGCCTATAGAATTGACTTAATCCATTTAAATAGGATAATGATTTTGAAAGGACACATAATAGAAATATAACAACGAAACCTTTACCACTAAAGGCTGGGTCTGGAACACCCTAAATAAATGTTCCATTGTTAAAATATTGAAAGATGTAGTCAATAGAAATATCAACAAAAATGACAAATAATAAGGGTAGCAGAATGTTGAAATGTTCTATCTTTATCATTAAAGTGGCAGAAAATCATTTATTAGTAGGCACTGGGGGCAGAAGATGCCTGATTTTATATCTGTGTCATATTTGTGCAGTTGTTTCAACAACTAACTTAAAGACAAAATGGAAAAACAAGGAGGTTTGTGCCTGAGATCATGTTGATGTGAAACCAGGGATGGCCACCTTGTGCCAGGTGAGTTAAGTTTACCTGGCAGGTAGACCGCAGAGCTCCTGGGAAGCAAGGGTTGGAATTTTTCTGCTGGGTGCCCCTTAGGTTCTGTGACTTGACTGACTGTGAGTCATGTTTCGGGAAAGACCTGATCACAGGAAAAGGGTGGGAATAGAGTGATTTGGGGAGCAGCTAACAACATTCATCACAGCTCACGGCCTGAATGAATTTTAAAGAAACAGGAAAACAAATGCTTCTTATGGAATCAGAGAATGTGAGGGCTGGACAATCCCAGAAAATGAGGAACACCCATCCCATTTTCCAGATGACAAAACAGAGGTCCAGCAAGGTGAAATCCCTCACCCAAGTTGCACCCGTCTCTCCTCCCCACTACGTGGTTCATGAAAGCAGGACTCTTCCTGTCTTGATCATTGCTGAACCCCAAAAAGGGCCAGGCATCTAGCAGCTGCTCCAAAAATTTGGGTTGACTGTAGGAACAATGCTATTTCTTTCTTTCTCACTCTTATTCAGGATTGTGCCAAGAACTCCCCAGGTTGCAATGTAATTCGATAAATGTAAATATTAATTGAGTTTTGTTGTGATGAGGACTTAGGCTTTGAAGGTAACAGACTTGGTTCAGATCTTGGTTCTGCCACTCCATAGCTGTTTGGCTTTGGGAAAATTACTAAACCTCTCTGAGATTATTTCCTCCTTTGTAAAGTGGGGATAAATCTATCTGAGCCAGCAGAGCAGCTGCATGAGAGATGTGCACTAAATATTGGTCTTTCTCACTCTCCTACGCCATCTCTCTGTTCTTCCCAGAGAAGCTGTACAGAAGGATATAGTACTTTTGTTTAAAATAGTTAACTAATTAATTAATTAATTTGTTTTTGGCTGCGTTGGGTCTTCGTTGCTATGCGCAGGCTTTGCCTAGTTGCGGCAAGCGGGGGCTACTCTTAGTTGCGGTGCGCGGGCTTCTCATTGCGGTGGCTTCTCTTGCTAGCCTTAACCCCAATGCTAGCCTTAACCCTGGCTCTCACAACATGAATTCCTCTTCCCATATCTTATCCACTAATTAATATAAATGTAGGCATATTATTTCTATTAGCCATATCACACCTAGCCATTTACTCCATCCTCAGATCTGGATGAACTTCACATTCAAAATACTCACTCACTGGAGCTCTAGGAGCAATAGCACAATCATCTCATATGAAGTAATGTAGCAGTTATTCTATTCTCAGTCTTACTGATAAATGGATCATTTACACTTTCAACAGTAATTATTACACAAGAACACCTATGACTAATTTTCTCCTGACCCCTACCCAGAATTTGATTATCTCCGCAGTAGCCGAAATCCAACGAAGCCCCACTTGATTTCACGGAAGTAGCATCAAAACCTGTATATGTCTTCAATGTAGAAAATGTAGCAGGCCCATTCACCCCGTCCCTCCTAGAGAATATGTCAATTTCCCTATAATAAAATTTCCACAGCAATCTATTTTTAGGAGCATTCGACAATCCCTAGGTGCCAGAATTATATACAGCCCAAGTCATCATTAAAACACATCTAACAATCTCCTTTCTATGAATTTGAGCCTCCTACCTACAATTTTGATATGATCAACGCATACATCTCTTATGAAAAGTGTTTTTACGACTAACATTAATCTTATGTATATGAGAGTTTTCACTACTTGTCATCATACCAGGCAACCCACCACAAATTTAAGAAATATGTCTGACAAAAGAGTTACTTTGATAGAGTAAATCATAGAGGTTTCAATGCTCTGATTCCTGGAATTGAATTCTTCCTAATAATTTTACATTCTCCATGCTACCTACCACATTACACCACATGCTATATAGTAAAGTTCTCTAAGTAAGCTACAGGCCCATACCCCAAAAATATTTTTGTATATCCTTCCTGAGCTAATAAACTCTCATTGTTTTTACCATCATTCTACTGACCATTTTCTCAGGAAATATAATTGTATAACAAGCTCACACTGGTTAATGGTATCCCCATTCTAATAAAAAACATGAACCCATAAGCTACAGAAGCATCCAACAAATATTTCCTAAAACAGTCCACCACATCAATACTACTTATAATGGCTATTATCATTAATCTAATATACTCTGGTCAAAGAGCACAATGAATAACAAAAATCTTTAATCCAGCAGCATCCACCCTCATGACAATCGCCCTTGTCACAAAAGTAGGACTTTCCCCATTTCACTTCTGAGTGCCTGAAGTCACACGAGGCATCCCATGAACAGCAGACCTGATGCTATCAACATGACAAAATTGCACCCCTATCAGTTTTATACCACAGGTCACCTTCCATCAACCTAAATATACTATTAATCATAGTGATATTATAAATCATAGCTGGAGGCTGAGGCAGACTTCGCCATACTCACCTGGAAAATATTACACCCTCCTCATCAATTGCCCATATAGGATGAATAACAGCTATTATAATGTATATTCAGATTATAACAATTCTAACCATACTAATTTATATCATAACAACACTATCTTCTTCTTATTTATGCCCAGATCATGTACTACAAGAGTATCATTATCACACACATGAGATAAAACACCTCCCATCACAATCATTTTCCTCACCATTATAGTATCATTAGGACATCGCCCATCACTATCAGGCTTTCTACCCAAATGAATAATTATCCAAGAGATAACAAAAACGACAACATCATTCTACCAACACTAATAGCCATCATAGCAGTCCTCAGCATATATTTCTACTTGCAGCTAACATACTCCACATCACTAACTATATTCCCTTCATTAAACAACACAAACACAAAGCAATTTGAACATACAAAGAAATAACCTTCCTATCATTACCAATCATAATACCCACACGGTTACTACACACAACACCCATTCTATCGGTGCTGGACTAGGAATTTAGGTTAGTTCAGACCAAGAGCTTTCAAAACCCTAAACAAGTGAAATTTACTTAATTCCTAAAAATAAGGATTGCAAGACTTTATTCTACATCAATTGAATGTAAAGCAAACACTGTATTGAAGCCAAATCTTTACGAGATTGATGAGTTTTAACCCCAGGAAACTTTAGTTAACAGGCAAATCCTCTAGTCAACTGACTTCAGTCTACTTCTCCTTCATTTGAGAAAGAAAAAAAGAAAAAAAAAAAAAAAGGCAGGATAATCACTGGCAGAATTGAAGCTGCTTCTCTGAAGTTACAATTCAATTTGTTGATTCACCACAGGGTTTGCCAGAAAGAGGGCTCAATCTCTGTCTTTAGATTTACAGTCTAATGCTAACTCAGTCATTTTACCTCTGTTCATACACTGCTGATTATTTTCAACAAATCACAAAGATATCGGCATTTTATATTTACTATTTGGTGCTTGAGCTGGAGTAGCAGGCAGCACCTTAATTATATTAATCCAGGCTGAGCTATGCTGACCTGGACCGCTACTTGGAGATGCCCAAATCTGTAAGGTTGTCATAACAGTCCCTGCACTTGTAATAATTTTCTTTATAGCTGTACTCGTTATGATTGCAGGCTTTGAAAACTGACTTGGGCCACTAATAACTCGGACACCTGAAGTAGCATTTCCCCCAATAAATCATATAAACGTTTGACTACTTCCCCCATCATTCTTACTCCTACTCATATCACCAATAGTAGAAGCTGGTTCTGGTACCAGTGGGACGGTGTATTCAGCTCTAGCCTGCAATCTGGCCCATGCAGGAGCCTCTGTCGACCTAACTGTTTTCTCCTTACATTTAGCAGGTGTCTCCTCAATTCTTGGTATTATTACTTTTATTACTATAGTCTTTAATACAAAACCAGCAGTCATATCCCAATACCAAACACCATTATTTGTTTAATCTTCCCCAACTATAGCCATATTACTATAATTACCAATCTCAGTCCAAGCAGCCAGAATTGCCATGCTGTTAAGAGATAGAAATCTAAACACTACTTTCTTTGACCCTGCAGGAGGAGACCGAATCCTATACCAACACCTCTTTTGATACTTTGCTCACCCTGAAGTCTGTATTCATGGCCTAACAGGGTTTGTTATAAACTCACATAGCATTACATACTATTTAGGACAAAAATTGCCTTTCAGCTATCTGGGAATAGTATGAGTCATGTCCACTGGTTTTTTAGGAGTTCTCTTGTGGGCCCATCATATGTTTACCATAGGGATAGCTGTGGACTCAGGAGCATACTTTGCATCAGCTACCGTAATTACTTCTATCCCTACAGGAGTAAAAGTATCTAGCTGATTAGCAACTCTTTATTTAATTTTTCTTTTTCTTTTCTTTTTTTTTTTTTTTTTTTGGCTGAGTTGGGTCTTGGTTGCTGCGCATGGGCTTTCTCTGGTTGCGGTGAGCGGCAGCTACTCTTCGTTGCGGTGTGCGGCCCTTTCATTGCAGTGGCTTCTCTTGTTGCAGAGCACGGCCTCTAGGCGCGTGGGCTTCAGTAGTTGTGGCTTGCGGGCTCTAGAGGGCAGGCTCAGTAGTTGTGGCACACGGGCTTTTTGCTCCGCGGCATGTGGAATCTTCCCAGACAAGGGCTCGAACCCGTGTTCCCTGCATTGGCAGACGAATTCTTAACCACTGCATCACCAGGGAAGTCCCTGGTTAGCAACTGTTCACGGAGGTAATACTATATGACCTCCCACTATATTATGAGTTTTAGGCTTTAGTTTTTCTTTTTACAGTAGGTGGTTTGACAGGAATCATCTTAGTCAACTCATCCCCAGACATTGTCCTCCAGGATACATACTATGTAGTAGCACACTTCCATGACCTAATGTCCATGGGAGCAGTCTTCACTATTATAGGAGGCTTTCTACACTGATTCCCACTATTCTCAGGTTATACAGTTAACTCAGCATGAGCAAAAATTCACTTCACAAGTATATTTGTAGTAGTAAATATGACTTCCTGCAGCACTTTCGTGGCCTCTCAGGGATGTCACTACGTTAGTCTGAGTACCCTGAGGCACACACAACATGAAATATTTTGTCTTTAGGCTCATTCATCTCAGTAGCAGCAGTAATGCTAATAATCTTCATACTTTGGAAAGCATTTGTGTCTAAACAAGAAGTCTTAGCAGTGGAAATTGCTACTCCTAACCTAGAATGGTTACACGGATGTCCTCCACCATATCCTACGTTTCAAGATCCTACCTATGTAAATGTAAAATAAGGAAGGACTCAAGTCCTTTTCAACCAGTTTCAAGCCAACACCATAACAATTATGTCTTCCTCAATAAATGAGATAAAAGTAAAAAGTGATGTAGCTTTGTCAAAGTTAAATGATAGGCTAAAATCCTGTATATGACTAAGGCATATCAATGTCATCTAGGCTCTCAAGATACAACATCACCGATTATGGAAGAACTTTTACATTTTCTTCATCACACATTAATAGTGATTTTTAAAATAAGTTCTCTAGTCCTCTATATCATTTCACTAATATTGACATCTAAACTCATATGCATACAATAGATGCACAGGTAGAGAAAATGTGAACAATTTACTAGCTATTATTGTAATCTTAATTGCCCTATCATCATTGTGAATCCTTTACATGATACATGAAATCAATAACTCTTCCCAAACCATAAAAAACTATGGGTCAGTAACGATACTGAAGCTACAAATACACAGATTACGAAGATTTAAATGTTGACTCCTCTGTAATCCCCACATCAGAGCTAAAACCAGGAGAATAATGACTAATAGAAGTCAACAACCGAGTAGTTAGGGATAGTCATTGAATATTAGTTTCATCTGAAATTGTTGTACACTCCGGAGTTGTTCCTTCTCAGGCCTAAAAGAAGCTGCTATCCCAGGACGCCTAACTTAAAGAATCCTAATATCAACAGGACCAGGCCTATGTTGTGGACAAGAGAGCTCGTTTTCCTGAGTTCAAAGACAGGACAGAGGGATATGTCTGAGATATGGGGTGAATCTGCAGCCCATGGGGATGCACTCTCCAAGCTCCAGTATAGGAATGGGGCCTCTACGGTCCCAGGCCACCCACCACGCCCTCTGGAGCAGGATCTGGGCAACATTCCCTGTCAGTGATGAGGCAGCCCTAGCACTTGTCACGGCCCGATGTCGTGTCCTATGTGGGCCCCATGCTCTTGGGACCACACCCCACACTCTGCAGGTCCATGCTACAGGGTCCTTCATGCCTCAGGAGTAGAGACCACACAGTAAGCAGTTCCCTCCCCAACCAGCAGGAGGAGGGGAGGAGAACAGGGGCACCAGGGGACTCTCACTCAGACAACAACACCCCAGCGGTGCCAGCGGGGACAGTGATGATGCAGATGAGGCACAGATCAAGAGATGGGACCAGAGGACCCAAAAGGCAGCTGGTCAGGTCCTGGCTCACCTGCACCCTGGACACCTTTGTCCCGCATACACCCCCTTCCTCATACACCCTCTCCTTAAATGCAGATTCTTCAGATGCGAACAGGCAGAGCTTCAGACTGAAAGTCAGCTCTTCCAAAATGACCCGTCAGCAAACACTGCAGGATTCCACTCCAGTGGGTTCCCTGCAGTCGACAACTCAGGGACTGAAGTGGCTATCGATGCCAGGGGCAGTGGGAGGGAATGGGGAATGAGACTTTCATGGTTGTGGAATTTTGGTTTTGCAGGACGAAAAGTTCTAGTGATGGTGGTGATGGCTCCACGAGAAAGTGAATCTATCTGATGCCTCAGAAACGTGCACTTAAAATGGTGATGATGGTAAAGGGTATGTGACGTGTGTTTTATTTCACTTAAAATAAATTCTTAAAATAATGTCTTGTTAATTGAGATTCCATTTCGACTCCCCTTCATCACAAATGTCGGAGGCCCAGACACAGTCCCCTACCTTAGGGGCCATCACGGTACCCTCACAGAGCACGTGGGAGACCATTCTTAGGGGGGGCTAGTCTGTGCTCACCTGACCTCTGTCCAGGGGGACCCAGGCAGTGGTGACCCCCATAGATTAGACATATGATATGCTATCGTATTAATACGATACCACCAAGTGTTGTCACTCACCGGAACACAGAGCAGCAACCCACTCAAACATGCCTGACCTCATATGATTGTGACAAGATGAAGAGAAGAAAAGGAACCACAGGTTAATCAGGACAACACCCTTAATGCAGAGGTTGGAAATCTCAAAGGGGACAGGACACACTGCAGGCAAAGAGCGCATATGCGGTCTCCCCATCCATGTGATCCTGACCCATGCAGGTATGGTGAGACCCACACAGTCCCCGCACCCTATACCTGGGGCCACACATCCACACTCACCAGGGTGACCCACCTCCCCAGACCCCTCCACCTGGGTCACATGTCCACAGTCCCAGGGTGACCTCACCTCCCCAGACCCTGCACCTGGGGTCACACGTCCCCTTGGTCAGGACACCATGGCTCTGCAGGGGGCTCCCCCAATGTGGAAACAAGCTGGGTCCCTGGGACCTCCTGGGATGGGAAAAAGTGTCAGGTGGGTCTCCTTTCCCCACACTTGTCCCAGAGGAGTTCTCCTCTTCTCACTTTGGTTCTGTGTGATTTTAACTGTTTGTACAGCTTTCATACTAAAGTTGAACACACGACCCTGGTGCTGGCATGCTCAGTCCTTTCTCGTCTCACTTACATGTTGAGAAAACTCACAGGACAGCAGGGCTGAAAGCCGAGGGGCAGCTCTGGACTCTGCTGAGTAGGGACGGTAGACTGGAGGGAGAGCTCAGCAGCAGCCTCAGCTGTCACCCATCGGCCTTTTGCCCGATCTGCGTGCCCTGCAATCAATTCAGCAGCTAAACCTGCTTCCCTATGCACCATGCACGTGCTGGTAAATTGGAATTATTGCCAGGTAGTCCTCCTGAGGATTCTCCATGAGCCCCAGGGAAGGTGAACCTTGCAGGGATTAAGACTAAGGCCCCGACCATAGCACTGACCCTTGGGAGGACCAGGTCACCACACTCAGAAGAGAGGCTGTTACGTAGACAAGCCCACCTCAGCTCCAGACCCCAGACATCTAAGCACTGACATTCAGATGCAGGCACGGAGCTTCCCAGTACTGAGGCCAGGCCGGGTCTCTACCCAGGTCCCCATAGTCCTAGCGTACACAGAACATGGTCAGGTCTAAATCTTCTTATTATAGACAACACATGGTCAGCTCTAAACATAATCAGTAGACAGGACATGCAGAGGTCTAAATCTACCATGTAGACACAACTTGATCATGTTTAAACTAGCTTAGGGCTGATCTCATAGGGGGTACAGATCACACACATGGGTCTCTCATCTTTGGACACCCACGTCAGGAAACTGAACAAAATCTTTGTCATTAAACATTTCAACAGGTAAAACAGAAATGTTCCCAATTTCTCTGGCCACCTGATGGTCAGGATCCACGGGCGAGCCACGAACTTCTTAGAGTGCAGCCCAGTCTGCTGCCAGGACAGACAAGAAGTGGCCTGATTCCAGCCTCCCAGGCTTCCAGAAGGAGGCGGCCACACTGCAAGCCAGGTCAGGAGAGTCCTGCATGGTCCGGGCCGGGAGATCCTGTCTGTCCATTCGTCTGGCCGATTCCGGGCGGGGCGCTCAGGGCCGCTGAGAGCCCTGCCCTCAGGTCCTGCTTCCCTGCAGCGTGTGCGTGTGCGTGTGCGTGTGCGTGTGTGTGTGTAGAGGGGGCGGTGGCTGACGGCTCCCATGGTTCCCAACCCGGGCACCGCGCTGTCTTCGAGGGGAGGCACGGGGAGAGGTAGGGGCACAGAAGCCGTTGGAGAGGAGAACCCACCGCGGAACTCCTTGCACACTGGCTCGCCCCACCCGGAGACCCGCCTGCCCATCGTGGGCCGCATGTCGCCCCCTAGTCCCCCAACCCCGAGGGCAGGGTGCCTGCTCTTTCAACAGCACAGAGTCTCACATGAAGGAGACCCAGTGTGGACTGTCAGCCCCCAACTCCTGATGCTGTGTTTAGGGGGAGAATGAACCCCCTTGACTGGGCGATGGGACCCTGTGAGGAAAGAGGTGGCGGCCCGATCCAAGTCGGGGCCTGGCTGAGATATGAGGAAACAGGAGCCAAGGGCAGGGCCTGGAGGCCAGGCCAACAGGAGGGGCACCCCCAGCCTTGGCCGGGCTCTGCAACGGTGACATTGTTGCGTTAGGGGACCTGGGACAGGTGACTGAATGTAATGGGAGTCTAAACTGGACCCTGAATGCGGCTTAAAGAAGGTGTGAAGGATGTTACTGAGACAGTGACAGTCATTGGAAGACAAACTCTGTGTCAGGATATCCTGCTCCATCCATTTAAATCCCTGAGATCTGTGACCTTTACGTGGCTACGCAGGATTGTTAGAGCAGCTGCGTGCGGATATATCTGGGGCACAATTCAGTCTGCAGCCAACTTGCAAGTGGTTCCAGCAAACACACAGGTGTGCGCACAGGCAGGCACAGCACACACACAAACATATGCACGTGCACAGCACAAATATATTCACACACTAGCATGTGAACACACATGCACCCATATGCCCATGCACACACTAATGTGTGCAAGTTCACATACCTATCCACATGCACAGCATATTTATGCAAACAGGAACATGCACACGCATAGCACACACACAGGGAATAAAGTGAATCCGTAAAGCATTAATTCCTGAACACAAGTGAAGCTGACATATATTTTTCCCTTTTCTTAGCCTTGATGTTTTCCACAACAAAAAAGTTTAAGAAAAAAGTTAATGGCAAATGACTTTTGATTCATAGGACTTTCTGATTTTATTCCACAAATATTATGACAGCAGAAATGAATGTAGATATTACATGTGTCCATTAATGGAAGAATGGAGAAGAAAAACACGGTCCATCAATACAAGGGAATGCTATTCAGCCTAAAAAGGAAGTCAATTCTGACACAGGATGCAGCAGGGATGAACCTTGAGGGCATTATGCTCAGTGATGTAAGCTAGACACAAAAAAACAAACAGTGCTTGATCCACTCATACAAGGCCCCTAGAGCAGTCGGAAATATAGAGACATAAAGTAGGATGTTAGGGGCCAGAGGCTGAGGGAGGGACAATGGGGAGTGAGTGTTTAATGGGGACTGTTTCAATTTTGCAAGATGAAAAAGTTCTGGAGGATGATGGTGGTCAGGTTTGCACAACAGTGTGAATTATTTCCTGACCCTGAAATGTGCACTTAAAAATGGTTAAGATAGTACATTTTATGTTATGTGTACCAGACCACAATTTTTAAAACTTTTCCAAAAACAACAGGAAATAGTCCTTGAATACCACAAGATGCACAACTTCACTAACAACAGAGGGATTAAAGCCATAAGAAAAATACTGTGCATACACCTACCAGAATGGCAGACATGAAAGACATAGTATCAAATATCAGCAGGATGTGGAGCAATGGAAAGCCTGGTACGCAACGGGGGGATGCAACCACATCTGGAGCAATCGGGCCTCAGATAGCGAAGTCCGTGCACAGAGACCCACAGTGCTCCTCCCAGTTGAACACAAACCCACCAGCCCTGCACCAGGACACACGGACATGGACTTGCAGCCACAGGAGCCAAACCTGAAGGAACCTGAAGGCCATCACAGACGGATGCAGAAATGAACCATGCACGCTCCTATGAAGGAATATTCCACAGCAATGGAGTACATTTTGTTTAAAGGTAGTAAAACTATAAAAATTATTTTTTAAAGAAAACTATCTTTACAAGATGAAAGAATCTATAATTCTGGCACCTAGGGATTGTCGAATGCTCCTAAAAATAGATTGCTGTGGAAACGTTTATTATAGGGAAATTGACATATTCTCTAGGAAGGACGCGGTGAATGGGCCTGCTACATTTTCTACATTGAAGACATGTACAGGTTTTGATTCTACTTCTGTTAAATCAAGTGGGGCTTCACTGGATTTCTGCTACTGCGGAGATAATCAAATTCTGGGTAGGGGTCAGGAGAAAATTAGTCATAGGTGTTCTTGTGTAATAATTACTGTTGAAAGTGTAAATGATCCATTTACCAGTAAGACTGAGAATAGAATAACTGCTACATTACTTCATATGAGATGATCCTCTGTGCTATTGTTCCTGGAGCTCCAGTGAGTGAGTATTTTGAATGTGAAGTTCATCCAGATCTGAGGATGGAATAAATGGCTAGGTGTGATATGGCTAATAGAAATAATATGCCTACATTTATACTAATTAGTGGATAAGATATGGGAAGAGGAATTCATGTTGTGAGAGGCAGGGTTATGGCTAGCATTGGGGCAATAATATATAAATTGATGATGTTGATGGACATAGTGGTTCTTTAATAAGTAATTGGAATGCCTCAGCAATGGGTTGTAATCATCCATGGGGGCTGATGATTTTTGGCCCTTTCTGGATTTGTATATAGCCTAGGATTTTCCATTTGGTTAATATGAGGAATGCTATGGTGAATTAAATTGGGTAATTTGTGAAAGAATGTTGATTATAAACATATTCTTAGGAAGAGGACTTGAACCAGTGCAGAAAAAGTTTCAGTTTTACATAATTACCGGGCTCTGCCAGCGTAACGAACCCTGTTCTACAGTAGGGTATGTATAAATTAATTGAATGTAGATTATATCATCATTTAGTTTGAAGACATTTTGTAAAGGAAGCCGTATTGCTCTTGTCCTTTCATACTGGAAGAAATCTGCAATAGACAGAAACCAACCAGGATGACTCCAGTCTGAACTCAGATCACGTGAGACTTTAATCGTTGAACAAACAGACAATTAATAGCAGTTATACCGTTGAAATGTCGTGATCCAGCATCAAGGTCATAAACCATATTGCCCATATGAACTCCAGAATACAATTACACTGTTATCCCTAGGAAAACTTGTTCCATTGACCAGTGTTTTAGAAGAACAGGTGATAAAGCATTTTGACTAGCTGGCCTAAATTTTAATCACTCAGAAGTGGTTTTATTCTCCAAAAAATAAATGGCGCATGGGCTCAAGACACACCTGCTTCAGTAGTTGTGGCGTGCAGACTCAGTAGTTGTGGCCCAATGGCTTAGTTGTTCCGTGGCACGTGAGATCTTCCCGGACCGGGGATCGAACCGGGTCCCCTGCATTGGCAGGCGAATTCTTAATCACTGCATCACCAGGGAAGTCCCAGATTCGCAGTCTCCCTTTTAATATACCTTAAGCCCAAAGAATCCATGGAAAATTGTTAGAGAAAATAAGGCAATAAAATATTGTAAGGACTATAACAGAAGCATATAGTACACAGTTCATATAGACACATCCCAAGCAGTTACAAAGTATATTAAAAGGGAGGCTGCAATTTTAAAAGAATAAGAAAAATTATACCCACAAACTCCCAATCTTTCCTGAAACGTTGCAATCTGAAACCCTATTGTAGGAAGCAGAAGATTCCAGGAGATATTCTACAAATGAAGCACTCCAAACCCTGTGGTTGGATAAGGAATTCTGGAAGGAAGGTATCCTCACCCAAGGAGAGCAGGTTCCTATACTTCTCTAACATCACATCCCTGTACAATTCCCATTGATCTTGGTCCAGGCATTCTCACTCCTCTTGACAGAAATCTATGGCCACATCCTGGAATGTCAGCAGTCCCTGAAATTAAACGTACACATGCCATGTGGCCACGGGAAGTGTTCATAATATGACCCAAGAAGAAAACAGCAAGTTAAGAGAAGGTTTTAATTTAGAAGAGTCTCTTTAATTATCCACTAATACATATATATATATATATATATATATATATATATATAATTTTTTTTTACAAAGTAACTTTCTCTACCTTATTTCTAACTACAAGAAAAGAGTATGGCATGTGATCCACAAAACCAGTATAGAGACTATACTTGTCTGGAAAAGAAATGATAAAATGATGGTTTCAACACAGGCATATGCATTTTTGAGTGTTTTATTTATATCAAACTGGATAAAATGTGTGTATTTCTCATAGAGAAAAGACCTGTCGAGGTAGAAATGTACCTTTCAACTCTTCATGGGTACACGAGTACACTGGGGAGATTGTAAAAGTGCAGATTGTGATTCAGTAGGTCCGGTGGGCCTGAGTTCTATTTTTTTAACAAGCTGATTTTTAACTAGTGATGCCACAGTCTCTGATTCATTAACCACAACTGTGAATATCAGAGACATAATTAGAAAGGTAAAAATTCACATTTAATTTTGAACTTAAAGTGTTTTATGGATTTTACACCTTTAATAGAATAGTGAGCACAGCAGCAACAATCATTTGTGAATATTTACTATAGACTGTGTATCTTTCTAATTTTTTTGTGTAGGATTCCAGGAAAAAGGCCTGGGCTGCGGCCACAATGGGCGTGGCCCCCAGGCCGGGCCGCCCCTCCAGGACCCCCGACGGGGCCCTGCGCTCCTGGCGGCTCCCTCCCCCGCCGCCCCGCTCCCTCCCGGAAGGCCTCGGGGCAGAGCGGTCCCACCCACTGCGCGCTGAACAGAGCCCGCGTTTCCTCAGAGCTGGAACTCCCGGCTCAGGCGGGGTCTCTTCCCTCCGCCTTCACGGAACTGCCCCGGAGCCCGAGGGCAGGGCGACCTCACTGAGGCTGCCGGCTCTGGAGGTGCCCCGGCGGCCGAAGCCATGACAGTCGCGGGGACGGCGGGCCGGGTAAGTGGGCGCCGACCCTCTGCCTGGTCCGGTGCCCGGGCGGCAGCACAAGACCAGCTTCTGAGGGGCAGGGGTTCGCTGCCACCCGCCGCTGCTGTGCAGAAAGAGCGGCCTCCAGCGTCTGGTCCCCGGGAACTTCGGTCCGTCCTCTCGCCCCTGCCCTCGTCCTGGCTCGCGAGACCTGGTGGGCGTGAGGAGGGGGTCGGCCTGAGCGTCCTGAGGGGAAACGGGGCAAGGGAGGCGCAGGGTCCGGCTGCAGCGTCAGCGCCCCTCTTCCCGACTGCGGGGAAAGCGGCTGAAAACTCCTCCCGAGGCGCGCAGGCCCCTTATTCAGCCGAGTCCCTCTGCGCTCCTTCCTTCCTGAGCTAAAGTACCGGGGGGAGGGGACAGGGCAGGGAACTGGCGCAGGTAATGGGGAACATCCAAAGGTGATTGTTAACTAAGGAAAACCAGCTCTCCCAAGGTGAGGAATGCGGCGCTTTTCTTTGCCTGGGCTCACTGAATTCCTTCCTTTGATATGCACCTCAGCTCTCTGGGGCCTGCATTCTGTATTTGCATATCCTGAGTGCCTCAGGGCCCGCCGGCTCACATTGGAGGGCTGCAAGTGCTGAAGACTGTGACATCCTTTGTTTACTGATAGGGCAAGAACTATTCCATTTCTCACAGGCTTGAGGGGCAGACAGTGGAAAAAAGTCAGAGAATCTCACTCGGCCTGTACTTTGGTTTACATATAGATAATATTTATACTTAACTGTGCTAATAGAGGTTCTCAAGTCCAATCAACTTGTACTACTGCCCTCTATGTATCAATTTCATCAATATCATAAGATAAATGCCTATAGAATTGACTTAATCCATTTAAATAGGATAATGATTTTGAAAGGACACATAATAGAAATATAACAACGAAACCTTTACCACTAAAGGCTGGGTCTGGAACACCCTAAATAAATGTTCCATTGTTAAAATATTGAAAGATGTAGTCAATAGAAATATCAACAAAAATGACAAATAATAAGGGTAGCAGAATGTTGAAATGTTCTATCTTTATCATTAAAGTGGCAGAAAATCATTTATTAGTAGGCACTGGGGGCAGAAGATGCCTGATTTTATATCTGTGTCATATTTGTGCAGTTGTTTCAACAAGTAACTTAAAGACAAAATGGAAAAACAAGGAGGTTTGTGCCTGAGATCATGTTGATGTGAAACCAGGGATGGCCACCTTGTGCCAGGTGAGTTAAGTTTACCTGGCAGGTAGACCGCAGAGCTCCTGGGAAGCAAGGGTTGGAATTTTTCTGCTGGGTGCCCCTTAGGTTCTGTGACTTGACTGACTGTGAGTCATGTTTCGGGAAAGACCTGATCACAGGAAAAGGGTGGGAATAGAGTGATTTGGGGAGCAGCTAACAACATTCATCACAGCTCACGGCCTGAATGAATTTTAAAGAAACAGGAAAACAAATGCTTCTTATGGAATCAGAGAATGTGAGGGCTGGACAATCCCAGAAAATGAGGAACACCCATCCCATTTTCCAGATGACAAAACAGAGGTCCAGCAAGGTGAAATCCCTCACCCAAGTTGCACCCGTCTCTCCTCCCCACTACGTGGTTCATGAAAGCAGGACTCTTCCTGTCTTGATCACTGCTGAACCCCAAAAAGGGCCAGGCATCTAGCAGCTGCTCCAAAAATTTGGGTTGACTGTAGGAACAATGCTATTTCTTTCTTTCTCACTCTTATTCAGGATTGTGCCAAGAACTCCCAAGGTTGCAATGTAATTCGATAAATGTAAATATTAATTGAGTTTTGTTGTGATGAGGACTTAGGCTTTGAAGGTAACAGACTTGGTTCAGATCTTGGTTCTGCCACTCCATAGCTGTTTGGCTTTGGGAAAATTACTAAACCTCTCTGAGATTATTTCCTCCTTTGTAAAGTGGGGATAAATCTATCTGAGCCAGCAGAGCAGCTGCATGAGAGATGTGCACTAAATATTGGTCTTTCTCACTCTCCTACGCCATCTCTCTGTTCTTCCCAGAGAAGCTGTACAGAAGGATATAGTACTTTTGTTTAAAATAGTTAACTAATTAATTAATTAATTTGTTTTTGGCTGCGTTGGGTCTTCGTTGCTATGCGCAGGCTTTGCCTAGTTGCGGCAAGCGGGGGCTACTCTTAGTTGCGGTGCGCGGGCTTCTCATTGCGGTGGCTTCTCTTGCTAGCCTTAACCCCAATGCTAGCCTTAACCCTGGCTCTCACAACATGAATTCCTCTTCCCATATCTTATCCACTAATTAATATAAATGTAGGCATATTATTTCTATTAGCCATATCACACCTAGCCATTTACTCCATCCTCAGATCTGGATGAACTTCACATTCAAAATACTCACTCACTGGAGCTCTAGGAGCAATAGCACAATCATCTCATATGAAGTAATGTAGCAGTTATTCTATTCTCAGTCTTACTGATAAATGGATCATTTACACTTTCAACAGTAATTATTACACAAGAACACCTATGACTAATTTTCTCCTGACCCCTACCCAGAATTTGATTATCTCCGCAGTAGCCGAAATCCAACGAAGCCCCACTTGATTTCACGGAAGTAGCATCAAAACCTGTATATGTCTTCAATGTAGAAAATGTAGCAGGCCCATTCACCCCGTCCCTCCTAGAGAATATGTCAATTTCCCTATAATAAAATTTCCACAGCAATCTATTTTTAGGAGCATTCGACAATCCCTAGGTGCCAGAATTATATACAGCCCAAGTCATCATTAAAACACATCTAACAATCTCCTTTCTATGAATTTGAGCCTCCTACCTACAATTTTGATATGATCAACGCATACATCTCTTATGAAAAGTGTTTTTACGACTAACATTAATCTTATGTATATGAGAGTTTTCACTACTTGTCATCATACCAGGCAACCCACCACAAATTTAAGAAATATGTCTGACAAAAGAGTTACTTTGATAGAGTAAATCATAGAGGTTTCAATGCTCTGATTCCTGGAATTGAATTCTTCCTAATAATTTTACATTCTCCATGCTACCTACCACATTACACCACATGCTATATAGTAAAGTTCTCTAAGTAAGCTACAGGCCCATACCCCAAAAATATTTTTGTATATCCTTCCTGAGCTAATAAACTCTCATTGTTTTTACCATCATTCTACTGACCATTTTCTCAGGAAATATAATTGTATAACAAGCTCACACTGGTTAATGGTATCCCCATTCTAATAAAAAACATGAACCCATAAGCTACAGAAGCATCCAACAAATATTTCCTAAAACAGTCCACCACATCAATACTACTTATAATGGCTATTATCATTAATCTAATATACTCTGGTCAAAGAGCACAATGAATAACAAAAATCTTTAATCCAGCAGCATCCACCCTCATGACAATCGCCCTTGTCACAAAAGTAGGACTTTCCCCATTTCACTTCTGAGTGCCTGAAGTCACACGAGGCATCCCATGAACAGCAGACCTGATGCTATCAACATGACAAAATTGCACCCCTATCAGTTTTATACCACAGGTCACCTTCCATCAACCTAAATATACTATTAATCATAGTGATATTATAAATCATAGCTGGAGGCTGAGGCAGACTTCGCCATACTCACCTGGAAAATATTACACCCTCCTCATCAATTGCCCATATAGGATGAATAACAGCTATTATAATGTATATTCAGATTATAACAATTCTAACCATACTAATTTATATCATAACAACACTATCTTCTTCTTATTTATGCCCAGATCATGTACTACAAGAGTATCATTATCACACACATGAGATAAAACACCTCCCATCACAATCATTTTCCTCACCATTATAGTATCATTAGGACATCGCCCATCACTATCAGGCTTTCTACCCAAATGAATAATTATCCAAGAGATAACAAAAACGACAACATCATTCTACCAACACTAATAGCCATCATAGCAGTCCTCAGCATATATTTCTACTTGCAGCTAACATACTCCACATCACTAACTATATTCCCTTCATTAAACAACACAAACACAAAGCAATTTGAACATACAAAGAAATAACCTTCCTATCATTACCAATCATAATACCCACACGGTTACTACACACAACACCCATTCTATCGGTGCTGGACTAGGAATTTAGGTTAGTTCAGACCAAGAGCTTTCAAAACCCTAAACAAGTGAAATTTACTTAATTCCTAAAAATAAGGATTGCAAGACTTTATTCTACATCAATTGAATGTAAAGCAAACACTGTATTGAAGCCAAATCTTTACGAGATTGATGAGTTTTAACCCCAGGAAACTTTAGTTAACAGGCAAATCCTCTAGTCAACTGACTTCAGTCTACTTCTCCTTCATTTGAGAAAGAAAAAAAGAAAAAAAAAAAAAAGGCAGGATAATCACTGGCAGAATTGAAGCTGCTTCTCTGAAGTTACAATTCAATTTGTTGATTCACCACAGGGTTTGCCAGAAAGAGGGCTCAATCTCTGTCTTTAGATTTACAGTCTAATGCTAACTCAGTCATTTTACCTCTGTTCATACACTGCTGATTATTTTCAACAAATCACAAAGATATCGGCATTTTATATTTACTATTTGGTGCTTGAGCTGGAGTAGCAGGCAGCACCTTAATTATATTAATCCAGGCTGAGCTATGCTGACCTGGACCGCTACTTGGAGATGCCCAAATCTGTAAGGTTGTCATAACAGTCCCTGCACTTGTAATAATTTTCTTTATAGCTGTACTCGTTATGATTGCAGGCTTTGAAAACTGACTTGGGCCACTAATAACTCGGACACCTGAAGTAGCATTTCCCCCAATAAATCATATAAACGTTTGACTACTTCCCCCATCATTCTTACTCCTACTCATATCACCAATAGTAGAAGCTGGTTCTGGTACCAGTGGGACGGTGTATTCAGCTCTAGCCTGCAATCTGGCCCATGCAGGAGCCTCTGTCGACCTAACTGTTTTCTCCTTACATTTAGCAGGTGTCTCCTCAATTCTTGGTATTATTACTTTTATTACTATAGTCTTTAATACAAAACCAGCAGTCATATCCCAATACCAAACACCATTATTTGTTTAATCTTCCCCAACTATAGCCATATTACTATAATTACCAATCTCAGTCCAAGCAGCCAGAATTGCCATGCTGTTAAGAGATAGAAATCTAAACACTACTTTCTTTGACCCTGCAGGAGGAGACCGAATCCTATACCAACACCTCTTTTGATACTTTGCTCACCCTGAAGTCTGTATTCATGGCCTAACAGGGTTTGTTATAAACTCACATAGCATTACATACTATTTAGGACAAAAATTGCCTTTCAGCTATCTGGGAATAGTATGAGTCATGTCCACTGGTTTTTTAGGAGTTCTCTTGTGGGCCCATCATATGTTTACCATAGGGATAGCTGTGGACTCAGGAGCATACTTTGCATCAGCTACCGTAATTACTTCTATCCCTACAGGAGTAAAAGTATCTAGCTGATTAGCAACTCTTTATTTAATTTTTCTTTTTCTTTTCTTTTTTTTTTTTTTTTTTTGGCTGAGTTGGGTCTTGGTTGCTGCGCATGGGCTTTCTCTGGTTGCGGTGAGCGGCAGCTACTCTTCGTTGCGGTGTGCGGCCCTTTCATTGCAGTGGCTTCTCTTGTTGCAGAGCACGGCCTCTAGGCGCGTGGGCTTCAGTAGTTGTGGCTTGCGGGCTCTAGAGGGCAGGCTCAGTAGTTGTGGCACACGGGCTTTTTGCTCCGCGGCATGTGGAATCTTCCCAGACAAGGGCTCGAACCCGTGTTCCCTGCATTGGCAGACGAATTCTTAACCACTGCATCACCAGGGAAGTCCCTGGTTAGCAACTGTTCACGGAGGTAATACTATATGACCTCCCACTATATTATGAGTTTTAGGCTTTAGTTTTTCTTTTTACAGTAGGTGGTTTGACAGGAATCATCTTAGTCAACTCATCCCCAGACATTGTCCTCCAGGATACATACTATGTAGTAGCACACTTCCATGACCTAATGTCCATGGGAGCAGTCTTCACTATTATAGGAGGCTTTCTACACTGATTCCCACTATTCTCAGGTTATACAGTTAACTCAGCATGAGCAAAAATTCACTTCACAAGTATATTTGTAGTAGTAAATATGACTTCCTGCAGCACTTTCGTGGCCTCTCAGGGATGTCACTACGTTAGTCTGAGTACCCTGAGGCACACACAACATGAAATATTTTGTCTTTAGGCTCATTCATCTCAGTAGCAGCAGTAATGCTAATAATCTTCATACTTTGGAAAGCATTTGTGTCTAAACAAGAAGTCTTAGCAGTGGAAATTGCTACTCCTAACCTAGAATGGTTACACGGATGTCCTCCACCATATCCTACGTTTCAAGATCCTACCTATGTAAATGTAAAATAAGGAAGGACTCAAGTCCTTTTCAACCAGTTTCAAGCCAACACCATAACAATTATGTCTTCCTCAATAAATGAGATAAAAGTAAAAAGTGATGTAGCTTTGTCAAAGTTAAATGATAGGCTAAAATCCTGTATATGACTAAGGCATATCAATTTCATCTAGGCTCTCAAGATACAACATCACCGATTATGGAAGAACTTTTACATTTTCTTCATCACACATTAATAGTGATTTTTAAAATAAGTTCTCTAGTCCTCTATATCATTTCACTAATATTGACATCTAAACTCATATGCATACAATAGATGCACAGGTAGAGAAAATGTGAACAATTTACTAGCTATTATTGTAATCTTAATTGCCCTATCATCATTGTGAATCCTTTACATGATACATGAAATCAATAACTCTTCCCAAACCATAAAAAACTATGGGTCAGTAACGATACTGAAGCTACAAATACACAGATTACGAAGATTTAAATGTTGACTCCTCTGTAATCCCCACATCAGAGCTAAAACCAGGAGAATAATGACTAATAGAAGTCAACAACCGAGTAGTTAGGGATAGTCATTGAATATTAGTTTCATCTGAAATTGTTGTACACTCCGGAGTTGTTCCTTCTCAGGCCTAAAAGAAGCTGCTATCCCAGGACGCCTAACTTAAAGAATCCTAATATCAACAGGACCAGGCCTATGTTGTGGACAAGAGAGCTCGTTTTCCTGAGTTCAAAGACAGGACAGAGGGATATGTCTGAGATATGGGGTGAATCTGCAGCCCATGGGGATGCACTCTCCAAGCTCCAGTATAGGAATGGGGCCTCTAGGGTCCCAGGCCACCCACCACGCCCTCTGGAGCAGGATCTGGGCAACATTCCCTGTCAGTGATGAGGCAGCCCTAGCACTTGTCACGGCCCGATGTCGTGTCCTATGTGGGCCCCATGCTCTTGGGACCACACCCCACACTCTGCAGGTCCATGCTACAGGGTCCTTCATGCCTCAGGAGTAGAGACCACACAGTAAGCAGTTCCCTCCCCAACCAGCAGGAGGAGGGGAGGAGAACAGGGGCACCAGGGGACTCTCACTCAGACAACAACACCCCAGCGGTGCCAGCGGGGACAGTGATGATGCAGATGAGGCACAGATCAAGAGATGGGACCAGAGGACCCAAAAGGCAGCTGGTCAGGTCCTGGCTCACCTGCACCCTGGACACCTTTGTCCCGCATACACCCCCTTCCTCATACACCCTCTCCTTAAATGCAGATTCTTCAGATGCGAACAGGCAGAGCTTCAGACTGAAAGTCAGCTCTTCCAAAATGACCCGTCAGCAAACACTGCAGGATTCCACTCCAGTGGGTTCCCTGCAGTCGACAACTCAGGGACTGAAGTGGCTATCGATGCCAGGGGCAGTGGGAGGGAATGGGGAATGAGACTTTCATGGTTGTGGAATTTTGGTTTTGCAGGACGAAAAGTTCTAGTGATGGTGGTGATGGCTCCACGAGAAAGTGAATCTATCTGATGCCTCAGAAACGTGCACTTAAAATGGTGATGATGGTAAAGGGTATGTGACGTGTGTTTTATTTCACTTAAAATAAATTCTTAAAATAATGTCTTGTTAATTGAGATTCCATTTCGACTCCCCTTCATCACAAATGTCGGAGGCCCAGACACAGTCCCCTACCTTAGGGGCCATCACGGTACCCTCACAGAGCACGTGGGAGACCATTCTTAGGGGGGGCTAGTCTGTGCTCACCTGACCTCTGTCCAGGGGGACCCAGGCAGTGGTGACCCCCATAGATTAGACATATGATATGCTATCGTATTAATACGATACCACCAAGTGTTGTCACTCACCGGAACACAGAGCAGCAACCCACTCAAACATGCCTGACCTCATATGATTGTGACAAGATGAAGAGAAGAAAAGGAACCACAGGTTAATCAGGACAACACCCTTAATGCAGAGGTTGGAAATCTCAAAGGGGACAGGACACACTGCAGGCAAAGAGCGCATATGCGGTCTCCCCATCCATGTGATCCTGACCCATGCAGGTATGGTGAGACACACACAGTCCCCGCACCCTATACCTGGGGCCACACATCCACACTCACCAGGGTGACCCACCTCCCCAGACCCCTCCACCTGGGTCACATGTCCACAGTCCCAGGGTGACCTCACCTCCCCAGACCCTGCACCTGGGGTCACACGTCCCCTTGGTCAGGACACCATGGCTCTGCAGGGGGCTCCCCCAATGTGGAAACAAGCTGGGTCCCTGGGACCTCCTGGGATGGGAAAAAGTGTCAGGTGGGTCTCCTTTCCCCACACTTGTCCCAGAGGAGTTCTCCTCTTCTCACTTTGGTTCTGTGTGATTTTAACTGTTTGTACAGCTTTCATACTAAAGTTGAACACACGACCCTGGTGCTGGCATGCTCAGTCCTTTCTCGTCTCACTTACATGTTGAGAAAACTCACAGGACAGCAGGGCTGAAAGCCGAGGGGCAGCTCTGGACTCTGCTGAGTAGGGACGGTAGACTGGAGGGAGAGCTCAGCAGCAGCCTCAGCTGTCACCCATCGGCCTTTTGCCCTATCTGCGTGCCCTGCAATCAATTCAGCAGCTAAACCTGCTTCCCTATGCACCATGCACGTGCTGGTAAATTGGAATTATTGCCAGGTAGTCCTCCTGAGGATTCTCCATGAGCCCCAGGGAAGGTGAACCTTGCAGGGATTAAGACTAAGGCCCCGACCATAGCACTGACCCTTGGGAGGACCAGGTCACCACACTCAGAAGAGAGGCTGTTACGTAGACAAGCCCACCTCAGCTCCAGACCCCAGACATCTAAGCACTGACATTCAGATGCAGGCACGGAGCTTCCCAGTACTGAGTCCAGGCCGGGTCTCTACCCAGGTCCCCATAGTCCTAGCGTACACAGAACATGGTCAGGTCTAAATCTTCTTATTATAGACAACACATGGTCAGCTCTAAACATAATCAGTAGACAGGACATGCAGAGGTCTAAATCTACCATGTAGACACAACTTGATCATGTTTAAACTAGCTTAGGGCTGATCTCATAGGGGGTACAGATCACACACATGGGTCTCTCATCTTTGGACACCCACGTCAGGAAACTGAACAAAATCTTTGTCATTAAACATTTCAACAGGTAAAACAGAAATGTTCCCAATTTCTCTGGCCACCTGATGGTCAGGATCCACGGGCGAGCCACGAACTTCTTAGAGTGCAGCCCAGTCTGCTGCCAGGACAGACAAGAAGTGGCCTGATTCCAGCCTCCCAGGCTTCCAGAAGGAGGCGGCCACACTGCAAGCCAGGTCAGGAGAGTCCTGCATGGTCCGGGCCGGGAGATCCTGTCTGTCCATTCGTCTGGCCGATTCCGGGCGGGGCGCTCAGGGCCGCTGAGAGCCCTGCCCTCAGGTCCTGCTTCCCTGCAGCGTGTGCGTGTGCGTGTGCGTGTGCGTGTGTGTGTGTAGAGGGGGCGGTGGCTGACGGCTCCCATGGTTCCCAACCCGGGCACCGCGCTGTCTTCGAGGGGAGGCACGGGGAGAGGTAGGGGCACAGAAGCCGTTGGAGAGGAGAACCCACCGCGGAACTCCTTGCACACTGGCTCGCCCCACCCGGAGACCCGCCTGCCCATCGTGGGCCGCATGTCGCCCCCTAGTCCCCCAACCCCGAGGGCAGGGTGCCTGCTCTTTCAACAGCACAGAGTCTCACATGAAGGAGACCCAGTGTGGACTGTCAGCCCCCAACTCCTGATGCTGTGTTTAGGGGGAGAATGAACCCCCTTGACTGGGCGATGGGACCCTGTGAGGAAAGAGGTGGCGGCCCGATCCAAGTCGGGGCCTGGCTGAGATATGAGGAAACAGGAGCCAAGGGCAGGGCCTGGAGGCCAGGCCAACAGGAGGGGCACCCCCAGCCTTGGCCGGGCTCTGCAACGGTGACATTGTTGCTTTAGGGGACCTGGGACAGGTGACTGAATGTAATGGGAGTCTAAACTGGACCCTGAATGCGGCTTAAAGAAGGTGTAAAGGATGTTACTGAGACAGTGACAGTCATTGGAAGACAAACTCTGTGTCAGGATATCCTGCTCCATCCATTTAAATCCCTGAGATCTGTGACCTTTACGTGGCTACGCAGGATTGTTAGAGCAGCTGCGTGCGGATATATCTGGGGCACAATTCAGTCTGCAGCCAACTTGCAAGTGGTTCCAGCAAACACACAGGTGTGCGCACAGGCAGGCACAGCACACACACACAAACATATGCACGTGCACAGCACAAATATATTCACACACTAGCATGTGAACACACATGCACCCATATGCCCATGCACACACTAATGTGTGCAAGTTCACATACCTATCCACATGCACAGCATATTTATGCAAACAGGAACATGCACACGCATAGCACACACACAGGGAATAAAGTGAATCCGTAAAGCATTAATTCCTGAACACAAGTGAAGCTGACATATATTTTTCCCTTTTCTTAGCCTTGATGTTTTCCACAACAAAAAAGTTTAAGAAAAAAGTTAATGGCAAATGACTTTTGATTCATAGGACTTTCTGATTTTATTCCACAAATATTATGACAGCAGAAATGAATGTAGATATTACATGTGTCCACTAATGGAAGAATGGAGAAGAAAAACACGGTCCATCAATACAAGGGAATGCTATTCAGCCTAAAAAGGAAGTCAATTCTGACACAGGATGCAGCAGGGATGAACCTTGAGGGCATTATGCTCAGTGATGTAAGCTAGACACAAAAAAACAAACAGTGCTTGATCCACTCATACAAGGCCCCTAGAGCAGTCGGAAATATAGAGACATAAAGTAGGATGTTAGGGGCCAGAGGCTGAGGGAGGGACAATGGGGAGTGAGTGTTTAATGGGGACTGTTTCAATTTTGCAAGATGAAAAAGTTCTGGAGGATGATGGTGGTCAGGCTTGCACAACAGTGTGAATTATTTCCTGACCCTGAAATGTGCACTTAAAAATGGTTAAGATAGTACATTTTATGTTATGTGTACCAGACCACAATTTTTAAAACTTTTCCAAAAACAACAGGAAATAGTCCTTGAATACCACAAGATGCACAACTTCACTAACAACAGAGGGATTAAAGCCATAAGAAAAATACTGTGCATACACCTACCAGAATGGCAGACATGAAAGACATAGTATCAAATATCAGCAGGATGTGGAGCAATGGAAAGCCTGGTACGCAACGGGGGGATGCAACCACATCTGGAGCAATCGGGCCTCAGATAGCGAAGTCCGTGCACAGAGACCCACAGTGCTCCTCCCAGTTGAACACAAACCCACCAGCCCTGCACCAGGACACACGGACATGGACTTGCAGCCACAGGAGCCAAACCTGAAGGAACCTGAAGGCCATCACAGACGGATGCAGAAATGAACCATGCACGCTCCTATGAAGGAATATTCCACAGCAATGGAGTACATTTTGTTTAAAGGTAGTAAAACTATAAAAATTATTTTTTAAAGAAAACTATCTTTACAAGATGAAAGAATCTATAATTCTGGCACCTAGGGATTGTCGAATGCTCCTAAAAATAGATTGCTGTGGAAACGTTTATTATAGGGAAATTGACATATTCTCTAGGAAGGACGCGGTGAATGGGCCTGCTACATTTTCTACATTGAAGACATGTACAGGTTTTGATTCTACTTCTGTTAAATCAAGTGGGGCTTCACTGGATTTCTGCTACTGCGGAGATAATCAAATTCTGGGTAGGGGTCAGGAGAAAATTAGTCATAGGTGTTCTTGTGTAATAATTACTGTTGAAAGTGTAAATGATCCATTTACCAGTAAGACTGAGAATAGAATAACTGCTACATTACTTCATATGAGATGATCCTCTGTGCTATTGTTCCTGGAGCTCCAGTGAGTGAGTATTTTGAATGTGAAGTTCATCCAGATCTGAGGATGGAATAAATGGCTAGGTGTGATATGGCTAATAGAAATAATATGCCTACATTTATACTAATTAGTGGATAAGATATGGGAAGAGGAATTCATGTTGTGAGAGGCAGGGTTATGGCTAGCATTGGGGCAATAATATATAAATTGATGATGTTGATGGACATAGTGGTTCTTTAATAAGTAATTGGAATGCCTCAGCAATGGGTTGTAATCATCCATGGGGGCTGATGATTTTTGGCCCTTTCTGGATTTGTATATAGCCTAGGATTTTCCATTTGGTTAATATGAGGAATGCTATGGTGAATTAAATTGGGTAATTTGTGAAAGAATGTTGATTATAAACATATTCTTAGGAAGAGGACTTGAACCAGTGCAGAAAAAGTTTCAGTTTTACATAATTACCGGGCTCTGCCAGCGTAACGAACCCTGTTCTACAGTAGGGTATGTATAAATTAATTGAATGTAGATTATATCATCATTTAGTTTGAAGACATTTTGTAAAGGAAGCCGTATTGCTCTTGTCCTTTCATACTGGAAGAAATCTGCAATAGACAGAAACCAACCAGGATGACTCCAGTCTGAACTCAGATCACGTGAGACTTTAATCGTTGAACAAACAGACAATTAATAGCAGTTATACCGTTGAAATGTCGTGATCCAGCATCAAGGTCATAAACCATATTGCCCATATGAACTCCAGAATACAATTACACTGTTATCCCTAGGAAAACTTGTTCCATTGACCAGTGTTTTAGAAGAACAGGTGATAAAGCATTTTGACTAGCTGGCCTAAATTTTAATCACTCAGAAGTGGTTTTATTCTCCAAAAAATAAATGGCGCATGGGCTCAAGACACACCTGCTTCAGTAGTTGTGGCGTGCAGACTCAGTAGTTGTGGCCCAATGGCTTAGTTGTTCCGTGGCACGTGAGATCTTCCCGGACCGGGGATCGAACCGGGTCCCCTGCATTGGCAGGCGAATTCTTAATCACTGCATCACCAGGGAAGTCCCAGATTCGCAGTCTCCCTTTTAATATACCTTAAGCCCAAAGAATCCATGGAAAATTGTTAGAGAAAATAAGGCAATAAAATATTGTAAGGACTATAACAGAAGCATATAGTACACAGTTCATATAGACACATCCCAAGCAGTTACAAAGTATATTAAAAGGGAGGCTGCAATTTTAAAAGAATAAGAAAAATTATACCCACAAACTCCCAATCTTTCCTGAAACGTTGCAATCTGAAACCCTATTGTAGGAAGCAGAAGATTCCAGGAGATATTCTACAAATGAAGGACTCCAAACCCTGTGGTTGGATAAGGAATTCTGGAAGGAAGGTATCCTCACCCAAGGAGAGCAGGTTCCTATACTTCTCTAACATCACATCCCTGTAAAATTCCCATTGATCTTGGTCCAGGCATTCTCACTCCTCTTGACAGAAATCTATGGCCACATCCTGGAATGTCAGCAGTCCCTGAAATTAAACGTACACATGCCATGTGACCACGGGAAGTGTTCATAATATGACCCAAGAAGAAAACAGCAAGTTAAGAGAAGGTTTTAATTTAGAAGAGTCTCTTTAATTATCCACTAATACATATATATATATATATATATATATATATAATTTTTTTTTACAAAGTAACTTTCTCTACCTTATTTCTAACTACAAGAAAAGAGTATGGCATGTGATCCACAAAACCAGTATAGAGACTATACTTGTCTGGAAAAGAAATGATAAAATGATGGTTTCAACACAGGCATATGCATTTTTGAGTGTTTTATTTATATCAAACTGGATAAAATGTGTGTATTTCTCATAGAGAAAAGACCTGTCGAGGTAGAAATGTACCTTTCAACTCTTCATGGGTACACGAGTACACTGGGGAGATTGTAAAAGTGCAGATTGTGATTCAGTAGGTCCGGTGGGCCTGAGTTCTATTTTTTAACAAGCTGAATTTTAACTAGTGATGCCACAGTCTCTGATTCATTAACCACAACTGTGAATATCAGAGACATAATTAGAAAGGTAAAAATTCACATTTAATTTTGAACTTAAAGTGTTTTATGGATTTTACACCTTTAATAGAATAGTGAGCACAGCAGCAACAATCATTTGTGAATATTTACTATAGACTGTGTATCTTTCTAATTTTTTTGTGTAGGATTCCAGGAAAAAGGCCTGGGCTGCGGCCACAATGGGCGTGGCCCCCAGGCCGGGCCGCCCCTCCAGGACCCCCGACGGGGCCCTGCGCTCCTGGCGGCTCCCTCCCCCGCCGCCCCGCTCCCTCCCGGAAGGCCTCGGGGCAGAGCGGTCCCACCCACTGCGCGCTGAACAGAGCCCGCGTTTCCTCAGAGCTGGAACTCCCGGCTCAGGCGGGGTCTCTTCCCTCCGCCTTCACGGAACTGCCCCGGAGCCCGAGGGCAGGGCGACCTCACTGAGGCTGCCGGCTCTGGAGGTGCCCCGGCGGCCGAAGCCATGACAGTCGCGGGGACGGCGGGCCGGGTAAGTGGGCGCCGACCCTCTGCCTGGTCCGGTGCCCGGGCGGCAGCACAAGACCAGCTTCTGAGGGGCAGGGGTTCGCTGCCACCCGCCGCTGCTGTGCAGAAAGAGCGGCCTCCAGCGTCTGGTCCCCGGGAACTTCGGTCCGTCCTCTCGCCCCTGCCCTCGTCCTGGCTCGCGAGACCTGGTGGGCGTGAGGAGGGGGTCGGCCTGAGCGTCCTGAGGGGAAACGGGGCAAGGGAGGCGCAGGGTCCGGCTGCAGCGTCAGCGCCCCTCTTCCCGACTGCGGGGAAAGCGGCTGAAAACTCCTCCCGAGGCGCGCAGGCCCCTTATTCAGCCGAGTCCCTCTGCGCTCCTTCCTTCCTGAGCTAAAGTACCGGGGGGAGGGGACAGGGCAGGGAACTGGCGCAGGTAATGGGGAACATCCAAAGGTGATTGTTAACTAAGGAAAACCAGCTCTCCCAAGGTGAGGAATGCGGCGCTTTTCTTTGCCTGGGCTCACTGAATTCCTTCCTTTGATATGCACCTCAGCTCTCTGGGGCCTGCATTCTGTATTTGCATATCCTGAGTGCCTCAGGGCCCGCCGGCTCACATTGGAGGGCTGCAAGTGCTGAAGACTGTGACATCCTTTGTTTACTGATAGGGCAAGAACTATTCCATTTCTCACAGGCTTGAGGGGCAGACAGTGGAAAAAAGTCAGAGAATCTCACTCGGCCTGTACTTTGGTTTACATATAGATAATATTTATACTTAACTGTGCTAATAGAGGTTCTCAAGTCCAATCAACTTGTACTACTGCCCTCTATGTATCAATTTCATCAATATCATAAGATAAATGCCTATAGAATTGACTTAATCCATTTAAATAGGATAATGATTTTGAAAGGAAACATAATAGAAATATAACAACGAAACCTTTACCACTAAAGGCTGGGTCTGGAACACCCTAAATAAATGTTCCATTGTTAAAATATTGAAAGATGTAGTCAATAGAAATATCAACAAAAATGACAAATAATAAGGGTAGCAGAATGTTGAAATGTTCTATCTTTATCATTAAAGTGGCAGAAAATCATTTATTAGTAGGCACTGGGGGCAGAAGATGCCTGATTTTATATCTGTGTCATATTTGTGCAGTTGTTTCAACAAGTAACTTAAAGACAAAATGGAAAAACAAGGAGGTTTGTGCCTGAGATCATGTTGATGTGAAACCAGGGATGGCCACCTTGTGCCAGGTGAGTTAAGTTTACCTGGCAGGTAGACCGCAGAGCTCCTGGGAAGCAAGGGTTGGAATTTTTCTGCTGGGTGCCCCTTAGGTTCTGTGACTTGACTGACTGTGAGTCATGTTTCGGGAAAGACCTGATCACAGGAAAAGGGTGGGAAAAGAGTGCTTTGGGGAGCAGGTAACAACATTTATCATAGCTCACGGCCTGAATGAATTTTAAAGAAACAGGAAAACAAATGCTTTTTATGGAATTAGAGAATGTGAGGGCTGGACAATCCCAGAAAATGAGGAACACCCATCCCATTTTCCAGATGAGAAAACAGAGGTACAGAAACGTGAAATCCCTCACCCAAGTTGCACCCGTCTCTCCTCCCCACTACGTGGTTCATGAAAGCAGGACTCTTCCTGTCTTTATCACTGCTGAACCCCAAAAAGGACCAGGCATCTAGCAGCTGCTCCAAAAATTTGGGTTGACTGTAGGAACAATGCTATTTCTTTCTTTCTCACTCTTATTCAGGATTGTGCCAAGAACTCCCCAGGTTGCAATGTAGTTCGATAAATGTAAACATTAATTGAGTTTTGTTGTGATGAGGACTTAGGCTTTGAAGGTAACAGACTTGGTTCAGATCTTGGTTCTGCCACTCCATAGTTGTTTGGCTTTGGGAAAATTACTAAACCTGAGATTATTTCCTCCTTTGTAAAGTGGGGATAAATCTATCTGAGCCAGCAGAGCAGCTGCATGAGAGATGTGCACTAAATATTGGTCTTTCTCACTCTCCTACGCCATCTCTCTGTTCTTCCCAGAGAATCTGTACTGAAGGATATAGTACCTTTTTAAAATAGTTAACTAATTAATTAATTAATTTGTTTTTGGCTGCGTTGGGTCTTCGTTACTATGCCCAGGCTTTCTCTAGTTGCGGCAAGCGGGGGCTATTCTTTGTTGCGGTGCGCGGGGTTCTCATTGCGGTGGCTTCTCTTGCTGGGCTTGTTGTGGAGCACCAGTTCTAGGCACACAGGCTTCAGTAGTTGTGGTCTGCAGTCTCAGTAGTTGTGGCCCATGGGCTTAGCTGCTGCGCGGCATGTGGGATCTTCCCTGATCAGAGATCGAACCCATGTCCCCTGCCTTGGCAGGCAGATTCTTAACCACTGCACCACCAGGGAAGTCCGATATAGTACTTTTTAAAGAGGGGTTTGAATTTATTTCAGATTGTGTACATTTTTCTTGTAGAAAAGATTATTCCACTATAGAAACATAAACACGCAAAACCACTCCAAATGCAGTATTCTATGGTTTAGATATTATCAGTCACATTTTATAAGTAATTGGGCAAATGCCAAAGCACTAGGTACTGGGACGTAAGAAGACTCAAATCTGCGTTGACCCCACCCCAATTTCAAGAGCAGGGTGTGCGTTTCAAATCCATGTTTCATCTGGTCTTTGTTTCTCATCCATCCTCTGTGTCTGCCTTTCTCAAGAAGGCTCAGATCCTCGGCTTTCACACCCTCCCGGCTGGCTGTGCCCCAGCTCCCGGCCTGGAACGTCTGCGTGCCTGGGTGTGCCTGCTCCCCCTGTGCATCACCAGCTTTGCCAGGGAGCTGCTGTATCGTACACTGCTTGCTGTACCCAGAGTACCTGGACCCTTCTGGTACATGAAGTGCACCCTCCTCACCATGTGTGCAGCCCATCCCCTTACCTTATATCCTGCCTCTAAGCCAGGCTTGGGGGTGACTACAGTGTGCATTCAGCTGTGTGAGGTGCTGGGATCAAAGTGAAGTTCCCAACTTTTGAAGTGGCAGGCTTGAGGGGCACACAGTGATTTTAAGTCGGGTCACCTGACTTAAAGGGGGGACTGATTGATTTAAAGCCAAGGCAGCTGACTTAAAGCCTGCGTCCCTCAGCTGCAGGACAAGACCAATTTTGGCGGTGCACGGGTTCGCTCCAAGCCAGCACTGCTGTTCAGGAAGAGATTCCAGTAGCGCCTTAGTGCAGGGGGACTTGGTCCGTTGTCTTGCCCCTGCCCTCAGAGGGGGGCCACCTGCTCTTCTGGAGAATCAGGGAGGGGGAAGTGCAGAGTCCCGGCTGGAGTTGCGGCACCGCTTGTCTGATGGCAGGGAAAGGGGGACAGGGCTGTGTGGTGTCCTGGGGCTGGACTCAGCAGGTCGACTCAACCTCTCAGCCTCCTAACCTCCCCCCCCCACACACTCCACAAGAGTTTCCAATAATATGTAATTGCGCCTTAGGTTCTCGGTCTTCAACCTCATCCCCAGGCTCCCAGGTCCCTTGATTCAGCCAATTCCTCTGTGCTCTTTCTTCTATTAGATACAGTCCCAGAGGGAGGGGCTGGGGGATGGGACTGGAGGGATGCCGGCAGCACTGGCCTCAGCTGACTAAAGAGATCTGGCCCTGCGTTATCACACATGTGCGAGGACCCTTAAGGCGGAATCGAGGGGGCCAGTTAGAGGCAGTCCTTGCTGCCTCAAGTGAGTATGGATCACCGTCGGGTGGGGAGCACGCTGACCCCTGAGAAGTACTGTAAGGAGGATGTGTTGCTCCCTCGGCTTCAAGGACGTGGGCGGGCTTCAGGGCTCCAGTTCCCCTCCAGGCCTCCAGGTCCGACTGCACCACAGCGGCCTTGCAGACCCGCCTTCCTGTCCCAGAACTTGCCAGGCTCCAGGAAGAATCCAGACAGCAGAGATGGTGCCTGAGGGCTCCAGCTTGAAAAGTGCTGTCCCTGGGGACCCAACAGTGGAGGGAGGAAGGGTGAAGGGAGTGGGGGGGTGGGGTCGGGAAGGGTGGCTGCCCTGGGAGACGTTGAGAGAGAAATATCGCCCCCCACACCCCCTGCCCCTGCAACTGACCCATTGATGCCATAGGATCTCAGGGCCTTTTAGTCAGAGATGCCTCTGCTTCTTTACTCCTGTGTTCAAAACTATGCAAAACCAACTCTTCATCCTCTTGCTGCCTTGCCAGGACTTTTAAAGCACTGTTCTTTTGAAGCACTCGTTCCCTAAACTGCAGTTTGGAGCTGTCCCAGCTATTTAAAAGTGTTCTCCTTAAACTGAGACTAAAGCCTACTCTTTTGGAAAAACGGCCTTCACTTCACTGGAGATCGTCTTTTCTGCCCATTCCTTCCTTCTACTGCCCTCTTAAGAACCCCTGTGCTCAAAGAGCTTGGTGATTTATTTTTTGCTTGATGTCAAAAAGAAACCTTCCCCATGCACTCCAAAAAGCTTTCCTGGAACATAGGTGTTTCACAACCATGAGAGTGTTTTGCAGTTAGTATACACTGGGTAGAGTGCCTAGCAATCCCTCCAAGAGCCAGAGGTGAGCAGACCTTTACTTATTTGATTGGATGCCCTTCAAGTTTAGGAAGGTCCCATTCTTATGACCCAGCAGGTAAGACAGAGCCCTGGATGGCTGTGGCTGTGATTAGATAACTTCTGATGATTTTATTTCCCTTACTGAGCTGCTGCTTCTAGGTTAAATTCGTTTTATTACCTGTCCATTTTTAAAGAAAGGCTGACAAAGTCACTGTAATAGGTCAGGAGTCTGAACTCAGGGTTGGTCAAAGGTACTCACAGGGAGGATGGTGGATAAAAATAGGTGGGTAAAATAGGAGGGTTGGCAAGTACAGCCAAGACACCTGTGTTCATCATGCATACTAATAAAGGCCAGAATCTCCTCATTTATCTCTGGTGGGAAGTTCTGATGGTTTCACAGGATCAATCTCAAATCATATTCAAACTAGGGGATTTCCCTGAGCATAAAAGGAAGTATCCGTCCCTAGCAGGAGTCGCTGCCGAGGAATAAAGACGTAGATGTAGAGAACGGACCTGAGGACACAGGGAGGGGGAAGGGTATGCTGGGATGAAGTGAGAGAGTGGCATGGACATATATACACTACCAAAGGTGAAATAGATAGCTATTGGGAAGCAGCTGCATATAGCACAGGGAGATCAGCTCAGTGCTTTGTGACCACCTAGAGGGGTGGGATAGGGAAGGTGGGAGGGAGACACAAGAGGGAGAGGATATGGGGATATATGTATACGAATAGTTGATTCACTTTGTTATACAGCAGAAGCTAACACAACAAGGTAAAGCAATTATACTCCAATAAAGATGTTAACAACAACAACAACAAAAAAAACCCCAAAATCTAAGTCAATCAAGCCAACGGAGACAATGTATGTGTTTACAGTTCAAGAAATCCACAAGGGAATCCTTTATTCTGTAGGCAATGAATGGTCCATTCGAAAAGGAAAAAACTTTCTAAAATGTTGTCTTTCCATTTATTGTTCAGAACATCATTTTTATACCTCTGCATTTCTTACTATTCAAAGCCAAGTCACGTGAGTTACAGGGAAGCAGCTGATGGATTTAAAGTTGGGTCACTTTATTTAAAAACCAGTGGCAGTTAATTGATTTAAATCCCGGTCATATGACACGAGGAGGGGGTGCTAAAAACTGCTTTTTCATCTCTGGCTCAGAATATCATATTTACCTTGGTTTTTCTTATGATTTAGAAAACTTGAGCTGTCTCTCCTTGGAATCATCAGGAGAAAAATACAGTATTTCAGGTTCATTCTTGAAACCAACTTCTCACGGTTAAGGTGTATTGGCTAAAAGATCTTCCTTCTTCAAGAGATTCCAAACCTCTGTAAGACACTTCATTGTAATTGGAGAAAAAAGATGAATTCAGGCCAGCAGCTGCACGAGTCCAAGGCAGCCCCCAGGACTAGGGAAGGAGGAGGAGGAAGGGCTGAGAGTTGCCATTAGAGCAGACAACCTCCAGAGGGCGCTGAAGCACCGGCAGAGCCCACCTGCCACTCCCAGTTTGGCACTCCAGGGTCAGATTTGGGTTTGGAGATGGGGTTGCTGTAACCCCAAGGAGGTGAGCAGAGAGGAGGAGTTGATTACCGGTCTCCTCTGACTCTCTGACCCAAATTGCCTGGCCTCACAGTGGGGACAGGGTTTTGCTTTCAGCAAACTGATGGGGCACTTCCAGGCTGGTCGGGTTGCCCAGTGGCCCGACAG
The DNA here is from genome assembly GCF_965194825.1 of Balaenoptera physalus. NCBI lineage: Eukaryota > Metazoa > Chordata > Mammalia > Artiodactyla > Balaenopteridae > Balaenoptera > Balaenoptera physalus. The sequence continues at coordinate 1,460,018 of NW_028126506.1, forward strand.
CCTGACAGGGTGACTGCGGTGTGACTGCCCTTTGTTTCTCCAGAATCTGTGCATCAGGAGGTGCATGGGTGCGGGAGCCCATCCACCGCCCCTCCCCCCAAGGGGGATGGCACCTTCCCTGGCTGTACCCTATGATCACCAGGTACTTGAAATGAATGCAAGTTTTTTGACTTCAAGGAAAAGCTCACAGAACCGTTTCTTCCTCATAATGTGTGGGATTTACTATAATGGAAGGACATTAGAAAGAACAGGTAGAAAACTCACCTGTTGGTCTCCATGTAGGAGTTTATTTTGCATGAATCCCTCCTACGTGAGTAGATAGCAGAGGTTTATTTTTGTTCCCGTGTGTGTAGTTGTGGCAGAGGATGTAGGTATGGTGAGTTGAAGCCCTCAAAGAAATATTCTCAGAACTCTCAAGATTTCTCTTGATCGGAACCGAAAGAGACCTGGAAAAGGAGGAAAAGAAAAGGAGGAGGGAGAACGAATGACTGTTTCTCAGTAAATTCATCTTCCTGGTTGATTGTTCTGTCTTCTCATTTCTTTTAACTTCTATGTATGTCTAATGGAATAATGTAGAAAGGCTGATTTTTATGCTTTAAAAGATTTTACATCACAAAGAAACTAGAAGTGGCTAACAGAACTTATTCAAATCAACTTTGCATAGAGACTTTGATATTAAATTTGGATACTAAAATGGGTTTATCCCAATTTTCTCTTTCTTTTTGAGTGAATATTTGTAACATATTTTTGTAGATAATAATTTATCCTAGATATACAAAATTGTGAGAATGGGTACCATTTTTTACCACTTAAATGATTTCTTTTAAATGAATAGATTGTACACTTTAAATGCCAATGTTGTGTCTTACGTGTTGTTTTTTAATTCCTTGATTTCCAAAACTTGTGTTTATTTAATTGATTTCTATCTAATAATCTGTGTCTCCCCTTTATTGTTTCTTACTTTATATTTTATTGATCTATAGTTAATTTACATTATTATATTAGTTTCAGAGGTACAGCATAGTGATTCATAAATGTTTAGGTTCTTCTCCATTTATAGTTATTATAAAAGAGTGGCTATATTCCCCATGCTATACAGTACATCACTGTAGATTATTGATTTTATACATAGTGGATTGTACCTCAAAATCTCCTACCACTATTTTGCTCCTCCACCCTATCTCTCCCTGCTGGTAACCACTAGTCTGTTCTTTAATCTGTGAGTCTGTTTTTTTGTTGTTATGGTATTCAATTTTTTAGATGCCACGTGTAAGTGATAACATACCATGCTTGTTTTCTCATACCATACCATGCTTTTTTTCTCATAACATGCCATGCTTGTTTTCTCTGCGGTTTATTTTACTAAGCATAATACCCTCCAAATCCATCCATGTTCTTGCAAATGGCAAAATTTCATTTTTTGCTGAAGTCATCATAAAAAATCTTTTTTATCCACGAAGCTATTGATGAACACTTAGTTTGACTCTATATCTTGGCTATGGCAAATAACACTGTTATGAACATTGGTGTGCAGTTATTTTTTTTGAAATAGTGTTTTTGTTTTCTTCTGATATACCCAACAGTGAAATTGCTGGATATTATGGTAGTTCTATTTTTCGTTTTTTGTGGAACCTCCATTCTGCTTTCCACAGTAGCTGCACTACTTCACATTCACATCAAGAGTGTACAAGAGTTTCCCTTTCTCCACATCCTCACCAACCTTTGTTAATTGTGATCTTTTGGATGACAGCCATTCTGACAAGACTGAGGTGATATATCTCATAGTTTTGATTTGCATTTTACTGTCGATTAGCTATGTTTAGCATCTTTGTGAGTTCTGGCTGTCTATATGTAGTTTTTCCTTGGAAAAAAATGTCTATTTAGGTCTTCTCATTTTTTTAAAAAAGATTTTGGGTGTTTTTTTGATATTGAGTTGTATGTGCTGTTTCTGTAGTTTAGGTATGAACCCTTGCTTGGCCATCTTTTTTGATGTTAACCTCTTATCATGTGCAAATATGGTCTCTCCCTCAGCAGGTTGTCTTTTCATTTTGTCTTTGGTTTCCTTTGCTGTGCAAAATCTTTTAAGTTTAGTGAAGTCCCATTTGTTTATTTTTGCTTTTGTTTCATTTGCCTTAGTAGACTGAACCTAAAACTGTTGCTATCATTTATGTTGAAGAATGTTCTATATTTTCCTCTAGGGGTTTTATGGTTTCTGGTCCTACATTTAGGTCTTTATTCAGTTTTGCATTTATTTTATATATGGTGTGCTAAAATAATCTAATTTTATTCTTTTCCTTGTACCTGACCAGTTTTCCCAGTACCACTTATTGAAGAGACAGTTTTTTCTCCATATTGCCTGCTTTGTCATAAATCAATTAAATATAAGTGTGTGGGCTTATTTCTGGCATCTCTATTCTATTCCAGTGATCTTTGTGTCTCTTTTTGCTCTGGTACCTTTCTCTTTGATTACTGTCGCTTTGCAGTATAGTCTGAAGTCAAGGTGCGTGATGCCTCCACCTGTGTTCTTTCTCAAGATTGTTTGGCTATTTGGGGTCTTTGTGTTTCTATACAAATTTTAAAATTACTTTTTCAAGTTCTGTGAAAATGCTTTGGTATTCTGATAGGGATTGCATTAAATCTGTAGATTGTCTTTGATAGTATGGTTATTTTAACAGTATTAATTCTTCCAGTCGATGCACATGCTATATTTTTCCATCTTTTTGTGTTGTCTTCAACTTCTTTCACCAATGGCTGATAGATTTCTGAGCACATGTCTTTTACCTGCTTAGGTGTGTTTATTCCTAGGTGTCTTATTCTTTTTGATGTCATTGCATATGGTATAGTTTTCTTAATTTTTCTTTCTGACAGCTTTGAGTTTTGTTTTTTCTTCTTTTTCTAATTCCTTCAGGTGTAATGTTAGGTTGTTTATTTGATATTTTTCTTGATTCCTAAGAATAAGCTTGTATCACTATAACTTCCCCCTGTGAACTGCGTTGGCTGTGTCCCATAGATTTTGGATCATTGTGTGTTCATTTTCATTTGTCTTGGGTATTTTTAGAATCCCTCTTTAATTTCTTCAGTGTTCCTTTCTTCCCCTTTTATTCCCTTCATCTGTGATGTGAGGACTATCTTTAATATTATGTTTGGATTTCTTTCAGTTTTGTTTGTGTGTGTGTGTGTGTGTGTGTGTGTGTGTGTGTGTGTGTGTGTGATTATTTAAGTTGCTGAGCTCTTAATTTCACATGGACACTAACAACCCTGCATTGTTACTCTGCTCCCCCACAGTTACTGAATTTGACCTTATATTTTACATCTACTTGTTTTGTGTGTCCCTTAACTTCTTATTGTGAATATAGATGATTTTATTACTGTTTTTTTTTCATCCTTCCTATTAGCTGTGTCCATGGTTGATTTACTACCTTTGTTGAATATTTGCCTTAACCAATGAGGTTTTTCCTTTAGTAAGTTTCCTTTCCTAATTTTTATGTTTCAATCGTGACCTTTTCTTTTTCACTTAGAAGAGCCCCTTTAAGATTTCTCATAAAGCTGGTTTGGCGATGCTGAGCTCTTTTAGTTTTGCTTCTCTGTAAAACTTTAGATCTCACCATCAAAGCTGAGGGAGAGCCTTGCTGGGTAGAGTATTTTTGCTTATAGGCTTTTCCCTTTCATGACTTTAAATATACCATGCCACTCCCTTCTGGCATGCAGAGGTTATCCTGAAAAGTCCGCTGATAACTTTATGCAATTTCCCATGTTTGTAACTTGTTGCTTTTCCTTTGCTCCTTTTAATAGTGTCTTTTTATCTGTATTTTTTTTTCCATTTTAATTACAATGAGTCTTGGTGTGGTCCTCTTTGGGTTGATCCTGTTTTGGCCTTACTGTGTTTACTGGACTTGGATGTCTGTTTTCTTTCCCAGGTTAGGGAAGTTTTCAACTCTTATGTCTTCAGGTATGTTCTACACTGCTTTGTCTTTCCTTTTTGCTTCTGGGACCAGTATAATGCAAATATTAGTACACTTGATGTTGTTTCACAAGTCTGTTCAACTTTCCTCATTTCATTTTAATCTATTGTTTTACCGTTCATCTTCAGTGATTGCCAGTACTCTGTCCTTCAGTTTTCTGATTCATTCCTCTGTATCATTTAGTCTACAGTAGTTTCCTTTAATGTATTTTTCATTTCAGTTATTGTATTCCTCATCTTTGTTTTGTTGTTCTTTAATGTCTAACTCTTTTTAAAAAAAATCTAACTTCTTGCTCTGGTCGTCCATTCTTCTCCTGAGTTCTTTGATCACCTTTACAGTCATTACCTTGAACCCTTTGTTGAGGAGATTGGCTATCTCCACTTCACTTAGATCTTCTTCTGAATTCTTATCTTGGTCCTTCATTTGGATCGTGTTTCCGTGTCACCTCATTTTTCTTAACTTCCTGTTTTTATTGCTATGTGTGTAGTAGGTTCGTTACATTTCCTGACCTTGGGGAAGTGGCCTTTTGTAGGAGCTGTCCTATGGGTCCCAGCAGCCCCCTCTCCCCTGGTCACTAGAGCTATATATTCTAGGTGTATGTACCCCCTATGTGGGCTGCTTGGGCTCTTCTGCTGTGGTGGGCTGACTACTGTGGGTAGTCTGGTAGGCTTGGCTACCCCCAGACTGCTTGTTTGCCAGGCTCTGCCTTGTATGGAGGCTGTCTGTGCTGCTTGGTGAGACTAAATCATAAGGCAGCTGGCTGCACAACTCTGGGGGACACCAAATCTGGTGGTGGTTCACTTATGGGTAGAATTGCAGTCCAGGTGATATCAGGGCTAGTGCCCAGTCACTGGTTCTGGGGCTATGCTGGCTACTGGGAGGAAGAGACAGGTTCTGCGTTCTGGCTGCAGGGCCCAGGAGCCACAGAGTTGGTGTTGGATCACTGTTCCTGACACAGCTCTCTGCAGGGCCGGGGGTATCCCTAATCTTGTGTTGGCATTCTGATGGGCAGGGTCAGGACCCAGCTGAGTCCATGGCTGCTTCTGGCCTGCAATTAAGTGGCCTGGTTACACAGGCTGCTGGGCTGTGGTATCCCTGGAGCTGGTGTGTGCCTGTCGGTGTATGAGGCTGATCCCACTGCTAAAGCAGGTTTGCTGTTGGGTAGGTCCAAGCTCCATCCAGTCCCTGTGCAGTTACCACCTGCCGATGGTGAGGCTGACTCCAAGGCCAGAGCAGGCTCACTTGTCAGAGGGGCCAGGGACTCTGGGGCTGGTGCCTGTCCACTGAGGTGAGGAGGCTGGTCCTGGGGCTTTTGGTGGCTGGACCCATGTCCAGGGGCAGCTGTGCACTGAGAGGATCTGAAGGCAGCCTGTTTGCTGGTGGATGGGGCTATGCCCCTGCTCAGTTAGTTGCTTGGCCTGCAGCATCCTAGTACTTGTGTCTGTAGTCTGGTGGAAATGGGTGGGGCTCGGTCCTGAGGCCGATAAGCTACAGGTTGGTGTTGGATTCTGAAATTATGCTTGCTGGTACCAGCGTCCACGAGGTAGAAGGAGCTCCCCCGAATGGCTGCTGCCAGTGTCTCTGTCCCTGAGGCTGTGCTGTAGTTGCCTCTTGCCTCTCTGGGAGACTCTCCAAGATCAGGAGGTAGGTGTGACCCGGGATCCTTTCAAATGACTGCTTCTGCTCTGATTCTCAGATCATGTGGGATTTTGTGAGCATCTTTTAAGAGTGGAATCTCTATTTCCCACAACCCTCTGGCTCTCTGAAAAATAAGCACTACTGGTCTTCAAAGCCCAACTTTCTAGGAACTCTTCTTTCCACAACAGGATCCCTGGGCTTGGGAGCCTGATGTTGGCTTCATACCCCTTGCTACCTGGGAGCACCTCTGAAATTGTAATTATTCTCCCATTTGTGGGCCACCCACTTGGTGGTAGGGGTCTTGACTCTATTGAGATTTTGCCCTTCTTTTCTGTCTTGTCGAGGTGCCTTCCTCATATCTTTAGCTGTAAAACATCTTTTATGGTAGGTCCCGGCCTTTTTCATCAATTGCTGTTCTGTAAACAGTTGTGACTTTGGTGTGCCCATGAGAGGCATCAAGCTCTGGGTCTTTGAATGCTACCATGTTGGACAATCTCTCTACTTCATTCTTAAATCATATTATTTAAGTTTTCTTAGTATCTTATTTGATTAGCGACAGTTTGAAATTTATTATCACTCATGTTTACTTCGCTTGTTTAAAAAAATTGAATAGTGCATTCATTCAGTTTGAAATGAAGGTAGTGACCTGTGAATTTCCATACCTCAAAAATCAAGGATAGGACAAAAGCCTTTTCTACTTGTGTTACCCTCAAACTCTGCACCCCACCCCAGCCTGGGGATTAACCTGTTGCATCCATGCTCACCTTCTGTTTTCGGACCGTTAACCATCATTGCATCTGTATGTGTGTTGACAAAGTGAACTCTAGTCTTTGCAGTTTTTGTGTTTTGTTTTTTGGTTTAGGGAACAGTCCTACTATGAATGTACATTTACTGCTCTACTGAAGTTCATATATAAACCTGTCAAGCACATTACCAGGATTGGAATTGCTTGTATATACACTTTGATAAATTTTAGAGACAATGGTAGAACAGAAGTAAATTGTACTTCAAATGCCACAATATTCTCACACCATGAAAACCCTTCCCTTTTTAATATATTTGTGTGTAGTTTATCTTTATGCCCATACTATATTTCCCAGAGATGGGTAAGTGTTATGTTTCTTGCTGGCACATTTACCGTATTGTTCAAAGTCAGGCGTTTAGTGGTTTTAGCATGATCCTATTTCCATGAACTTGCAAATACAAGATCTTCTCTCACACTGTCTTTTACTCCCTGCTGTTTTATATTGCCCTCCTAATTCTCAGTCCTGGTCTTTCTTTATGTTCTTCATCAACCTGGATAGGTTATGCTATTTTCTCCCTTATTCAAGACCAATAGAATAGAATAGAATACAACACCCAGAAATAAACCCTGATATATGGCCAAATGATTTTTGACAAGTTGCCAAGACTTTTCAAAGTAGAAAGGATAGTATTTTCAACACATGGTGCTGAGAAGTCTTGTGGTCAACATGCAAAAGAAGGAAGATGGACCCTTACCTAACATCATATGCAAAAATTAATGAAAACGTATCAAGAAACTAAATATAAGACCTAATAATATAAAAAGTCTTAGAAGAAGATACAGGACAAGAGCTTCATGATATTGGATTTGGCAGTGTTTTCCTCCATATGAAACGAAGGAACAACAAAGGTACAGCTAACAAAAAAATAAACAATTTGCAGTACATAAGTTAAAAAAAAATGTGTATCAAAGAAATGTAAACAGAATAAAATGGCAACCCACAAGATGGGAGAAAATATTTCAGAGCCATCTATCTGACAAGAGATTTCTATTCAGAATATACAGAGAACTCCTACAACTGAACAAAAAGCAAACACCCTGATTCAAAAATGGATAAAAGACTTCAATAGATGGTTCTTCCAAAAGATGTACAAATGACTAAGCACTTGAATAGATGCTCCATATCACTAAATGCATGTTTATATATTTGTGTGCATGCATACACACACAAGCACACACACACATACACAAGCAGAAAACAACTATTGGTGAGGATGTGAGGGAGTTGGAACCATTGTGCTATGTCAGAGGGAATGCAGAATGATACAGCTGCTTTGCAAAAGAGTATGGCAATTTTTCAGATATTGAAAAATAGAATTACTACATGATCCAGGAATTTTACTATGAGGTATACCCAAAGGTATTGAAATCAGGGTCTTAAAGAAATATTTGTACTCCAGTGTTTAGAGCAGTAATAATCACAGTAGCTAAAATATGAAAGCAACCTAAGTGTTCATCCACTAGTTCCTGGATAAGCAAAGTGTGGTATACCCATATAATACATTATTATTCAGTGTTAAGAAGGAAAAGATCTAGGAATATGCTACAACATGGATGCATCTTGAGGAAATTTAGCTACCCAAAATGCCATTTTTGTGACTTTTAGTGAGTCATAGCAATACAACTACTTATTTCAATTTTATGGGGGTACTTAGGGTAGTCAAAACCATAGAAATTGGGAGGGTAATGACGCTTTTCAGGTGGTTATGGAACAAAAAGGAAAGTTATATTTAAAGGATATAGAGTTACAGTTTTAAAACGTAGAAAAGAATTAGAAAGATAAATGGTGATGTTGATCGCCCAATAATATGAATGCATTTAATATCACTGAACGGTGCACTTTATAATAACTTACATGTTGTATTTTATGTTATTTGATTTTACCAACATACAAAATTGGGAAAGAATGTAATATCAGGAAATGGAGTGTACCTGGGATAGAGCAGAGAGCAATCAGATGGGTGAGACACTGCATATGTTGAAGAAGAAGAGCTGAGAGTCTTCATTGGCCAGAAGAGACTTTATAAAAGAGAAAAAAAAATTACTCTGTGGGTGTATTAGATAGATATCTGTGGGTGTGCTGCTATCTCCCATGGGTTATCTTAAAGAGTCTTTAATAAAGTCCATAAGGCTTGCTGAGGCTTTTTTAAAAATTGGATTCCCTAGGAGATAATTAGTGGGTGGTACTTAAGTCTATGTCTAGGTTGACAGATTTTGCAGGGAAGACGAACCTGAGAACAGTGGAGGTCTTAAGAGTGTAAGTACATGGAAATTAGAAAAAAATAATAATAAAGGGAATTAGGAAAACTTTGGACTTTGAAGGTCATGTATTATTACTGAGTCAGACCTGAGGTTTCTAAGGAGTTATATACACAGTTGCTATTTGGATTACTTGTTGATAAATATAAGTGGAAAAACTAGAGTCGTTCCCAAGTGTAGGTAAGATATAATGAGAGGATGGAGGTGGAAAGTAGGGAGACCCAGAGAAAAGTGGGAAGGTCATATTGGGCCAAGATGGTGGTAATATCCAACAGAACAGACGGTAGGACAGACTATGGATTCATCTTTTTTATTTCGCCTCCCCCCCTCATCCTTAATAATTCTTTGGGAATATTTCACTGCTCTGTGATGCAGGTACAGAATTCGAGTGAGGAGGCTACACCTTCAGTGTCCAGCTGTCTGAGTCCTCAGTGTGCTTCAAATGATGGAGAACTATTGCTTCTTTATGAGAAGGGTTAGTACCTCGTAGCTAAGCTTAAGCTGGAGCTTATGCAATATTGATTCCATTTTATATATACTGTTGGCATGGAGGTTCCTCCTCCTCTTTTCTTGACCATTATGAAATGAATCTATATTTCTCAGTATTTGGGTATATCAGATAAATACGTTAAGTAAAGGAATCTTATATATTGCTCCCTGCATAGTTTGCTCTTTCTTGTTTCTCTTTTACCTTTACTAAATTAGCACAGGGAGAGACCTTGAAATGTTCTAATCAGGAGAGATTAGAACATCATATTTCTAGAGAGGTTGGTTGGACAGAGCAGGGGTCCCAGTGAGAATCCAAGCTTCTGCTGCTACTTGGAAGTGTACCTGTGTAGAATAGAGGGCTCCAGGAAATATCCTAGAATATTCCAATGTCCCTGTGGGAGATCATTAAGAGAGGCAGAATCTGGTACCAGATCAGTGTACTATGACATGTTTGTCAGTCATCTGATGTGAGATTCTCAGAGCCAATCCCATATGGTAGGGCTGAGTGCAGAGTGATGAAGAACCTGTGAAAGCCTTTGATTGCATGTTAAAGATGAAGCTCTGATTTCGGGGAGAATTTTCTTACCTGACTGAATGTCACCCTTCTGTGGGGATGAGATTCTGTGCTTTTCCTCTGTTGATGACCACTGACTGCAAATCATTAGAGGATCATGTCTAGAAAGCATTCTTTATTTAATTTCTTAAAGAAGAAAGCATAGAAAACATTTTTATCCACTTTCAAATTGAGGATCAAGGGGAATGACATCAGTGAAAATGTCAGAGTAGGGAGCTCTGGCTTGTGTCCATCCCCAGAAACACTGACATACGTGGTAAAACCTGTCAAAATGACCTTATCAACACATGTAAGTTTTCTTTTCTTTTCACGCTGTAGATTTATCTTTCATGGAAACTTTACTTACTACAGGATGTGGAGAATAAACAGGGAAGTAGAAACTGTATTTCCTGATGAGAGAATCACTAAGTCACATTAGCTGTTCTGAACTCTGCCTTACTCACCGTGACTCTAATTAAAACAAACAAACAAACAAAACACTTTTTTTTTTGGTAAGTCAGTTCTGACATTTCCTCGTTAAAGACAAGGTAACAGATACAGACTTAGATCTACCAGAATTGAGCAAACTTTTGATTGTACCTGTGTTGAACATATGAGCATGACCTGCTACAAATCTTCATTATACTTATTGCCACAACGGACAAATTCCCTTTTTCCACTCCTGATATGTTGCATGTAAGGAATGCATAGGTCACTAACCCCAGCTGGTCACAGGTAAACTCTGCCACATGGATTACTGCATGTTTTCCTGCTGGAAGACCACACATTCTCGAGGATCATGCCTGCAGAGTATCTGGGCTCTTCTTTTCTTCTGGATAAAGGTTAGATCATCACCTAATTTTATGAGAAATATATAAATTGTATTTGCATATTCTTCCGGTTTTTATTTATCCATTCTCTTTCAAGTCCTAAGTGCAAATATTAAAGTGATTTCCAAGAGGGTGGTAAATAAGACAGCTCCAAAATTAGCAATAAATCATAATACAATTGTGAATGCCTTAATGTGTGATTAATATGTAGATACTTATGTAAATGCAAGTTTAGTAATGCTTTGTGGAGAGCTTCAGAATCTAGGTATTAAAAAAAAAAAAGAAGAAGGAGTTCTTGAAACTCTCAGGGAATTATAGTGAAGTCTTTGTGTCTATAAATATCATTCTGAAATAATGCATATTCTCAGAAATAAACTAGGCATAACATTGTAGGAAAAAACTTCATGAAATGAAAGAGCATGTGAGATGGCCATACAAGAAAAAGAATATTCTCAGAGAATAATGAACAGTGTGGAGTTCAGCAGAAGGGTCATACACTTTCAGAGATGAAAACTTTAGAGAGCCTAATTGTGAGTTCCTCATATTTCATCTTTGGAGACACGGTAGTCATTTGCAATATGATGTTATAAGATGACGTTAATAAAAAAAATAAGATGACGTTGACATACTTAAATACTTTCGTGTAGAAATGACCACTTAGAACCAGAGTAAATGAAAGAGAACACAAAATTATGTTTATGTTGATTTTTAAAGACCTCAGGTGAGTGCTGATTATTTAAAAATGCATGATGTCTTTCACTGCAAAGTAAAGGAGCTGTTACAGTGGAGGATTACTGGACTGAATGTCAATATTATGACATAGTATGAGTGTGTTTCGTGTTTGGTAATTGCAATCACTGTTGCCTTTTTTGTGGTCATCCATTGACAGTGCTTGGTGTCAGTTGATTTATCTCTTGTAAAAATAAAATACAGTCTGTGTGTGTGTGTGAAAAAAAACATATATGATGTCTTGACTAAAGTTGTATGGAATTTGAGATCTGGAAAAAAGCATTTCTTTTTTGTAATGCTAGGATGATAATTGGACATTTTTGCAAGAAAGAGATTTCAGGATGCAAATCTTGTGTCTCTAAGGTGGGAAGTCAGTTCATGGTGGAACATTCTATTAAAATTGTGTGAGTGGAGAAATATTTCTTTGGAAGGAAGAGGTCACGAATCCCTTTTTAAGAGTTAATGGTTTATAGCATACCGAATGAGCAAAATGGCTATTTCTGAACTTTAGAAAAAAATAATATAGTTTTTCTGCATTTATAACATGAGGCTGATGTAAAATATCAAAAATTCTTTATTTTGAAAAGCAATGTAATCAATTTGACATAATTCATATATATTGAACCTGTGGTACACACACACACAGTAAAACTTACATTCAGAAAATTGTTTGCACTTAAGAAATATTTTCAAGTGTAGTTGATTTACAATGTTGTGGGTTTTTTAAATACATGTTTATTGGAGTATACTTACTTTATAACACTGTATTAGTTTCTGCTTTACAACAAAGTGAATCAGCTATATGTGTACATATATTCCCCATATCCCCCCCCCCTTGAGCCTCCCTCCCACACTCCCTATCCCACCCCTCTGGGGGACATAAAGCACCGAGCTGATCTCCCTGTGCTATGCGGCAGCTTACCACTAGCTATTTTACATTTGGTAGTGTATATATGTCAGTGCTACTCTCTCACTATGTCCCTGTCTCCCCTTGCCCCCTGTGTCCTTAAGTCCGTTCTCTACATCTGTGTCTTTATTCCTGCCCTGTCACTAGGTTCGTCAGTACCATTTTTCTAGATTCCATATATATGTGTTAGCGTACGGTATTTGTTTTTCTCTTTCTGACTTACTTCACTCTGTATGACAGACTCTAGGTCCAACCACCTCACTGCAAATAACTCAATTTTGTTCCTTTTTATGGCTGAGTAATACTCCATTGTATAGATGTGCCACATCTTCTTTATATATTCATCTGTCGATGGACATTTAGGTTGCTTCTATGTCCTGGCTATTGTAAATAGTGCTACAGTGAACATTGGGGTACATGTATCTTTTTGAATTATGGTTTTCTCCGGGTATATGCCCAGTAGTGGGATTGCTGGGTCATATGGTAGTTCTATTTTTCAGCTTTTAAGGGATCTCCATACTGTTCTCCATAGTGGCTGTATCAGTTTACATTCCTACCAACAGTTCAGGAGGGTTCCCTTTTCTCCACACCCTCTGCAGCCTTTATACATTGTTGTATTAATTTCTGCTGTTCAGCAAAGTGATTCAGTTTTATATATATCTATCTATATATCTATCTATATCTATATATCTATATCTATATATCTATATATATTCTTTTCCATTATGGTTTATCACAGGATACTGAATATAGTTTCCTGTGCTATACAGTAGGTCTTGGTGGGTTGTCTATCCTATGTAGAAAAGTTTGTTTCTGCTATTCCAAAACTCCCAATCTTTCCTTCACTCTCTCCTTGGCAACCACAACTCTCTTTTCTATATCTGTGTGTTTGTTTCTGTTTTGCTGACATGCTCATTTGTGTCCTGTTTTCGATTCCACATATAAGTGATATTATATGGTATTTGTCTTTCTCTCTCTGACTTGCTTCACTTAGTATCATTATCTCTAGGTCCATCCATGTTGCTGCAAATGGCATTATTTCATTCTTTTTTATGTCTGAGTAATATCTTTTGTATACGTATACCACACCTTCTTTATACACTCATTTTTCAATGAACATTTAGGTTGTTTCCATGTCTTGGCTGTTATAAATAGTGCTGTTATGAACATAGGGTTTCATGTATCTTTTAGAATTATAGTTTTGTCTAGATATATGTCCACAAGTGGGATTGCTAGATCATATGGCAACCCTATAGTTTTTTTGAGGAACCTCCATACTGTTTTCCATAGTGGCTGCACCAACTTACATGGCCACCGACAGTGTAGAAGGGTTCCCTTTTCTCCATACCCACTCCAGCATTTGTTAATTGTAGATTTTTTTTAATGATGTCCATTCTGATCAGTGTGAAGTGATACCTCATTGTAATTTGGATTTGCATTTATCTAATAATTAGTGATGATGAGCATCTTTTCATGTGCCTATTGGCTCTCTGTATGTCTTCTTTGGAGAAATGTTTATTTAGGTCTTCTACCCATTTTTCCATTGAGTTATTTGTTATGTTGTTATTGAGTTGTATGAGCTGTTTGTATAGTTTGGAAATTAAGCCCTTGTCAGTCTCATCATTTGCTAATATTTTCTCCCAGTCCATAGGTTGTATTTTCATTTTGATTATGGTTTCCTTTGCTGTGCAAAAGCTTATAAGTTTGATTAGTTCCTGTTTCTTTTTTGCTTTTACAGTAAGTCCCCTACATATGAACAAGTTCTGTTCCAAGAGTGCGTTTGTAAGTTCAATTTGTTTGTAAGTCCAACAAAGTTCGCCTAGGTACCCAACTTACACAGTCGGCTATATGCTATTGTACCGTAATAGGTTTATAATACTTTTCACGCAAACAATACATAAAAAACAAGCACAAAAACAAAGAAAGCATTTTTAATCTTACAGTACAGTAACTTGAAAAGTACAGTAATACAGTACAACAGCTGGGATACTCGGGCTGGCATCGAGGGAACAGGCGAGCAGAGTTACTGATTGGAGGAGGGAGGGGAGGTGGGAGATGGTAGGGGTGAAGGATTATCCGCAGTAGGAGACAGAGAGCATGCTGCAATTTCACTCATACCTGACGTTGATGGCAAAGGTTCTGGTTCCTTGCTGGATTTAATTCTATCTACCCTCTTGAAAGAATGATCCATTGATGTCTGGGTAGTAGCTCTTTTTTTCTCATCATAGATGACAAGGTAACACTGGATTGCAAACTGAATGGCTGCTGCCACCTTTGGGTCCCATTCTAGGTTCGGGTCCTGTGCCTCAAAAACTAACAGTGCTTCCTCAAATAACGAAGGTTCCCTTGCCATTTTCTGTGTCGTGAATCTCTTCAGTTCTTCAGTTACTTTTTCTTCCTCCTGTCCCTCTTCATCCTTTCTCTGGGCCTCCAATTCCATCAGTAAGCTCCTCATGTTGCACAGCAAGGAGGTCAGCGAAATCGTCCTCTTGCAGATCTAGCTCCAGCTTCTCGCTGAGGGTCACTACGTTGCTGAAGACCTCTTCGGACTTCTGATCTACCTTCTCAAATCCACAAAAATCATGAACAAACTGTGGGCAAAGGTTCTTCCAAACCCCATTCATCGTGACCGCCATCCCCTCACACCATGCAAAGTCAATGTTTTTTATGGTCTTGTAGATGTTATGGTCCTCCCAAAGTTGTCCCTAGGTTGTTCCTGATTTGTCAGTTACCTTTACTGCCTGACAAAAAGTGTGACATAAATAATATTTCTTGAAAGTCGCTATAACGCCCTGGTCCATAGGTTGGATGAGCAACGTAGTATTTGGTGACAGATGCAGTACTTTGACGTTGGGATGAAAGTCATCCATGAATGGGGGGTGGCCCAGAGCATAGTCGAGCAGCAAAAGAATGTTTTGCTGGAACGTCCTTCTCCAAGCAATATTTCTCTACATCTGGGATAAAGTGGTGGCAAAACCAGTCCTGGAACGTGGCCTGTGTAATCCGGGATTTGGGGTTACGCTTCCACACAACAGGAAGAGAGCCCTTGGCTATGTTTTTAAGGGTTCTTGGGTTGTGTGAATGATAAACTAAGAGAGGTTTCAGCTTCAATTCACCGGAAGCATTGCCACCAAACAACAGTTAGCCTATCCTTTGCTGCTTTACAGCCCGGCATCAACTTTTCCTCCTTACTGACGTAACTTCGGTCTGGCATCCTCTTCCAGTTCAGTTGTGTCTCATCCACATTAAAAACCTGGTTGGGTAAATACACACCATCATCAATAATTTCTCAAAGTGTTTCTGGAAGTTCCTGGACAGCTACCCTATCTGCACTTGCTGTCTCTCCACTTACTTTTACATTGTGAAGGCTGGCTCTAGCCTTGAACCGATGAAAGCAGCCATGGCTGGCATTAAAAGATGTGCCCTCTGATTCTTTGCCGTGTTTCTTCTTCAAGTCTTCATAAAGGCTTTTAGCTTTCTCTTGAATCAGCGTTAAGTTGAGCAGGACTCAGCGCTGATGTTGATCCTGCATCCGCACACTGAGAAGTTTCTCCATCTCCTCCATCACTTTTCCATGCTTCTTGGATATTGTGTCAACATCGTCGGCACAGCAGACTTCACATGTTCCATGATCTTGTCCTTGTTCTTTAGATTCGTGCCAATGATTGAATGATTCATATTATAAGAATGAGCGATGTCTAACATCTTTTTGCCTCGCTCCACTCTCTCAATTACTTTCACTTTTGTTTCCGTCATTATCGCTTGGCGCTTCTTAACAGTACCAGCTACATCACGTCTGCTTTTACGCTTGCTTCCAGACATCTTGGGTTTGAAATAAAGGTACTGTACTACTGTACTCTATACAGTACTGTAAAGTACACAAAAGCACAACCACATATAGAGGAAGCACGCACGTGACAATGTATGTCAGACACGTGAACTAACTTACATGATTGGACACGCGAATGGACGTTTGCATCTTTGAAAGTTTGCAACTTGAAGGTTCGTATGTAGGTGACTTACTGTATTTGTACTGCCTAGGGAGAACTACCTAGGAAAATTTTGGTATGACTTATGTCAGAGAATGTTTTGCTTATGTTCTCTTCTAGGAGTTATAAGGTGTCCTATCTTATATTTAAGCATATAAGCCGTTTTGAGTTTATTTTTGTGAATGGTGTGAGGGTATGTTCTGACTTCACTGATTTGCATACGGCTCTCCAACTTTCAAAACACCACTTGCTGAAGAGACTGTCTTTTCCCCATTGTATATTCTTGCCTCCTTTGTCAAAGGTTAATTGACCATAGGTGTGTGGGTTTATTTCTTAGCTCTCTATTCTAATCCATTGATCCATGTTATCTCTTTCTGTGCCAATACAATGCGGCTTTGATTACTGTAACTTTGTAGTATTTTCTGAAGTTTAGGAGGGTTATGCCTCCTGCTTTGTTCTTTTTCCTGGGGATTGTGTTCACATTTCTGACTTTTTTATGGTTCCAGATACATTTTAGGATTATTTGTTCTAGTTCTGGGGAAAATGTCATGGGTAATTTGATAGGGATCACATTAAATCTGTAGATTGCTTTGGGTAGTATAGCCATTTTAACAGTATTAATTCCTCCCATCCAAGAGCGTGGGATGTCTTTCCATTTCTTTGAATCATCTTCAGCTTCCTTTACTAATGTTTTGTAGTTCTCAGTATATAAGTATTTCACCTCCTTGGTGAGGTTTAATCCTAAGCATTTTATTTTTTTGATGCCATTTAAAAAAGGATTGCTTGTTTACATTTCCTTTCTGATATTTCATTGTTAGTGTAAAGAAATGCAACCAGGGACTTCCCTGGTGGCTCGGTGGTTGAGAATCCGCCTGCCAATACAGGGGACACGGGTTTGAGCCCTGATGCAGGAAGATCTCACATGCCGTGGAGCAACTAAACCTGTGTGCCACAACTACTTAGCCTGCACTCTAGAGCCAGTGAGCCACAAATACTGAGCCCATGTGCCACAACTACTTAAGACTGCATGCCTAGAGCCCGTGCTCCACAACAAGAGAAGCCACTGCAATGAGAAGCCTGCGCACCACAAGAAAGTCTAGTCCCCACTGGCCACAACTAGAGAAAGCCCTTGCACAGCAATGAAGACCCAATGCAGCCAAAATAAATTTAAAAAAAAAAGAAAGAAAAACCAGGAAATGCAACCAATTTATATATGTTAATCTTGTATCCTGCTACTTTGCTGAATTTGTTTATCAGTTCTAGTAGTGTTTGTGTGGAATTTTTAGGGTTTCCTTTATATATATTATCATGTCATCTGCATATAATGGCAACTTTACCTCTTCCCTTCCAATTTGGTTAGATTTTATTTCTTTTTCTTGTCTGATTGTTGTGGCTAGGACTTCCAATACTATGTTGAAGAGAAGAAGTGAGAGTGGGCATCCTTGTCTTGTTCCAGATTTTAGCGGGAAGGCTTTCAGCTTATGAACGTTGAGTATTATATTGGCTGTGGGTTTGTCATAAATAGGTTTTATTATGTTGAGATATGTTTCCTCTGTACCCACGTTGGTAAGTGTTTTTACCATGAATGGATGTTGAAGCTTTTCAAATGCTTTTTCGCCATCTATTTTGATGATCGTTTGTTTCTTGTTTTTCCTTTGTCGATGGGGTGTATCATGTTGATTGATTTGCATATGTTGAAACAGCTTTGTGAAACTGGGTGAATCAAATTTGGTCATGGTGTATGATCCTCTTATGTGTTGTCGGATTCGGTTTTCTAATATTCAGTTGAGAATTTTTGCATCTATATTTATCAACGATATTGGCCTGCAGTTTTCTTTTTCGGTAGTGTCTTTCTCTGTGTTTTTTTTTAAAGTCTTTATTGAATTTGTTCCAATACTGCTTCTGTTTTATGTTTTGGTTTCTTGTTTGTGAGGCATGTGGGATCTTAGCTCCAAAACCAGGGATCGAACCCGCACCCCCTGCACTGGAAGGCGAAATCTTAACTGCTGGACCACGAGAAAAGTCCCCATCTGTTTTATTTGTTTTTTTTTTTAAGTAAATTTCTTTCTTTCTTTATTTTTGGATGCATTGGACATTCGTTGCTGTGCTCGGGCTCTCTCTAGTTGCGGTGAGCGGGGGCTACTCTTCGTTGTGGTGTGCAGGCTGTTCATTGTGGTGGCTTCTTTTGTTGCAGATCATGGGCTCTAGGTGCGTGGACTTCAGCAGTTGTGGCTATCAGGCTCAGTAGTTTTGGCTCGTGGGCTGTAGAGCGCAGGTTCAGTAGTTGTGGCACACAGGCTTAGTTGCTCCATGGCATGTGGGATCTTTCCAGACCAGGTCTCGAACCTATGTCCCCTGCAGTGGCAGACAGATTCTTAACCACTGTGCCACCAGGGAAGTCCTCCCTCCCCATCTGTTTTTGATATCAGCATGATAGTGGCTCCATAGAATGTCTTTGGAAGTATTCCTTACTCTTCAATCTTTTCGAAGAGTTTGAGAAGAATCAGTGTAAGTTCTGCTTTTTATATTTGGTAGAATTTGCCTGTGAAACCATCTGACCCTGGACTTCTGTTGCTAGGGAGTTTTTTTAAATTACAGATTCTATTTTTTTTTTAAATTCTATTTATTTATTTATTTATTTTGGCTGTGTTGGGTCTTCGTTTCTGTGCGAGGGCTTTCTCTAGTTGCAGCGAGCGGGGGCCACTCTTCATCACGGTGCGTGGGCCTCTCACTATCGTGACCTCTCTTGTTGTGGAGCACGGGCTCCAGACGCTCAGGCTCCGTAGTTGTGGCTCACGGGCCCAGTAGCTCCGCGGCATGTGTGATCTTCCTAGACCAGGGCTCGAACCCGTGTCCCCTGCATTGGCAGGCAGATTCTCAACCACCGCGCCACCAGGGAAGCCCTCTATTTTGGTTTTAGTGATCAGTATGTTCAAGTTATCTATTTCTTCTTGATTCAGTTTTGTTCGGCTGTAAAAAAACAAAATATATTTTTAAGTTATGTTAGCAGCTAAATACTTACCATGTATTAGACCACAAAAGAGAGAAGAAAAATTATTAAAATATTTTTTCAAATACAACAAGTATTGAAATGTTTTAAAGAAATTGGTATAATAATACTAATTACAATAATGACAAATTGTTCTGAACTTAAAGACTACTTATATCTAAGATGCATATTATATGCTTATTGTTTTATTGTTTTTAAATACATGGAATGTTTTCTCCTTTCTAATGTAATTCTTTTATTTTACCTGTATATTGTGAAAAAAATTTAGTTCCACATAATATAAAAAATTACACTTTAATAGGAGATATTAATCCATTTACATTTACTATAGTACTGAAAATACTTAGGTTTAGCGTTCCATGTCATGGAGTGCTCTTTTTTATTTATTCATTTTTAAAAAAGATTTAATTTGGAGGGGGGGCCATAAATTATTCATTTATTTATTTATTTAATTTTAACATCTTTATTGGACTATAATTGCTTTACAATGGTGTGTTAGTCTCTGCTTTAGAACAAAGTGAATCAGCTATACATATCCATATATCCCCATATCTCCTCCCTGTTGCGTCTCCCTCCCGCCCTCCCTATCCCACCCCTCTAAGTGGTCATAAAGCACTGAGCTGATCTCCCTCTTCTATGCAGCTGTTTCCTACTAGCTAGCTATTTTACATTTGGTAGTATATATAAGTCCATGCCACTCTCTCACTTCGTCCCAGCTTACCCTTCCCCCTCCCCATGTCCTCAAGTCCATTCTCTATATCTGCATCTTTATTCCTGTCCTGTCCCTAGGTTCTTCCCAACCGTTTCTTTTCCTTTTCTTTTTAGAGTCCACATATATGTGTTAGCATACAGTATTTGTTTTTCTCTTTCTGACTTACTTCACTCTGTATGACAGACTCTAGGTCCATCCATCTCACTACAAATAACTCAATTTCATTTCTTTTTATGGCTGAGTAATATTCCATTTTATATTGAAGATGTGCAACATCTTTTTTACCCATTCATCAGTTGATGGACACTTAGGTTGCTTCCACGTCCTGGCTATTGCAAATAGAGCTGCAATGAACATTGTGGAACATGACTCTTTTTGAATTATGGTTTTCTCCAGGTATATGCCCAGTAGTGGGATTGCTGTGTCATATGGTAGTTCTATTTTTAGTTTTTTAAGGAACCTTGATACCGTTCTCGATAGTGGCTGTATCAATTTACACTCCCACCAACGGTGCAAGAGGGTTCCCTTTTTTCCACACCTCTGCAGCATTTATTGTTTGTAGATTTTTTTGATGATGGCCATTCTTACCTGTGTGTGGTGATACCTCATTGTAATTTCGACTTGCATTTCTCTAATGATCAGTGATGTTGAGCATTCTTTCATGTGTTTGTTGGCAATCTGTATATCTTCTTTGGAGAAATGTCTATTTAGGTCTTCTGCCCATTTATGGATTGGGTTGTTTGTGTTTTTTTTTTTTTTTTTGATATTGAGCTGCATGGGCTGCTTGTAAAGTTTGGAGATTAATCCTTTGTCAGCTGCTTCGTTGGCAAATATTTTCTCCCATTCTGAGGGTGGCCTTTTCGTCTTGTTTACGTTTTCCTTTGCTGTGCAAAAGCTTTTAAGTCTCCTTAGGTCTCATTTGTTTATGTTTCTTTTTAATTTCCGTTTTCTAGGAGGTGGGTCAAAAAGGATCTTGCTGTGATTGATGTCATAGAGTGTTCTGCCTATGTTTTCCTCTAAGAGTTTGATAGTGTCTGGCCTTACATTTAGGTCTTTAATCCATTTTGAGTTTATTTTTGTGTATGGTGTTAGGGAGTCTTCTAATATCATTCTTTTACTGGTAGCTGTCCAGTTTTCCCAGCACCACTTATTGAAGAGGCTGTGATTTCTCCGTTGTATATTCTTGCCTCCTTTATCAAAATTAAGGTGACCATATGTGTATGGGTTTATGTCTGGGCTTTCTCTTCTGTTCCATTGCTCTATATTTCTGTTTTTGTGCCAGTACCATACTGTCTTGACTACTGTAGCTTTGTAGTATTGTCTGAAGTCAGGGAGCCTGATTCCTCCAGCTCTGTTTTTCTTCTCAAGATTGCTTTGGCTGTTCGGGGTCTTTTGTGTTTCCATACAAATTGTGAAATTTTTTTGTTCTAGTTCTCTGAAAAATTCCATTGGTAGTTTGATAGGGATTGCATTGAATCTGTAGATTGCTTTGGGTAATAGAGTCATTTTCACAATGTTGATTCTTCCAATCCAAGAACATGGTATATCTCTGTATCTGTTTGTGTCGTCTTTGATTTCTTTCATCAGTGTCTTATAGTTTGTTGAGTAAACGTCTTTTGTCTCCTTAGGTAGGTTTATTCCTAGGTATTTTATTCTTTGTGTTGCAGTGGTAAATGGGAGTGTTTCCCTAATTTCTCTTTCAGAATTTTCATCTTTAGTGTATAGGAATGAAAGAGATATCTGTACATTAATTTTGTATCCTGCAACCTTACCAGTTCATTGATTAACTCTAGTAGGTTTCTGGTAGCATCTTTAGGATTCTCTGTGTATAGTATCATGTCATCTGCAAACAGTGAGAGCTTAACTTCCTCTTTTCCGATTTGGATTCCTTTTGTTTCTTTTTCTTCTCTGATTGCTGCAGCTAAAAATTCCAAAAGTGTGTGGAATAATAGTGGTGAGAGTGGGCAACCTTGTCTTGTTCCTGATCTTGGTGGAAATGGTTTCACTTTTTCACCATTGAGAATGATGCTGGCTGTGGGTTTGTCATATATGGCCTTTATTATGTTGAGGAAAGTTCCCTCTATGCCTACTTTCTGGAGGGTTTTTATGATAAATGGGTGTTTAATATTGTCGAAAGCATTTTCTGCATCTATTGAGATGACCATATTGTTTTTATCCTTCAGTTTTTTAATATGGTGTATCACATTGATTTGCATGTATTGAAGAATCCTTGCATCCCTGGGATAAACCCCACTTGATCATGGTGTATGATCCTTTTAAGGCGCTGTTGGATTCTGTTTGCTAGTATTGTGCAGTGGATTTTTGCAGCTATGTTCATCAGTGATATTGACCTGTAGTTTTCTTTCTTTGTGACATCTTTGTCTGGTTTTGGTGTCAGGGAGATGGTGGTCTCATAGAATAAGTTTGGGAGAGTTCCTCCCTCTGCTATATTTTGGAAGAGTTTGAGAAGGATAGGTGTTAACTCTTCTCTAAATGTTTGATAGAATTTGCCTGTGAAGCCATCTGGTCCTGGGCTTTTGTTTGTTGGAAGATTTTTAATCACAGTCTCAAGTTCAGTGCTTGGGATTGGTTTGTTTGTAGTTTCTATTTCTTCCTGGTTCAGTCTTGGAAGGTTGTGCTTTTCTAAGAATTTGTCCATTTCTTCCAGGTTGTCCATTTTATTGGCATATAGTTGCTTGCAGTAATCTCTCATGATCCTTTGTATGTCTGCTGTGTCAGTTGTTACTTCTCCTTTTTCATTTGAAATTCTATTGATTTGAGTCGTCTCCCTTTTTTTCTTGATGAGGCTGGCTAATGGTTTATCAATTTTGTTTATCCTCTCAAGGAACCAGCTTTTAGTTTTTTTGATCTTTGCTGTTGTTTCCTTCATTTCTTTTTCATTTATGTCTGGTCTGATCTTTATGATGTCTTTCCTCTGCTGACTTTGTTTTTTTTTTCTTTCTTTCTGTAATTGCTTTAGGTGTAAGGTTAACTTGTTTATTTGAGATATTTCTTGTTTCTTGAGGTAGGATTGTATTGCTATAAACTTCTCTCTTAGAACTGCTCTTGCTGCATCCCATAGGTTTTGGGTCTTTATGTTTTCATTGTCATTTGTTTCTAGGTATTTTTTAATTTCCTCTTTGATTTCTTCAGTGATGTCTTGGTTATTAAGTAGTGTATTGTTGAGCGTCCATGTGTTTTTATGTTTTACAGATTTTTTTCCTGTAATTGATATCTAGTCTGATAGCATTGTGGTCAGAAAAGATACTTGATACGATTTCAGTTTTCTTATATTTACCAAGGCTTGATTTGTGACCCAAGATATGATCTATATCCTGGAGAATGTTCCAGGAGCACTTGAGAAAAAGTGTATTCTGTTGTTTTTGGATGGAATGTCCTATAAATATCAATTAAGTCCATCTTGTTTAATGTATCATTTAAAGCTTGTGTTTCCTTATTTATTTTCATTGTGGATGATCTGTTCATTGGTGAAAGAGGGGTGCTAAAGTCCCCTACTATGATTGTGTTTCTGTCGATTTCCCCTTTTATAGCTATTAGCATTTGCCTTATGTTTTGAGGTACTCCTATGTTGGGTGCATAAAATTATACAATTGTTATATCTTCTTCTTGGATTGATCCCTTGATCATTATGTAGTGTCCTTCTTTGTCTCCTGTAATAGTCTTTATTTTAAAGTCTTTTTTGTCTGATATGAGAATTGCTACTCTAGCTTTCTTTTGATTTCCATTTGCATGGAATATCTTATTCCATCCCCTCACTTTCCATCTGTATGTGTCCCTATGTCTGAAGTGGGTCTCTTGTAGACCACATACATACCGGTCGTGTTTTCGGATCCATTCAGCCAGTCTATGTCTTTTGGTTGGAGCATTTAATCCATTTACATTTAAGGTAATTATTGATATGTATGTTCTTATTACCATTTTCTTAATTGTTTTGGGTTTCTTATTGTAGGTCTTTTCCTTCTCTTGTGTTTCCTGCCTAGAGAAGTTCCTTTAGCATTTGTTGTAAAGCGGGTTTGGTGGTGCTGAATTCTCTTAGCTTTTGCTTGTCTGTAAAGGTTTTAATTTCTCTGTCGAATCTGAACGAGATACTTGGTGGGTCGAGTAATCTTGGTTGTAGCTTTTCCCCTTTCATTACTTTAAATATGTCCTGCCAGTCCCTTCTGGCTTGCAGAGTTTCTGCTGAAAGTTCAGCTGTTAACCTTACGAGGATTCCCTTGTATGTTATTTGTTGTTTTTCCCTTGCTGCTTTTAATATATTTTCTTTGTATTTAATTTTTGATAGTTTGATTAATATATGTTTTGGCATGTTTCTCCTTGGGTTTATCTTGTATGGGACTCCCTGCGCTTCCTGGACTTGATTAACGATTTCCTTTCCCATATTAGGGAAGTTTTCAACTATAATCTCTTTAAATATTTTCTCAGTGTCTTTCTTTTTCTCTTCTACTTCTGGGAACCCTATATTCGAATGTTGGTGCGTTTAATGTTTTCCCAGAGATGTCTCAGATTGTCCTCAATTCTTTTCATTCTTTTTTCTTTATTTTGCTTTGCAGTAGTTATTTCCACTATTTTATCTTCCAGGTCATTTATCCATTCTTCTGCCTCAGTTATTCTGCTATTGTTTCCTTCTAGAGAATTTTTAATTCCATTTATTGTGTTGTTCATCATTGTTTGTTTGCTCTTTAGTTCTTCTAGGTCCTTGTTAAACGTTTCTTGTCTATTCTCCATTCCTGTACCAAGATTTGGGGTCATCTTTACTATCATTACTCTGAATTCATTTTCAGGTAGACTGCCTATTTCCTCCACATTTGTTTGGTCTGGTGGGTTTTTACCTTGCTCCTTCATCTGCTGTGTGTTTCTGTGTCTTCTCATTTGGCTTTGGGGACTGTGTTTGGGGTCTCCTTTTCAGAGGCTGCAGATTCGTAGTTCCCGTTGTATTTGGTGTCTGCCCCCAGTGGCTAAGGTTGGTTCAGTGGGTTGTGTAGGCTTTCTGATGGAGGGGACTGGTGCCTGTGTTCTGGTGGGTGTGTCTGGATCTTGTCTTTCTGGTGGACAGATCCGCATCTGGTGGTGTGTTTTGGGGTGTCTGTGACCTTATTGTGATTTTCGGCAGCCTCTCTGCTAATGGGTGGGCCTGCATTCCTGTCTTGCGAGTTGTTTGGCATGGGATGTCCAGCACTGGATCTTGCTGGTCTCTGAGTGGAGCTGGGTCTTAGCGTTGAGACGGATATCTCTGGGAGAGCTTTCGCCATTTGATATTACAAGGTGCCAGAGGTCTCTGGTAGACCAATGTCCTGAACTCGGCTCTCCCACCTCAGAGGCACAGGCTTGACACCCGGCTGGAGCACCAAGACCCTGTCAGCCACACAGCTGGGGGTGAGAGCAAGAGGTAGCTTTGGTACATCTCAAAGACCACCAATGGGGTTCACTGACCATTTTCTCTCCAGAAGTGAAGAAAACAAAATTCAGACTTTGGCTAGTCAGCCACTTTGGTAGCCAGCCTCCAAGATGGACCTAATTATCCCCTAATTATCTCCCAGTCTCCATGTACCAGTGTGGCTCCTCGCACTTGAAAAGGGTTGACTGTTTAACTAATAAGAAATTGCAGAAATGTCAAAGTGCAGCTTCCAAAGTTATAAAAGACATTGCAGCTTCTGCTTTGGTTTCTGCTAGATCACTCATCCTGGGGTAAGCCAGCTGCCATGTCATGAGGACACTCAAGCAGCCCTAAGGAGAGATCCATGTGGCAAGGAACTGAGGCCTCTTACCTACAGCCACGTGAGTGAGTCATCTCAGAAGTCAAAAGATTTAATTGTTTAAATTTTTGGTTGTGTTGGGTCTTCGTTGCTGCACAGGGTTTCTCCAGTTGTTACTAGAGAAGCAGGGGTCACTCATCGTTGTGGTGCACGGGCTTCTCCTTGCGGTGGTTTCTCTTGTTGTGGAGTATGGGCTCTAGGTGCATGGGCTTCAGTAGTTGTGTCATGCAGGCTCAATAGTTGTTGCTTGCAGGCTCTAGAGCACAGGCTCAGTACTTGTGGCACACGGGCTTAGTTGCTCTGCGGCATGTGGGATCTTCCCAGACCAGGGATGGAACCCCTGTTCCCTGCATTGGCAGGCACATTCTTACCCACTGTGCCACCAGGGAAGTCCAGTGTGCTCTTTTTTAAACCTAGTCTGTTTTCATTATTTTGTATCTTAACGATTCTGTATTAAAGAAAAAAAAATAATACTCCTTTCTACCCCTCCTCTTTGAGGATTATATATGAAGAAGTATGTCTTATTTATTAACCTCAAATTTTCACCTTACTTTTAAGAAGTAATCACAATGTCAAGTATTTAATACTTTTCACTTCCACCTTGAAAAGCATGGATATTAAAGTGCTAATACAATTACCTTCCCTGGTCTATCTTTTTTAGTTTTTGTTATGTATAAAAAACAACGAAAAACATGCATGGTTTGTAAGGAAATGACAAATTTCAGAAAATTCAGCATCTGAATACACTCTAAACATAGCTTCTAGATAAAGACACAGAAAATTGCCAGATACTCAGAGGCCCCCTGGTCCCATTCTAGTGACTCCCCTTAAGGTTTAATATTGTTCTGGTATCTAACAAAAAGATAACTTTACCTGTATTTTGTATTTTATATAAATGTTATGGCACAGTAAAATCACTTTTGGATTGGGCTTTTTTATTTTATGTTGTTTGTGAATATGCCTATATGGTTGCCTGTTGTTGTGATCATGCATTGCCACTGTTGCATAGGATTCCATAATGTAAATATTTAACTATTAATTAATTTATTCCAATGTGTATTACAATATGAGTGATTTTCAGTTTGTGTCTATTGAGAACAACACTGGTATATAAATTCTAGAACTTGAGCTTTGGTGGTGTGTGTATAAATTATTGTTCAGTATACACGTAGTAGTAAAATTTTCGAGTCATAGCTTTCTTGTGTTTATCTTTTTAGATATTTCTAAATATTTTCAAAACATTTGTATGATTTTTCATCTTCAGCAGCAGTGAATGAGATTCAAGGATTATACACATTCTTGTCAAACTTGATAATACCTGTCATTTTCATTTGAACTTTCTGGTTGGTGAGTGATAATTCCAGGTATCACGCTTTTGCATTTAATTGACTACTAAGAAGCCAAGCATCTTTTGATATGTTTACTTAACATTCTGTACTCTCTTTTTTGAAATATCTTTTGGTATATTTCCCCCATTTTGCTATTCCATTATCTTCTTATTGAAGACTTCCTTTTTTTTTTTTTTTAACATCTGAAGACTTCTTATTTAGGAGTTTTTAATACATGCTTGAGATGAGTTCTTCTCTCTTTCTGTCTCTCCTTCTCTTTCTTTAGATGAGTGTCAGTTTTTAATGTTAATAACATCTAATTTGTTATTTTCCTCTTTATTTATTTAGTCTTATTTCTATTTATTTATGTAGTCTTCTTACCTGTAGCAGAACACATTATTTATTCTAAACCACAAATATGTTTTCATTTCTTCAATAAATGTAATTATTAAGCTTTAAATTTAAGTTAACTTTCTAAACTAAATATGTTGTATCATAGTGAGTATTAATTTTTCTATGACAGCTGAAAGGTTATATTTATTCAGAAAATGTTGTATCAGCTTTCTTTTCATTTGCTCCTACTTCTCATTGATTCACAGTGGTAAACATCACTTCATCCATGGATCTGACTTTTCTCTGATTTCTCATGGTAATTCTCACTAATTCGTCTTGCCTCCTGAAATCTTTAGCAATCCCCTTATTCCACAGAAGCAAAAACCTTCCTTGGGCCTTTTTCCTCAGAAGATTGATTATTGCCACATTTTAAATGGGAGATTGCAATAAGTTAGGAGAAAATGCCACAAGGGTCTCTCATTTTTTTTTCACATCCTGTATCAGCCTCTGCTTGCACTCTCTGTTCAAAGATATTTGTGCAACACATTGATGGAAGATGCCACTTGTTTCTCTCCTTGGGGAAAAGACAGATTAATTACCTAACAAATAAAATAAAGAGAGTGTCTTGCTCTTTTCAAATGTTGGACAGGATTGTTTGCATCCTAATTTAAATGTTTCAGGTGACTGAAGCTTAAGATTCCTAAGCTTTAATCCATACTTGCACCATGCACAGCACCCAACAGGAGAGCTTTACATAACCCCATGAGACACTTGTGTGCAAGTGGAACAGATAAAAATATAAAACTATTGCTGTCTTTTTGTGTCATAAAAATGATTTTTTGTCTCATTTAAAATATTTTTTTTCTAAAATCCAAAAACGTATCAGGTTAAAATATTGTTATTTCAAATATGGTAACATCGAAGACCCTTCAAATTTCTTTCCAGTTTTGTTGATGATGGGATGCCGTCAGAGATATGACTTCATTAATAAACACAATAGGTAAGATTCCTTCATAGGCCTGATTGGGGAATATGAAAATAAACCCCAGAAAAATCTGGACATTTTCTAGTTCTCAAATATTGGTTAAGATGGTAGAAAGGGCCCTTCATTGTCCTATATGTTAATGCAGATCAATTGTGAGAGTTGGGGATAAAACAAGCAGCTTAAATATCCTTTATGTTTGTTGTACTACTAGTAGAAAGAGGAAGGGTCAACATGTCACCATGGTTGATATAGCAAATAAGCTGCTTGAAACTACACAGAAATGTACCTGCTTGTATTTTCTGTGCAGTTACCCTCTCTTTTGGTGTGCCCTGATACCTCCCTCAACTTATGTACCAACTCCAGCAGCATTAAGCAGAAATCCAAAGAAACCTATTCTTTGGAATTATGAGGAAGGGAAGAGTCAAACATTTTATAACATGCTGTATACAAGGATACACGTCACCATCCTTATCTATGTCGTGCCATGCATGGAGGGTCAGTAGGTTCAGGGGATTCTGAAAGCACCAAGTTCTGTGGGGTTAATCACAGTTTCATTCATGGGCAGTAAAAGAGAAGGGCCTTATCTTGGTCACTTTCTCAATGCTAGTAGCTACAAAAAGAAGAGGATAGCAGACATCTTAGGGAGAAGAACCAACATTAAATGAAATGTCCTAATTACTCTAGGCAACCTCTCATGGTGGCCTCCCATAGCTCCTCAAATCCCTACATACTTGCACAAGGGATAGTGTAATATTACTGGAGTGTCTGACTGCAGATTAACATTATTTTTGTTGAAAAAAATAAAAATAGGTTCAAGTGATAGGGTTTGAAAAGGGTTCACAGTGTGAAGGAAACTATTGTAACAATGTGGACAGAACCCTTTGGATGGATTTATCATGGTTTTTTTTTTTTTTTTTTGCTGCTTCAGAATCTGTAGTAGCGATTGGTGTGTTCCATGATACATCCCCGCTTCTTATAAGTTTTAGATGGAATACCCCATTAGGAAGAAGTGCACGTAAGGAAGATTAGTGAGTCAAACTCCTCTGCCCTCTGTCAGCAGTGGGTGCAAAGGGATTTAGACCAAGTGCTTTCATCCTTTGATTTGCAAAGTTTTCACTATATGAATGATGTTTTGTTTGTTTGCAGGTCAGGAGCCTTGGTCTCAATATCCCTGTTTAAAAAGTGTTATCACGTGTCTGCCAGAAAGAATTGCTGATGATACTGGGAAAAATTGAGAGTTATCCTTAACAATTAAGGGTTTTGTAGCAACATGGATGGACCTAGAGATTGTTATACTGAGTGAAGCAAGTCAGACACAGAAAGACAGATATCATATGATATTGCTTATATGAGGAATCTATAAAAGAAAAAAAAAGGTACAAATGAATTTATTTACACAACAGAAATAGAATCATGGATATAGAAAACAAACTTATGGTTACCAGGGAATAAGTGGGGAAGGGATAAATTGGGAGATTGGGACTGACTTATACGCACTCCTATATATAAAATAGATAAAGACCTGCTTTATAGCACAGGGAACTCTACTCAGTGGTCTGTACTGGCGTATACGGAAAAAGAATCTTATAAAAAAAACAAGGGTTTTGGGATTATATAATAAATATAAATGTGCAAACCTTTAACATGAAAGGAAAAATCAGTTAACTCTGTGGTCCCTGTTATGGTGTAAATATTTTGTACCTCTAATTTTAAAATTTTGAAACCCAGCTCCCATCTTGATGGTATTAGGAGGTGGGGCTTTTGGGAGGTGATTAAGTTATGAGGCCAGAGACCTCAAACATGGGATTAGTGACCTAATAAATGTAGCACACAGAAGATCTTATGCCCATTCCATGATTTCATTGCCGAGCGAGAAGACCCACATTATGAACCAGAAATTGGTCCCTCGCCAGACACTAAGTCAGCTGGCAACTTGTTCTTTTTTTAAAAAAAATAATTAGATAATTAATTAATTAATTTTTTGGCTGTGTTGGGTCTTTGGTGCGGTGTGCAGGCTTCTCATTGAGTGGCTTCTCTTGTTGCGGAGCACCGGCTCTAGGCGTGTGGGTTTCAGTGTTTGTGGCTCACGGGCTCAGTAGTTGTGGCCTGTGGACTCTAGAGCACAGGCTCAGTATTTGTGGTGCACGGGCTTAGTTGTTCCATGGTAAGTGGGATCTTCCTGGACCAGGGCTCGAACCCTTGTCCCCTTTATTGGTAGGCAGATTCTTAACCACTGCACCTCCAGGGAAGCCCCTGGTTACTTGTTCTTGAACTTTTCAGCCTCAGCAATTATGAGAAAACAAAAATATTCTGTTGTTTATAAAATACCAAGTCTCTCGTATTTTGTTTTAGCAGTCAAAGAGCTGGCTGAGGAGAAATATCTGTGATCTTGAAGACATATCAGGAGAAACCTTTAAATCTCAAAAGAAAAGAGAAAATGGGCAGGAAAGGAATCAACAGAACAGAGTAATCAATAATTGTGGAACAATGAAAAATGCTGTGACCTATACATAATGGGTATAGCAGGAGGAGAATAAAGATAATAAAGAACAGAAAATATTTTTTAAAAATGACTGAGGGGCTTCCCTGGTGGCGCAGTGGTTGAGAATCTGCCTGCCAATGCAGGGCACAAGGGTTCGAGCCCTGGTCTGGGAAGATCCCACATGCCGCGGAGCAACTAAGCCCGTGAGCCACAACTACTGAGCCTGCGCGTCTGGAGCCTGTGCTCCGCAACAACAGAGGCCGCGATAGTGAGAGGCCCGCGCACCGCGATGAAGAGTGGCCCCCGCTTGCCACAACTAGAGAAAGCCCTCGCACAGAAACGAAGACCCAACACAGCCAAAAGAATAAATAAATAAATAAAAATAATGATTAAAGGTGCTAATAATTAAAAAAAAAAAGGCTCCTTTAAAAAAAAAAAAAAAAAAAATAATGACTGAGAATCTCCCCAAATGAATGTCTGACACTAAATCCACAACATCCAAACTTAGAAGAACATATGAATAGTAAAGAAAACTGACCAATATCTCTCAGGAACATCAATGCAAAAATCCTCAACAAAATATTACCAAATCGAATCCAACAATATTTTGAGAGAATTTTATATCATGAATGAGAGGAAATAATCCCAGGTATGAAAGGCTGGTTCCACATTCTAGAATCAAATAATTATATCCATCATATCAACACCTTAAAGACAATCATTAGCATATCAATAGATTCAGAAGACCTTTGAAAAAATCTAACACCCATTCTTCATAAAAACTCTCAGTTAAAGAAATAGACTGGAGCTTTCTCAAGTTGATAACAAAGATTCACAGGAAACTTTTATCTTACATCATGATTAATGGTCAAAACCATGAAGCTTTTCCACTAAGTTCAGGTAAAAGCAAGGATGTCCCCTTTCATGACTCCTTTTCCATATTTTACTCCAAGTCCTTGCTAATTCAATAAGGCACGAAAATAAATAAAACAAATACAGATTGGGTAGAAAAAAATGAAAGCAACCTAAATAAAATGTGGACCAATATACTTTATGGACACGTCACCAAAGAAAATAGACACTATGCATATAAGTATACAGAAGAATAATCCAGATTACATGCTGCCATGAAAAAGCAAATTAAAAATACAATTCCATACCACTATGTAACACTTAGAATGGCTAAAATGTGAACAATGACAAGAACAAATTCTGTAGGAGATGTGGAACAATAGGAAATGTCATTTGTCATTGGTGGAAATGAAAAATAATACAGCTACTTTGGTAGTCTGATTGACACTTGCTAGAATATTGAGCATTCCCTTACTGTACAATCCATCAAGTGTTCTCATGGATATTTACTGAAAGTAGTTTAAAACATACTTCCAGAGGAAAACCTGCATATGGATATTTATGGCACCTAATTCAATATTGCCAAAATGTGAATGAAACTAAGGTGTCCTCCAATAGGTGAATGAAATGATATAGTATTAATATATTCTGGGAATGGGATAATATTGAGCACTAAAAAAGTAAGCTATCAAGCCATATAAAGAGATGGGAATTCTTTTTTTTTTTTCTTTTGAAATATAGGTGATTTTCTTTATTTTGAAATTTAAATGTTATTGGAGTATAGTTGATTTACAATGTTGTGTTCATTTCAGCTGCACAGCAAGAGATTCAGTTACACATATGCATATATTCATTCTTTTTCAGATTCTTTTCTGATAACGGTATTCCCAGAATACTGAGTAGAGCTCCCTGTGCTATACAGTAGGTCCTTGTTGCTTATCTGTTATATATAGTAGTATTCGTATGTTTACCCCAAGCTCCTGATTTATCCCTACCCCCCACCTCTCCCCTTTGGTAACCATAAGTTTGTTTTCCAAGTCTGTGAGTCTGCCTCTGTTTTGTAAGTTAGTTCATTTGTATCAATTTTTAGCTTCCACCTAGAAGTGATATCATCCAATATTTGTCTTACTCTGTCTGACTTACTTCACTTAGTACAATCATCTCTAGGTCCATCCATGTTACTGCAACTGGCATTATTTTCTTCTATTTTATGGCTGAGTCATATTCCATTATATATATGTATCACATATTCTTTACCTATATTCATATGTTGATGGACATTTTGGTTGCTTCCATGTCTTCGCTATTGTAAAGAGTGTTGCAGTGAACATTGGGGAAGATGTGTCTTTTCGATTTATGCTTTCCTCCAGATATGCACACAGGAGTGAACTTGCTGGATCATCTGGTAGCTCTATTTTATTTTATTTTCCTTCATTTCATTTCAATTTCAATTTTTTTGGAATAGAGTTGATTTACAATGTTGTGTTACTTTCTGCTGCACAGCACAGTGAAGCAGTTATACATATATCCAATCCTTTTTGGATTCCTTTCCCATACAGGTCATTACAGAGTATTGAGTAGAGTTCCCTGTGCTATACAGTAAGCCCTTATTTGTTATCTCTTTTATATATAGTGGTGTGTATATGTCAATCCCAACTTCCAATTTATCCCTCCCACCTCCCCTTACTCTGGTAACCTCCATTCTGTGCTCCATAGTGGCTGTTACCAATTGGCATTGCCACCGATAGCATAGAATTGGTGGTGCAGTGGTTAAGAATCTGCCTGCCAGTTCAGGGGACACAGGTTGGAGCCCTGGCCCGGGAAGATCTCACATGCCACAGAACAAGTAAGCCCGTGCACCACAACTACTCAGTCTGCGCTCTAGAGCCCATGAGCCACAACTACTGAAACCTGTGTGCCTACAGCTTGTGCTCCACAACAAGAGAAGCCACCACAAAGAGAAGGCTTCGTACCACAATGGTGAGTAGCCCCTGCTTGCTGCAACTATAGAAAAGCCGCGCGCAGCAACGAAGACCCAACGCAGATTAAAAAAAAATTAAGTAGTAGGTTTCTCTTTTTTCAACACCCTCTGAAGCATTTCTTGTTTGTAGACATTGTGATGGTGGCTATTCTGAGTGGTTCCATGTGATACTTCCTTGTACATCTGATTTGCCTTTGTCTAACATAAAGCAATGGTGAGTATCTTCATATGTGCTTTTTTTTTGAACAGTGTCAGTAAGATTTACTCCTTGAAAAAGGGTTATTGAAAGGTTGCCTTGTTTTGAAGTCTACTTCGATTACCTACCCCAAGACATTTTTTGAGGGCTGTTGTCATTTACAGCTCCCCAGGCATTGTGAATATGAAGTGCGTATAAGGTCCAGTTTTAGAATTGTTGTTGTGGGAAACAGAAGGCGGCAGGGTTTCTACTGTCCCTCTCTGGTTACTGACACAACCTTAGGTGTAGGGCAAGTCCTGTTCTTGGGTATTAAATTAGAGTGGAATGTGCCTGTCCAAACATGTAAGGGCTTCTGTCCCATTCCTTCTTCCCCCTTACCCTTCATCCCCCGAACAAGTATAAACCCCTGCAAAATCACCTGTTGAGGGTTCTGTCTTGTAGAGTGGGATGACCCTTACGAAGGAGTCGGGAGGTCGGAACCCAAACACCAGGATATGTTGAGAGCAGGTGATTTTCCAAATGTCATCCAGCCCAGAGAGTCCACCATCCTTTGGGTGTCAGAGGGTTGGTTTAGTAGTGTGAGGGCACACTTAGATCTGGAGATAGTGATCCCATGCAGAGGGGACCAGGTTGCACATGTTCAAGGGGGGCGAATTAGCTGGCATATCCTTCTGAGGTCCTCAGGCGTACAACAGTCCAGCCTTGGGACCAAATTGTGTCTGTGTCCAGGGATGTGACAGTAGTACGTTCACTGCGACTAAACAAATTTAGTGATCATTTTTCTTTTCTTTAACTTAATTTTAAATTTATAATGGAGTATATAGTTGATTTATCATGTTGTGTTCATTGTTGACATACACCAACATGATTCATTTATACAGAGATAACTATATATTCTTTTTAGAATTATTTTCCCTTTGAGGTTACCAAAGGGTGTTGAGAAGAGTTCCAAGTGCTCTACAGCAGGTCCATGTTGATTACAAGTTTTCTCTCTGTAAATATGTATATACTAACTCCAACCTCATGATTTATGCCTCCAACACACCTTTCCAGTTTGGTAACCATAAGTTTGTGTTCTAAGTCTGGGACTCTGTTTCTGTGTTGTAAGATAGTACCTTTCTATCAATTTTTAGATTCCACCGATAAGTAATATCATATGATATTTTTCATTGCCTGATTTATGACACTTAATATGAATGTATGTAGGTCCTTCTGAGTGGCCCTAAATGGCCTTATTTCATTCACTTCATGGCTGAGTAATATTCCATTGTACATATCTACCATAATTTCTTTATCCATTCTTCCCTCCAAGGACTTTTAGGTAGCTTCCGAGTAGAGGCTCTTGTAAACAGGGCTGCATAAATTTTAGAGTGCCTGGGTCCTGTCAATTTACGTTTTTTCCAAGATACAGGCCCACGAGTGGAAGCGCCATATGCTCTGAAGCTCTGGTTTTTAGATTTTTAAGGAATCACCACCCACTTCTCCAGAGTGGCTGTTAGCAATTTACATTCCCACCATCAGCTTGTCAGGGTTCCCTTTTCTCCACGCCCTGTCCTGCATTTCAGGTTTTACAGTTTGTGAGGTTGGCCATTCTGACTGGTGTGAAGTGATATCTCTTTGTAGTATTAATTTACATTGCCCGCCTGTTTTGTTGGCCAAAAATGGAGTAAGGGTTTTTCCTGAATATATTAAGGAATAACGCATACGGCCTTTTTGGCAAACTGCATCATTGGCGATGTTCAGCAGCTTTGCATGTGTTTTGATGACGAGTGCAAACTACCCCTTGAAATCCCTTTCCTGCAATTCTGCCTTGCTTACAAGGCCTTTACGAATACTTGGCTCAAGAAATGACTCCATTAGAGGTGTCAATTACAACCCTGCATGTTTGTGAATTGCAGTGCCCCTGAGCACCGGTTTTCAACTTGTTTAGGGAAGCAGACACAAAGGGGCAGGATTTCTACAGACCCATTCCAGTTACTGGGGCACCTGAAGGATAGGGAAATTCTTCTTCCAGGTAGGAAACTAGAGTGGCATATGCCTGTCCAAACATCTAAGGCTTGTGTCTCATTCCATCCCGCCATTCCCCTTCTTCACCGGAAAATTCCAAGCCATGCAAAACCGGCTGTTGAGTGTGCTGCCTTCCCAAAGTGGGGAGACTCTAAGGAAAGGAGCTGGGGAACCCAAATACCAGGAGACGTGGAGATGAGGTGACTTTTCCAAACTCTTCCCGATCAGACGGAGTACCATCCTCTGGATGTGCCATGCATGTTTTAGCTGTAGGAAGGGTCCCCTGCACCTGGAGATATGGAACCCATGGAATGGGGGCCAGGCAGTATTACTCTAAAAGTGCTGCATTTGCTGTCCCATCCTCACGAAGCCTCTCAGACCAACGAGTGTAGAGCCTTAGGTCCCATCCAGCTCTGTGTCTAGATATGGTCAGTCCAGGTTGCATCACAGCCTTTGAACAAATTTTGTAAGAATTTCTCTCTCTCTCTCACTGTCTTTATTTTGTTCTTGTTATTTAATTTTATAATGGGGTATAGCTGATTTTCAATACTGTGTTTCTTCCTGCTCTACATCTATCCACTTGATTCACTTAAAGAGAGACATCAATAAATTCTTTTACAGATTCTTACCAGTCTTATATATCCTTTTCTGGTGACAACAGTGTGCTGAGTCCAGCTCTTTGAGCTATAGAGTAGGTCCTGTCGAATACCTATTTTGTTTATGGAACCGTATCTGTGCTAATTTCAACCTCCTGGTTTATGCATCACCCCGCCCCACCTTTCTCCTTTAGCAGCCATAAGTGTGTTTTCTAAATGTGAGACTCCGTTTCTGTTTTGTAATTACGTTCATGTGAAGGCATTTTTAGATACTATCTATAAGTGATACCTTATGATAAGTCTCTTTTTATGTCTGACTTATGTCACTTAGAATGATCGTACCTCAGTCTGCACGAGTTGCTGCCACTGGCCTTATTTCATTGATTTAATTGCTGAGTAATATTCCATTGTACATAAGTACCACATCTTCTTTCTCCATTTTTTCCTTCCAAGGACATGTAAGTTGTACCCAAATCGAGGTATTTCTAAACAGAGCAGCCCTAAACTTTGGGGTGCCTGTGTCTTGTCGATTTTTTGGTTTTCTCAAGATATACGCCCATGAGGGGAAGTGCTGTATGCTCTGTAGCTCTGTTTTTTAGAAGTTTTAAGATAGAGCATACACTTCTCAAGAGTGGCCGGTGGCAATTTACATCCCGCCGATCAGCATAAAAAGGCTCCGTTTTCTCCATGGCCTGTCCTGCATTTCTGGGTTTTACACTTTTTCAGCATGGGCCTTTTGACCAATGCGAAGTGAGACATTTTTATAATGCTGATTTGCATTGCCCGCTTGTTTAGTTGGCCAAAAAGAGCATCTGCGTTTTTTCCAAAATTTATTCAGGAAAGAACGCAGACGCCCTTTTTGGCCAACTGCATCATTGTCGAAGTTCTGCGGAATTTCATGTGCTTTAAAGGCGAGTCCAATCTACCTGTGAAAAACTGTTTCCTGCAATTCTGTCTTGCTTTGAAATCCTCTTCGTTGCCTTACCTCAATAGATTTTTAGACGAGAGTTATCATTTATAACTCTGCAGATTTGTGAATTGCCGTGCTCCTGAGCTCCATTTTCCAAATCGCTTTTTTGGGAGCTGGCCGCAAACCCGCAGGATTGCTTCAGGCCCTATTCTGGTTCCGGGGCGCAGGCTGAGCCTGTGGTTAATTCTTCTTCCTAATGGGAAATAAGGGTTACCTCTGCCTGTCCCAACAGTTACAGCTAGCCTCTCATGGGTTCCCCCTCTTCCCATTCATCCTCAGGAAAAATTACAACCTGTACGGAACAGGAGGTTAAAGGTGCTGATTCTCCAAGTGGGGGGATTGTTAGTAAAGCGGCTGGAATGGCGAACCCGAGAACCAGGAGATGAGGAATGAGGTGCGTTTCAGAAACCTTTCTCGATCACACTGAATACCATCCACCGGGTTTCCCAAGCATTTTTTCTCTGTAGGAAGATTCCACTGAACCTGGACATTTGGGATCCATAGAATGGGTACCACGCAGTATTACTTTAAAGGGTAGGCGTTTGCTCACCCAACCTCACCAATCCTCTCAGCCCCAAGAGTGTCCAGCCTTATATATAATCCAGCTGTGGGTCTAGATATGGTCGATCCAGGTTGCTTCACTGCCCCTGAACGAACTTTTTACGAATTTCTCTCTCTTTCACTGTCTTTGTGGGGTTTTTTTTTGTAATCTATTTTTATAATGGGGTTTAGCTGATTTTCACTGCTGTGTTTATGCCGCTTTACACCCACTTGATTTATTTACAGAGAGATATCAATACATAGGTTTTAAGATTCTTACTTGTCAGATATACTCTTGTGCGGTGAATACGGGGCGTTGAGTCCAGTTCACTGAGCAAGGGGTAGGTGTTGTCTGTTACATATTTGGTTTATGGAACGGTATGTGTGCTAATTTCAAACCCTTGTTTTATGCCTCACCGCACCTCACCTTTCCAGTTAAGCAGCCATCCAGTGTTTTCTAAATGTGTGACTCTGTTCTGTTTTGTAATCAGGTCATGGGTAGCGATTTTTACTTTCCCTCTATAAGTGATAACCTATGATAAGTGTCTTTTTCTGTGTGACTGATTTCACTTAGAAACATCGTACCTAAATCCACT
The DNA here is from genome assembly GCF_965194825.1 of Balaenoptera physalus. Classification (NCBI taxonomy): domain Eukaryota; kingdom Metazoa; phylum Chordata; class Mammalia; order Artiodactyla; family Balaenopteridae; genus Balaenoptera; species Balaenoptera physalus. The sequence continues at coordinate 1,498,541 of NW_028126506.1, forward strand.
CATCATGCTGCTAGTAGCCGTATGACACTGATTTCATGGCTGAGTGATATGCCATTGTACATAAGTACCACACTTCTTTATCCATTTTTCTCTATCCTGGCATATTTAAGGTGTACTGAAGTGGAGGTTCTTGTAAACAGAGCAGGCCTAAACTTTGGGGTGCCTGTGTCTTGTTGATTTTTCGTTTTCCCATTTTATACGCCCACGAGTGGAAGGGCCCTATGCTCTCTAGCTGTGTTTTTTAGATGTTTTAGGAAACACCATGCACTTCTCCAGAGTGGCCGTTGGCAATTTACATCCCGCCCATCAGCCTAACAAGGCTCCCTTTTCTACCTGGCCTGTCCTGCACTTCTGGTTTTTACACTTTTTTGGATGGCTTTTGGACGGATGGGAAGCGAGACTTATTTGTAGTGCTGATTTGCCTTTCCGGCTTGCTTGGCTGGCCAAAAAGGGCCTATGTGTTTTTTACTGAATATATTCAGGAAAAAACGCATAGGCCCTTTTTGGCGAAGTGCATCATTGTCGACGTTTTGCCGCTTTTCATGTGCTCTAAAGGCGATTCGTATCTACCTCCTGAAATCTGGGGGCTTGTCCCCGCACATTCTTCTCTAATATACAACCTCGGAACACTACCTCCAGGAAGACTCTGTTGCCCTAGTAACAAGGGTTGAGAACGTAATAATGCTGCCGCCTTGTGGCTGTTACTCACAACAGCAGCTTTAAACCCAGTGCTAATGGTTGCTTAATAGTCACAAGGACTGCAGGGCTGTAAATGACACCTCCCCTCAAAAAATGCCCTGGGGTAGGGAATAGGCAAGAAAATTCAACACATGACAAATTTTTCAAGAAGTCAATATGAAGAGAGGAGTTGTACTCACTCTTTAAAAAAAAAAGAGGAAAAGAAAAAAAGGACAAGCCTCAAGCTCAGTATAAGGAATTTTTAGCCACATGCAAATCCAACCTCCAAAAAGGTTTCAGCTCACACCAGTCAAATGACCATCAGCAAAACGTCTACAAACTATAAATGCTGAAGGGGTTTTAGAGAACTTTGTACCTTCTAGCAGCTGGTGGGATGTAAAGTGGTAACAGCACTAACGAAAACTGAATGGAGCTGCTTTAAAAGGTAAAAATTGAGCTACCAGATGATGTAGCAGGGCACCTTTTGGGCCTATAATCTAAGACCACCAGAATCGGAAAGACAGAGGCAGGCAAATGTGCACTGCAGCAATATTGAAATAGCCAAGACATGGAAGCAAAAAAAAGGTCCATAAACAGATGAATTGACAAAGAAGAAGTGGTATATGTACAGAATGGAATAGTAGCCTCGGGAAAAAAATAAAGACTGCCATTTTCAGGACTACAAATGAGCCTAGAAATAATCATATTAGGTAAAGTAAGTCAAAAGGGAATGACAAATATCCTATGATATCATTTATACAAGTTATCCTAAGATTGCTACCAATGAACATACCTCCACAGAAAAAGACACTCAAAGACATATAAAACAAAGTAATGGTTAACCAAAATGAAAGGTGGAAGGATGGAAAAATTAGGATTATGGGGCTAACCTACATAGGCTAATGTATGTTAAATGTATATAAACACTTAACATATAAACTATATAAATTTCCTGCAACTCTGCCTTGCTTTCAAATCCTCTTCGTTGCCTTCCTTCAATATATTTTTGGACTTGAGTTACCATTTATAACTCTACAGGACTGTGAATTGCAGTGCCCCTGAGCACCATTTTTCAACTCGCTTTTTTGGAAGCTGGCCGCAAAACCGCAGGATTGCTTAAGGCCCTATTCTGGTTCCGTGCGGCAGGCTGAGCCTGTGGTTAATTCTTCTTCCTGATGGGAAATTAGAGTGGCCTGTGCCTGTCCCAACACCTAGCGCTAGTTTCTCATTGTTTCCCCCTCTTCCCGATCATCCTCAGGACAAACTGCAACCTGTACGGAAAAGGAGCTTAAAGGTGCTGATTCTCCAAGAGGGAGATTGCTAGGAAAGCGGCTGGAATGGCAAACCCGAGCACAAGGAGATGAGAAATGGGGTGGGTTTTAGAAACCTTTCCTGATCACACGGTGTACCATCTTCTGGGATTCTCATGCATTTTTTCGATGTAGGAAGATGCCCTTGAACCTGGAGATTTGGGACCCATGGGATTCTAATCACGCAGTATTACTTTAAAGGGTCTGCATTTGCTCACCCAACCTCACCAAACCTCTCAGCCCCAAGAGTGTCCACCCTTATGTCTCAATCAGCTGTGGGTCTAGATATGGTCAATCCAGGTGGCATCACAGCCCCTGAACGAATTTTGTAAGAATTTCTCTCTCTTTCACTGTCTTTGTTTCACGGGTTTTTAAAAGTAATTGACTTTTATATTGGGGTTTAGCTGCTTTTCACTGCTGTGTTTATGCCGCTTTACACCCACTTGACTAACTTACAGAGAGATATCAATGCATAGGTTTTAAGATTCTTACTAGTCAGATATATTCTTGGGCGGTGAATAGGGTGTGTTGAGTCCAGTTCACTGAGCAAGGCGTACTTCTTGTCTATTACATATTGGGTATATGGAACCGTATCTGAGGTAATTTGAAACCCTTGTTTTATGCATCACCCCACCTCAACTTTCCAGTTAAGCAGCCATAGTGTGTTTTCTCAACGTGTGACTCTGTTCTGTTTTGTAATTCAGTTCAAGGGTAGCGGTTTTTACATTCCCTCTATAAGTGATATCTTATGACAAGTGTCTTTTTCTGTGTGACTTATTTCACTTAGAATCGTCGTACCTAAATCCACTCATCATGCTGCTACTAGCCTTATGACGTTGATTTCATGGCTGAGTGATATTCCATTGTACATAAGGACCACAGCTTCTTTATCCTTTTGTCTCTTTCCTGGGATATTTAACGTGTAACGAAGTGGAGGTTCTTGTCAACAGAGCAGCCCTAAACTTTGGGGTGCATGTGTCTTGCTGATTTTTAGTTTTCACAGTATATACGCCCATGAGTGCAAGTGCCCTATGCTCTCTAAGCTGTGTTTTGTAGATGTTTCAGGACACACCGTGCACTTCGCCAGAGTGGCTCTTCGCAATTTACATCCTGCCCATCAGCGTAGCAAGGCTCCCATTTCTCCATGGCCTTTCCTGCATTTCTGGTATTGACCCTTTATTCAGCATGGCCCTTTTGAGCGATGGGAAGCGAGACTTCTTTGTAGCGCTGATTTGCCTTTCCAGGTTGCTTGGTTGGCCAAAAAGGGCGTATGCGTTTTTTCCTGAATATATTCAGGAAAAAACGCATACGCCCTTTTTGGCCAAAGGCATCATTGTCGAGGTTTTGGCGCTTTTCCTGTGCTTTAAAGGCGATTCGAATCTCCCTCCTGAAATCTTTTTCCTGCAATTCTGCCTTGCTTTCAAATCCTCTTCGTTGCCTTCCCTCAATATATTCGTGGACGAGAGTCATCATTTATAAGTCTGCAGCTTTGTGAATTGCAGTGCCCCTGAGCTCCATTTTTCAAATCGCTTTCTGGGAGCTGGCCGCAAAAGCGCAGGATTGCTTCAGGCCCTATTCTGGTCCCGGGCGGCAGGCTGAGCCTGTGGTTAATTCTTCTTCCTGATGGGAAAATAGAGTGACCTGTGCCTGTCCCAACACCTAGAGCTAGGCTCTCATTGGTTCCCCCTCTTCCCGTTCATCCTCAGGACAAATTGCAACCTGTAAGGAACAGGACGTTAAAGGTGCTGATTCTCCAAGGAGGGAGATTGCTAGTAAAGCGGCTGGAATGGCGAACCCGAGCACAAGGATATGAGAAATGAGGTGCGTTTTGAAAACCTCTCCCGATCACACGGTGTACCATTTTCTGGGTTTCTCATGCATGTTTTCGATGTAGGAAGATGCCCTTGAACCTGGAGATTTGGGACCCATGGGATGGGTACCACGCAGTATTACTTTAAAGGGTCTGCGTTTGCTCACCCAACCTCACCAAACTTCTCAGCCCCAAGAGTGTCCAACCTTATATCTCAATCAGCTGTGGGTCTATATATGGTCAATCTAGGCGGCATCACAGCCCCTGAACGAATTTTGTAAGAATTTCTCTCTCTTTCACTGTCTTTGTTTCACGGGTTTTTAAAAGTAATTGCTTTTTATAATGGGGTTTACCTGTTTTCACTGCTGTGATTTTGCCGCTTTACACCCACTTGACTCACTTACAGAGAGATATCAATCCATAGGTTTTAAGATTCTTACTAGTCAGATATATTCTTGGGCGGTGAATAGGGGGTGTTGAGTCCAATTCATTGAGCAAGGAGTAGGGCTTGTCTATTACATATTGGGTTTATGGAACGGTTTCTGAGATAATTTGAAACCCTTGTTTTATGCATCACCCCACCTCACGTTTCCCGTTAATCAGCCATAGTGTGTTTTCTAAACGTGTGACTCTATTCTGTTTTGTAATTCAGTTCAAGGGTAGCGGTTTTTACATTCCCTCTATAAGTGATATCTTATGATAAGTGTCTTTTTCTGTGTGACTTATTTCACTTAGAATCGTCGTACCTAAATCCACTCATCATGCTGCTACTAGCCTTATGACGTTGATTTCATGGCTGAGTGATATTCCATTGTACATAAGGACCACAACTTCTTTATCCATTTTTCTCTTTCCTGGGATATTTAAGGTGTAACGAAGTGGAGGTTCTTGTCAACAGAGCAGCCCTAAACTTTGGGGTGCCTGTGTCTTGCTGATTTTTAGTTTTCCCAATTTATACGCCCATGAGTGGAAGTGCCCTATGCTCCCTAAGCTGAGTATTTTAGATGTTTCAGGACACACCGTGCACTTCTCCAGAGTGGCTGTTGGCAATTTACATCCCGCCCATCAGCGTAGCCAGGCTCCCGTTTCTCCATGGCCTGTCCTGCATTTCTGGTTTTGACACTTTATTCAGCATGGCCCTTTTGACCGATGGGAAGCGAGACTTCTTTGTAGCGCTGATTTGCCTTTCCAGGTTGCTTGGTTGGCCAAAAAGGGCGTATGCGTTTTTTCCTGAATATATTCAGGAAAAAACGCATACGCCCTTTTTGGCCAAAGGCATCATTGTCGAAGTTTTGCCGCTTTTCCTGTGCTTTAAAGGCGATTCGAATCTCCCTCCTGAAATCTTTTTCCTGCAATTCTGCCTTGCTTTCAAATCCTCTTCGTTGCCTTCCCTCAATATATTCGTGGACGAGAGTCATCATTTATAAGTCTGCAGGTTTGTGAATTGCAGTGCCCCTGAGCTCCATTTTTCAACTCGCTTTCTGGGAGCTGCCGCAAAAGCGCAGGATTGCTTCAGGCCCTATTCTGGTCCCGGGCGGCAGGCTGAGCCTGTGGTTAATTCTTCTTCCTGATGGGAAAATAGAGTGACCTGTGCCTGTCCCAACACCTAGAGCTAGTCTCTCATTGGTTCCCCCTCTTCCCGTTCATCCTCAGGACAAATTCCAACCTGTACGGAAAAGGAGGTTAAAGGTGCTGATTCTCCAAGGAGGGAGATTGCTAGTAAAGCGGCTGGAATGGCGAACCCGAGCACAAGGAGATGAGAAATGAGGTGCGTTTTAGAAACCTTTCCCGATCACACGGTGTACCATTTTCTGGGTTTCTCATGCATGTTTTCGATGTAGGAAGATGCCCTTGAACCTGGAGATTTGGGACCCATGGGATGGGTACCACGCAGTATTACTTTAAAGGGTCTGCGTTTGCTCACCCAACCTCACCAAACTTCTCAGCCCCAAGAGTGTCCAACCTTATATCTCAAGCAGCTGTGGGTCTATATATGGTCAATCTAGGTGGCATCACAGCCCCTGAACGAATTTTGTAAGAATTTCTCTCTCTTTCACTGTCTTTGTTTCACGGGTTTTTAAAAGTAATTGATTTTTATAATGGGGTTTACCTGCTTTTCACTGCTGTGATTTTGACGCTTTACACCCACTTGACTCACTTACAGAGAGAAATCAATCCATAGGTTTTAAGATTCTTACTAGTCAGATATATTCTTTGGCGGTGAATAGGGGGTGTTGAGTCCAATTCATTGAGCAAGGAGTAGGGCTTGTCTATTACATATTGGGTTTATGGAACGGTATCTGAGATAATTTGAAACCCTTGTTTTATGCATCACCCCACCTCACGTTTCCCGTTAATCAGCCATAGTGTGTTTTCTAAACGTGTGACTCTATTCTGTTTTGTAATTCAGTTCAAGGGTAGCGGTTTTTACATTCCCTCTATAAGTGATATCTTATGATAAGTGTCTTTTTCTGTGTGACTTTTTTCACTTAGAATCGTCGTACCTAAATCCACTCATCATGCTGCTAGTAGCCTTATGACGTTGATTTCATGGCTGAGTGATATTCCATTGTACATAAGGACCACAACTTCTTTATCCATTTTTCTCTTTCCTGGGATATTTAAGGTGTAACGAAGTGGAGGTTCTTGTCAACAGAGCAGCCCTAAACTTTGGGGTGCCTGTGTCTTGCTGAATTTTAGTTTTCCCAATTTATACGCCCATGAGTGGAAGTGCCCTATGCTCCCTAAGCTGAGTATTTCAGATGTTTCAGGACACACCGTGCACTTCTCCAGAGTGGCTGTTGGCAATTTACATCCCGCCCATCAGCGTAGCCAGGCTCCCGTTTCTCCATGGCCTGTCCTGCATTTCTGGTTTTGACACTTTATTCAGCATGGCCCTTTTTACCGATGGGAAGCGAGACTTCTTTGTAGCGCTGATTTGCCTTTCCAGGTTGCTTGGTTGGCCAAAAAGGGCGTATGCGTTTTTTCCTGAATATATTCAGGAAAAAACGCATACGCCCTTTTTGGCCAAGGGCATCATTGTCGAGGTTTTGCCGCTTTTCCTGTGCTTTAAAGGCAATTCGAATCTCCCTCCTGAAATCTGTTTCCTGCAATTCTGCCTTGCTTTCAAATCCTCTTCGTTGCCTTCCCTCAATATATTTGTGGACGAGAGTCATCATTCATAAGTCTGCAGGTTTGTGAATTGCAGTGCCCCTGAGCTCCATTTTTCAACTCGCTTTCTTGGGAGCTGGCCGCAAAAGCGCAGGATTGCTTCAGGCCTTATTCTGGTCCCGGGCGGCAGGCTGAGCCTGTGGTTAATTCTTTTTCCTGATGGGAAAATAGAGTGGCCTGTGCCTGTCCCAACACCTAGAGCTAGTCTCTCATTGGTTCCCCCTCTTCCCGTTCATCCTCAGGACAAATTGCAACCTGTACGGAACAGGAGGTTAAAGGTGCTGATTCTCCAAGGAGGGAGATTGCTAGTAAAGCGGCTGGAATGGCGAACCCGAGCACAAGGAGATGAGAAATGAGGTGCGTTTTAGAAACCTTTCCCGATCACACGGTGTATCATCTTCTGGGTTTCTCATGCATGTTTTCGATGTAGGAAGATGCCCTTGAACCTGGAGATTTCGGACCCATGGGATGGGTACCACGCAGTATTACTTTAAAGGGTCTGCGTTTGCTCACCCAACCTCACCAAACTTCTCAGCCCCAAGAGTGTCCAACCTTATATCTCAATCAGCTGTGGGTCTATATATGGTCAATCTATGTGGCATCACAGCCCCTGAACGAATTTTGTAAGAATTTCTCTCTCTTTCACTGTCTTTGTTTCACGGGTTTTTAAAAGTAATTGATTTTTATAATGGGGTTTACCTGCTTTTCACTGCTGTGATTTTGCCGCTTTACACCCACTTGACTCACTTACAGAGAGATATCAATCCATAGGTTTTAAGATTCTTACTAGACAGATATATTCTTGGGCGGTGAATAGGGGGTGTTGACTCCAATTCATTGAGCAAGGAGTAGGGCTTGTCTATTACATATTGGGTTTATGGAACGGTATCTGAGATAATTTGAAACCCTTGTTTTATGCATCACCCCACCTCACGTTTCCCGTTAATCAGCCATAGTGTGTTTTCTAAACGTGTGACTCTATTCTGTTTTGTAATTCAGTTCAAGGGTAGCGGTTTTTACATTCCCTCTATAAGTGATATCTTATGATAAGTGTCTTTTTCTGTGTGACTTATTTCACATAGAATTGTCGTACCTAAATCCACTCATCATGCTGCTACTAGCCTTATGACGTTGATTTCATGGCTGAGTGATATTCCATTGTACATAAGGACCACAACTTCTTTATCCATTTTTCTCTTTCCTGGGACATTTAAGGTGTAACGAAGTGAAGGTTCTTGTCAACAGAGCCGCCCTAAACTTTGGGGTGCCTGTGTCTTGCTGATTTTTAGTTTTCCTAATTTATACGCCCATGAGTGGAAGTGCCCTATGCTCCCTAAGCTGAGTGTTTTAGATGTTTCAGGACATACCGTGCACTTCTCCAGAGTGGCTGTTGGCAATTTACATCCCGCCCATCAGCGTAGCCAGGCTCCCGTTTCTCCATGGCCTGTCCTGCATTTCTGATTTTGACACTTTATTCAGCATGGCCCTTTTGACCGATGGGAAGCGAGACTTCTTTGTAGCGCTGATTTGCCTTTCCAGGTTGCTTGGTTGGCCAAAAAGGGCGTATGCGTTTTTTCCTTAATATATTCAGGAAAAAACGCATACGCCCTTTTTGGCCAAGGGCATCATTGTCGAGGTTTTGCCGCTTTTCCTGTGCTTTAAAGGAGATTCGAATCTCCCTCCTGAAATCTGTTTCCTGCAATTCTGCCTTGCTTTCAAATCCGCTTCGTTGCCTTCCCTCAATATATTTTTGGACGAGAGTCATCATTTATAAGTCTGCAGGTTTGTGAATTGCAGTGCCCCTGAGCTCCATTTTTCAACTCGCTTTCTTGGGAGCTGGCGGCAAAAGCGCAGGATTGCTTCAGGCCCTATTCTGGTCCCGGGCGGCAGGCTGAGCCTGTGGTTAATTCTTCTTCCTGATGGGAAAATAGAGTGACCTGTGCCTGTCCCAACACCTAGAGCTAGTCTCTCATTGGTTCCCCCTCTTCCCGTTCATCCTCAGGACAAATTGCAACCTGTACGGAACAGGAGGTTAAAGGTGCTGATTCTCCAAGGAGGGAGATTGCTAGTAAAGCGGCTGGAATGGCAAACCCGAGCACAAGGAGATGAGAAATGAGGTGCGTTTTGCAAACCTTTCCGGATCACACGGTGTACCATCTTCTGGGTTTCTCATGCATGTTTTCGATGTAGGAAGATGCCCTTGAACCTGGAGATTTGGGACCCATGGGATGGGTACCACGCAGTATTACTTTAAAGGGTCTGCGTTTGCTCACCCAACCTCACGAAACCTCTCAGCCGCAAGAGTGTCCACCCTTATGTCTCAATCAGCTTTGGGTCTAGATATGGTCAATCCACGTGGCATCACAGCCCCTGAACGAATTTTGTAAGAATTTCTCTCTCTTTCACTGTCTTTGTTTCACGGGTTTTTAAAAGTAATTGATTTTTATAATGGGGGTTACCTGCTTTTCACTGCTGTGTTTTTGCCACTTTACACCCACTTGACTCACTTACAGAGAGATATCAATGCATAGGTTTTAAGATTCTTACTAGTCAGATATATTCTTCGGCGGTGAATAGGGGGTGTTGAGTCCAATTCACTGAGCAAGGAGTAGGTCTTGTCTATTACCTATTGGGTTTATGGAACGGTATCTGAGCTAATTTGAAACCCTTGTTTTATGCATCACCCCACCTCACCTTTCCCGTTAAGCAGCCATAGTGTGTTTTCTAAACGTGTGACCCTGCTCTGATTTGTAATTCAGTTCAAGGATAGCGGTTTTTATATTCCCTCTATAAGTGATATCTTATGATAAGTATCTTTTTCTGTGTGACTTATTTCACTTAGAATCGTCTAACCTAAATCCACTCATCTTGCTGCTACTAGCCTTATGACGTTGATTTCATGGCTGAGTGATATTCCATTGTACATAAGGACCACAACTTCTTTATCCATTTTTCTCTTTCCTGGGATATTTAAGGTGTAACGAAGTGGAGGTTCTTGTCAACAGAGCCGCCCTAAACTTTGGGGTGCCTGTGTCTTGCTGATTTTTAGTTTTCCTAATTTATACGCCCATGAGTGGAAGTGCCCTATGCTCCCTAAGCTGAGTGTTTTAGATGTTTCAGGACATACCGTGCACTTCTCCAGAGTGGCTGTTGGCAATTTACATCCCGCCCATCAGCGTAGCCAGGCTCCCGTTTCTCCATGGCCTGTCCTGCATTTCTGATTTTGACACTTTATTCAGCATGGCCCTTTTGACCGATGGGAAGCGAGACTTCTTTGTAGCGCTGATTTGCCTTTCCAGGTTGCTTGGTTGGCCAAAAAGGGCGTATGCGTTTTTTCCTTAATATATTCAGGAAAAAACGCATACGCCCTTTTTGGCCAAGGGCATCATTGTCGAGGTTTTGCCGCTTTTCCTGTGCTTTAAAGGAGATTCGAATCTCCCTCCTGAAATCTGTTTCCTGCAATTCTGCCTTGCTTTCAAATCCGCTTCGTTGCCTTCCCTCAATATATTTTTGGACGAGAGTCATCATTTATAAGTCTGCAGGTTTGTGAATTGCAGTGCCCCTGAGCTCCATTTTTCAACTCGCTTTCTTGGGAGCTGGCGGCAAAAGCGCAGGATTGCTTCAGGCCCTATTCTGGTCCCGGGCGGCAGGCTGAGCCTGTGGTTAATTCTTCTTCCTGATGGGAAAATAGAGTGACCTGTGCCTGTCCCAACACCTAGAGCTAGTCTCTCATTGGTTCCCCCTCTTCCCGTTCATCCTCAGGACAAATTGCAACCTGTACGGAACAGGAGGTTAAAGGTGCTGATTCTCCAAGGAGGGAGATTGCTAGTAAAGCGGCTGGAATGGCAAACCCGAGCACAAGGAGATGAGAAATGAGGTGCGTTTTGCAAACCTTTCCGGATCACACGGTGTACCATCTTCTGGGTTTCTCATGCATGTTTTCGATGTAGGAAGATGCCCTTGAACCTGGAGATTTGGGACCCATGGGATGGGTACCACGCAGTATTACTTTAAAGGGTCTGCGTTTGCTCACCCAACCTCACGAAACCTCTCAGCCGCAAGAGTGTCCACCCTTATGTCTCAATCAGCTTTGGGTCTAGATATGGTCAATCCACGTGGCATCACAGCCCCTGAACGAATTTTGTAAGAATTTCTCTCTCTTTCACTGTCTTTGTTTCACGGGTTTTTAAAAGTAATTGATTTTTATAATGGGGGTTACCTGCTTTTCACTGCTGTGTTTTTGCCACTTTACACCCACTTGACTCACTTACAGAGAGATATCAATGCATAGGTTTTAAGATTCTTACTAGTCAGATATATTCTTCGGCGGTGAAGAGGGGGTGTTGAGTCCAATTCACTGAGCAAGGAGTAGGTCTTGTCTATTACCTATTGGGTTTATGGAACGGTATCTGAGCTAATTTGAAACCCTTGTTTTATGCATCACCCCACCTCACCTTTCCCGTTAAGCAGCCATAGTGTGTTTTCTAAACGTGTGACCCTGCTCTGATTTGTAATTCAGTTCAAGGATAGCGGTTTTTATATTCCCTCTATAAGTGATATCTTATGATAAGTATCTTTTTCTGTGTGACTTATTTCACTTAGAATCGTCTAACCTAAATCCACTCATCTTGCTGCTACTAGCCTTATGACGTTGATTTCATGGCTGAGTGATATTCCATTGTACATAAGGACCACAACTTCTTTATCCATTTTTCTCTTTCCTGGGATATTTAAGGTGTAACGAAGTGGAGGTTCTTGTCAACAGAGCAGCCCTAAACTTTGGGGTGCCTGTGTCTTGCTGATTTTTAGTTTTCCCAATTTATACGCCCATGAGTGGAAGTGCCCTATGCTCCCTAAGCTGAGATTTTTAGATGTTTCAGGACACACCGTGCAGTTCTCCAGAGTGGCTGTTGGCAATTTACATCCCGCCCATCAGCGTAGCCAGGCTCCCGTTTCTCCATGGCCTGTCTTGCATTTCTGGTTTTGACACTTTATTCAGCATGGCCCTTTTGACCGATGGGAAGCGAGACTTCTTTGTAGCGCAGATTTGCCTTTCCAGGTTGCTTGGTTGGCTAAAAAGGGCGTATGCGTTTTTTCCTGAATATATTCAGGAAAAAACGCATACGCCCATTTTAGCCAAGGGCATCATTTTCGAGGTTTTGCCGCTTTTCCTGTGCTTTAAAGGCGATTCGAATCTCCCTCCTGAAATCTGTTTCCTGCAATTCTGCCTTGCTTTCAAATCCTTTTCGTTGCCTTCCCTCAATATATTTGTGGACGAGAGTCTTCATTTATAAGTCTGCAGGTTTGTGAATTGCAGTGCCCCTGAGCTCCATTTTTCAACTCGCTTTCTTGGGAGCTGGCCGCAAAAGCGCAAGATTGCTTCAGGCCCTAATCTGGTCCCGGGCGGCAGGCTGAGCCTGTGGTTAATTCTTCTTCCTGATGGGAAAATTGAGTGACCTGTGCCTGTCCCAACACCTAGATCTAGGCTCTCATTGGATCCCCCTCTTCCCGTTCATCCTCAGGACAAATTGCAACCTGTACGGAACAGGAGGTTAAAGGTGCTGATTCTCCAAGGACGGAGATTGCTAGTAAAGCGGCTGGAATGGCAAACCCGAGCACAAGGAGATGAGAAATGAGGTGCGTTTTGAAAACCTTTCCGGATCACACGGTGTACCATCTTCTGGGTTTCTCATGCATGCTTTCGATGTAGGAAGATGCCCTTGAACCTGGAGATTTTGGACCCATGGGATGGGTAAAACGCAGTATTACTTTAAAGGGTCTGCGTTTGCTCACCCAACCTCACCAAACCTCTCAGCCCCAAGAGTGTCCACCCTTATGTCTCAATCAGCTGTGGGTCTAGATATGGTCAATCCACGTGGCATCACAGCCCCTGAACGAATTTTGTAAGAATTTCTCTCTCTTTCACTGTCTTTGTTTCACGGGTTTTTAAAAGTAATTGATTTTTATAATGGGGTTTACCTGCTTTTCACTGCTGTGTTTTTGCCGCTTTACACCCACTTGACTCACTTACAGAGAGATATCAATGCATAGGTTTTAAGATTCTTACTAGTCAGATATATTCTTGGGCGGTGAATAGGGGGTGTTGAGTCCAAATCACTGAGCAAGGAGTAGGTCTTGTCTATTACCTATTGGGTTTATGGAACGGTATCTGAGCTAATTTGAAACCCTTGTTTTATGCATCACCCCACCTCACCTTTCCCGTTAAGCAGCCATAGTGTGTTTTCTAAACGTGTGACCCTGCTCTGATTTGTAATTCAGTTCAAGGGTAGCGGTTTTTATATTCCCTCTATAAGTGATATCTTATGATAAGTATCTTTTTCTATGTGACTTATTTAACTTAGAATCGTCCTCCCTAAATCCACTCATCTTGCTGCTACTAGCCTTATGACGTTGATTTCATGGCTGAGTGATATTCCATTGTACATAAGGACCACAACTTCTTTATCCATTTTTCTCTTTCCTGGGATATTTAAGGTGTAACGATGTGGAGGTTCTTCTCAACAGAGCAGCCCTAAACTTTGGGGTGCCTGTGTCTTGCTGAATTTTAGTTTTCCCAATTTATACGCCCATGAGTGGAAGTGCCCTATGCTCCCTAAGCTGAGTTTTTTCGATGTTTCAGGACACACCGTGCACTTCTCCAGAGTGGCTGTTGGCAATTTACATCCCGCCCATCAGCGTAGCCAGGCTCCCGTTTCTCCATGGCCTGTCTTGCATTTCTGGTTTTGACACTTTATTCAACATGGCCCTTTTGACCGATGGGAAGCGAGACTTCTTTGTAGCGCTGATTTGCCTTTCCAGGTTGCTTGGTTGGCCAAAAAGGGCGTATGCGTTTTTTCCTGAATATATTCAGGAAAAAACGCATACGCCCTTTTTGGCCAAGGGCATCATTGTCGAGGTTTTGCCGCTTTTCCTGTGCTTTAAAGGCGATTCGAATCTCCCTCCTGAAATCTGTTTCCTGCAATTCTGCCTTGCTTTCAAATCTTCTTCGTTGCCTTCCCTCAATATATTTGTGGACGAGAGTCATCATTTATAAGTCTGCAGGTTTGTGAATTGCAGTGCCCCTGAGCTCCATTTTTCAACTCGCTTTCTTGGGAGCTGGCCGCAAAAGCGCAGGATTGCTTCAGGCCCTATTCTGGTCCCGGGCGGCAGGCTGAGCCTGTGGTTAATTCTTCTTCCTGATGGGAAAATTGAGTGACCTGTGCCTGTCCCAACACCTAGAGCTAGTCTCTCATTGGATCCCCCTCTTCCCGTTCATCCTCAGGACAAATTGCAACCTGTACGGAACAGGAGGTTAAAGGTGCTGATTCTCCAAGGAGGGAGATTGCTAGTAAAGCGGCTGGAATGGCAAACCCGAGCACAAGGAGATGAGAAATGAGGTGCGTTTTGAAAACCTTTCCGGATCACACGGTGTACCATCTTCTGGGTTTCTCATGCATGCTTTCGATGTAGGAAGATGCCCTTGAACCTGGAGATTTGGGACCCATGGGATGGGTAAAACGCAGTATTACTTTAAAGGGTCTGCGTTTGCTCACCCAACCTCACCAAACCTCTCAGCCCCAAGAGTGTCCACCCTTATGTCTCAATCAGCTGTGGGTCTAGATATGGTCAATCCACGTGGCATCACAGCCCCTGAACGAATTTTGTAAGAATTTCTCTCTCTTTCACTGTCTTTGTTTCACGGGTTTTTAAAAGTAATTGATTTTTATAATGGGGTTTACCTGCTTTTCACTGCTGTGTTTTTGCCGCTTTACACCCACTTGACTCACTTACAGAGAGATATCAATGCATAGGTTTTAAGATTCTTACTAGTCAGATATATTCTTGGGCGGTGAATAGGGGGTGTTGAGTCCAAATCACTGAGCAAGGAGTAGGTCTTGTCTATTACCTATTGGGTTTATGGAACGGTATCTGAGCTAATTTGAAACCCTTGCTTTATGCATCACCCCACCTCACCTTTCCCGTTAAGCAGCCATAGTGTGTTTTCTAAACGTGTGACCCTGCTCTGATTTGTAATTCAGTTCAAGGGTAGCGGTTTTTATATTCCCTCTATAAGTGATATCTTATGATAAGTATCTTTTTCTGTGTGACTTATTTCACTTAGAATCGTCCTCCCTAAATCCACTCATCTTGCTGCTACTAGCCTTATGACGTTGATTTCATGGCTGAGTGATATTCCATTGTACATAAGGACCACAACTTCTTTATCCATTTTTCTCTTTCCTGGGATATTTAAGTTGTAACGATGTGGAGGTTCTTCTCAACAGAGCAGCCCTAAACTTTGGGGTGCCTGTGTCTTGCTGAATTTTAGTTTTCCCAATTTATACGCCCATGAGTGGAAGTGCCTTATGCTCCCTAAGCTGAGTTTTTTAGATGTTTCAGGACACACCGTGCACTTCTCCAGAGTGGCTGTTGGCAATTTACATCCCGCCCATCAGCGTAGCCAGGCTCCCGTTTCTCCATGGCCTGTTTTGCATTTCTGGTTTTGACACTTTATTCAGCATGGCCCTTTTGACCGATGGGAAGCGAGACTTCTTTGTAGCGCTGATTTGCCTTTCCAGGTTGCTTGGTTGGCCAAAAAGGGCATCATTGTCGAGGTTTTGCCGCTTTTCCTGTGCTTTAAAGGCGATTCGAATCTCCCTCCTGAAATCTGTTTCCTGCAATTCTGCCTTGCTTTCAAATCCTCTTCGTTGCCTTCCCTCAATATATTTGTGGACGAGAGTCATCATTTATAAGTCTGCAGGTTTGTGAATTGCAGTGCCCCTGAGCTCCATTTTTCAACTCGCTTTCTTGGGAGCTGGCCGCAAAAGCGCAGGATTGCTTCAGTCCCTATCCTGGTCCCGGGCGGCAGGCTGAGCCTGTGGTTAATTCTTCTTCCTGGTGGGAAAATAGAGTGACCTGTGCCTGTCCCAACACCTAGAGCTAGTCTCTCATTGGTTCCCCCTCTTCCCGTTCATCCTCAGGACAAATTGCAACCTGTACGGAACAGGAGGTTAAAGGTTCTGATTCTCCAAGGAGGGAGATTGCTAGTAAAGCGGCTGGAATGGCGAACCCGAGCACAAGGAGATGAGAAATGAGGTGTGTTTTGAAAACCTTTCCCGATCACACGGTGTACCATCTTCTCGGTTTCTCATGCATGTTTTCGATGTAGGAAGATGCCCTTAAACCTGCAGATTTGGGACCCATGGAATGGGTACCACGCAGTATTACTTTAAAGTGTCTGCGTTTGCTCACCCAACCTCACCAAACCTCTCAGCCCCAAGAGTGTCCACCCTTATGTCTCAATCAGCTGTGGGTCTAGATATGGTCAATCCAGGTGGCATCACAGCCCCTGAACGAATTTTGTAAGAATTTCTCTCTCTTTCACTGTCTTTGTTTCACGGGTTTTTAAAAGTAATTGATTTTTATAATGGGGTTTACCTGCTTTTCACTGCTGTGTTTTTGCCGCTTTACTCCGACTGGACTCACTTACAGAGAGATATCAATGCATAGGTTTTAAGATTCTTACTAGTCAGATATATTCTTGGGCGGTGAATAGGGGGTGTTGAGTCCAATTCACTGAGCAAGGAGTAGGTCTTGTCTATTACCTATTGGGTTTATGGAACGGTATCTGAGCTAATTTGAAACCCTTGTTTTATGCATCACCCCACCTCACCTTTCCCGTTAAGCAGCCATAGTGTGTTTTCTAAACGTGTGACCCTGCTCTGATTTGTAATTCAGTTCAAGGGTAGCGGTTTTTATATTCCCTCTATAAGTGATATCTTATGATAAGTATCTTTTTCTGTGTGACTTATTTCACTTAGAATCGTCCTCCCTAAATCCACTCATCTTGCTGCTACTAGCCTTATGACGTTGATTTCATGGCTGAGTGATATTCCATTGTACATAAGGACCACAACTTCTTTATCCATTTTTCTCTTTCCTGGGATATTTAAGGTGTAACGATGTGGAGGTTCTTCTCAACAGAGCAGCCCTAAACTTTGGGGTGCCTGTGTCTTGCTGAATTTTAGTTTTCCCAATTTATACGCCCATGAGTGGAAGTGCCCTATGCTCCCTAAGCTGAGTTTTTTCGATGTTTCAGGACACACCGTGCACTTCTCCAGAGTGGCTGTTGGCAATTTACATCCCGCCCATCAGCGTAGCCAGGCTCCCGTTTCTCCATGGCCTGTCCTGCATTTCTGGTTTTGACACTTTATTCAGCATGGCCCTTTTGACCGATGGGAAGCGAGACTTCTTTGTAGCGCTGATTTGCCTTTCCAGGTTGCTTGGTTGGCCAAAAAGGGCGTATGCGTTTTTTCCTGAATATATTCAGCAAAAAACGCATACGCCCTTTTTGGCCAAGGGCATCATTGTCGAGGTTTTGCCGCTTTTCCTGTGCTTTAAAGGCGATTCGAATCTCCCTCCTGAAATCTGTTTCCTGCAATTCTGCCTTGCTTTCAAATCTTCTTCGTTGCCTTCCCTCAATATATTTGTGGACGAGAGTCATCATTTATAAGTCTGCAGGTTTGTGAATTGCAGTGCCCCTGAGCTCCATTTTTCAACTCGCTTTCTTGGGAGCTGGCCGCAAAAGCGCAGGATTGCTTCAGGCCCTATTCTGGTCCCGGGCGGCAGGCTGAGCCTGTGGTTAATTCTTCTTCCTGATGGGAAAATTGAGTGACCTGTGCCTGTCCCAACACCTAGAGCTAGTCTCTCATTGGATCCCCCTCTTCCCGTTCATCGTCAGGACAAATTGCAACCTGTACGGAACAGGAGGTTAAAGGTGCTGATTCTCCAAGGAGGGAGATTGCTAGTAAAGCGGCTGGAATGGCAAACCCGAGCACAAGGAGATGAGAAATGAGGTGCGTTTTGAAAACCTTTCCGGATCACACGGTGTACCATCTTCTGGGTTTCTCATGCATGCTTTCGATGTAGGAAGATGCCCTTAAACCTGGAGATTTGGGACCCATGGGATGGGTAAAACGCAGTATTACTTTAAAGGGTCTGCGTTTGCTCACCCAACCTCACCAAACCTCTCAGCCCCAAGAGTGTCCACCCTTATGTCTCAATCAGCTGTGGGTCTAGATATGGTCAATCCACGTGGCATCACAGCCCCTGAACGAATTTTGTAAGAATTTCTCTCTCTTTCACTGTCTTTGTTTCACGGGTTTTTAAAAGTAATTGATTTTTATAATGGGGTTTACCTGCTTTTCACTGCTGTGTTTTTGCCGCTTTACACCCACTTGACTCACTTACAGAGAGATATCAATGCATAGGTTTTAAGATTCTTACTAGTCAGATATATTCTTGGGCGGTGAATAGGGGGTGTTGAGTCCAAATCACTGAGCAAGGAGTAGGTCTTGTCTATTACCTATTGGGTTTATGGAACGGTATCTGAGCTAATTTGAAACCCTTGTTTTATGCATCACCCCACCTCACCTTTCCCGTTAAGCAGCCATAGTGTGTTTTCTAAACGTGTGACCCTGCTCTGATTTGTAATTCAGTTCAAGGGTAGCGGTTTTTATATTCCCTCTATAAGTGATATCTTATGATAAGTATCTTTTTCTGTGTGACTTATTTCACTTAGAATCGTCCTCCCTAAATCCACTCATCTTGCTGCTACTAGCCTTATGACGTTGATTTCATGGCTGAGTGATATTCCATTGTACATAAGGACCACAACTTCTTTATCCATTTTTCTCTTTCCTGGGATATTTAAGGTGTAACGATGTGGAGGTTCTTCTCAACAGAGCAGCCCTAAACTTTGGGGTGCCTGTGTCTTGCTGAATTTTAGTTTTCCCAATTTATACGCCCATGAGTGGAAGTGCCTTATGCTCCCTAAGCTGAGTTTTTTAGATGTTTCAGGACACACCGTGCACTTCTCCAGAGTGGCTGTTGGCAATTTACATCCCGCCCATCAGCGTAGCCAGGCTCCCGTTTCTCCATGGCCTGTTTTGCATTTCTGGTTTTGACACTTTATTCAGCATGGCCCTTTTGACCGATGGGAAGCGAGACTTCTTTGTAGCGCTGATTTGCCTTTCCAGGTTGCTTGGTTGGCCAAAAAGGGCATCATTGTCGAGGTTTTGCCGCTTTTCCTGTGCTTTAAAGGCGATTCGAATCTCCCTCCTGAAATCTGTTTCCTGCAATTCTGCCTTGCTTTCAAATCCTCTTCGTTGCCTTCCCTCAATATATTTGTGGACGAGAGTCATCATTTATAAGTCTGCAGGTTTGTGAATTGCAGTGCCCCTGAGCTCCATTTTTCAACTCGCTTTCTTGGGAGCTGGCCGCAAAAGCGCAGGATTGCTTCAGTCCCTATCCTGGTCCCGGGCGGCAGGCTGAGCCTGTGGTTAATTCTTCTTCCTGGTGGGAAAATAGAGTGACCTGTGCCTGTCCCAACACCTAGAGCTAGTCTCTCATTGGTTCCCCCTCTTCCCGTTCATCCTCAGGACAAATTGCAACCTGTAAGGAACAGGAGGTTAAAGGTGCTGATTCTCCAAGGAGGGAGATTGCTAGTAAAGCGGCTGGAATGGCGAACCCGAGCACAAGGAGATGAGAAATGAGGTGCGTTTTGAAAACCTCTCCCGATCACACGGTGTACCATTTTCTGGGTTTCTCATGCATGTTTTCGATGTAGGAAGATGCCCTTGAACCTGGAGATTTGGGACCCATGGGATGGGTACCACGCAGTATTACTTTAAAGGGTCTGCGTTTGCTCACCCAACCTCACCAAACTTCTCAGCCCCAAGAGTGTCCAACCTTATATCTCAATCAGCTGTGGGTCTATATATGGTCAATCTAGGCGGCATCACAGCCCCTGAACGAATTTTGTAAGAATTTCTCTCTCTTTCACTGTCTTTGTTTCACGGGTTTTTAAAAGTAATTGCTTTTTATAATGGGGTTTACCTGTTTTCACTGCTGTGATTTTGCCGCTTTACACCCACTTGACTCACTTACAGAGAGATATCAATCCATAGGTTTTAAGATTCTTACTAGTCAGATATATTCTTGGGCGGTGAATAGGGGGTGTTGAGTCCAATTCATTGAGCAAGGAGTAGGGCTTGTCTATTACATATTGGGTTTATGGAACGGTTTCTGAGATAATTTGAAACCCTTGTTTTATGCATCACCCCACCTCACGTTTCCCGTTAATCAGCCATAGTGTGTTTTCTAAACGTGTGACTCTATTCTGTTTTGTAATTCAGTTCAAGGGTAGCGGTTTTTACATTCCCTCTATAAGTGATATCTTATGATAAGTGTCTTTTTCTGTGTGACTTATTTCACTTAGAATCGTCGTACCTAAATCCACTCATCATGCTGCTACTAGCCTTATGACGTTGATTTCATGGCTGAGTGATATTCCATTGTACATAAGGACCACAACTTCTTTATCCATTTTTCTCTTTCCTGGGATATTTAAGGTGTAACGAAGTGGAGGTTCTTGTCAACAGAGCAGCCCTAAACTTTGGGGTGCCTGTGTCTTGCTGATTTTTAGTTTTCCCAATTTATACGCCCATGAGTGGAAGTGCCCTATGCTCCCTAAGCTGAGTATTTTAGATGTTTCAGGACACACCGTGCACTTCTCCAGAGTGGCTGTTGGCAATTTACATCCCGCCCATCAGCGTAGCCAGGCTCCCGTTTCTCCATGGCCTGTCCTGCATTTCTGGTTTTGACACTTTATTCAGCATGGCCCTTTTGACCGATGGGAAGCGAGACTTCTTTGTAGCGCTGATTTGCCTTTCCAGGTTGCTTGGTTGGCCAAAAAGGGCGTATGCGTTTTTTCCTGAATATATTCAGGAAAAAACGCATACGCCCTTTTTGGCCAAAGGCATCATTGTCGAAGTTTTGCCGCTTTTCCTGTGCTTTAAAGGCGATTCGAATCTCCCTCCTGAAATCTTTTTCCTGCAATTCTGCCTTGCTTTCAAATCCTCTTCGTTGCCTTCCCTCAATATATTCGTGGACGAGAGTCATCATTTATAAGTCTGCAGGTTTGTGAATTGCAGTGCCCCTGAGCTCCATTTTTCAACTCGCTTTCTGGGAGCTGCCGCAAAAGCGCAGGATTGCTTCAGGCCCTATTCTGGTCCCGGGCGGCAGGCTGAGCCTGTGGTTAATTCTTCTTCCTGATGGGAAAATAGAGTGACCTGTGCCTGTCCCAACACCTAGAGCTAGTCTCTCATTGGTTCCCCCTCTTCCCGTTCATCCTCAGGACAAATTCCAACCTGTACGGAAAAGGAGGTTAAAGGTGCTGATTCTCCAAGGAGGGAGATTGCTAGTAAAGCGGCTGGAATGGCGAACCCGAGCACAAGGAGATGAGAAATGAGGTGCGTTTTAGAAACCTTTCCCGATCACACGGTGTACCATTTTCTGGGTTTCTCATGCATGTTTTCGATGTAGGAAGATGCCCTTGAACCTGGAGATTTGGGACCCATGGGATGGGTACCACGCAGTATTACTTTAAAGGGTCTGCGTTTGCTCACCCAACCTCACCAAACTTCTCAGCCCCAAGAGTGTCCAACCTTATATCTCAAGCAGCTGTGGGTCTATATATGGTCAATCTAGGTGGCATCACAGCCCCTGAACGAATTTTGTAAGAATTTCTCTCTCTTTCACTGTCTTTGTTTCACGGGTTTTTAAAAGTAATTGATTTTTATAATGGGGTTTACCTGCTTTTCACTGCTGTGATTTTGACGCTTTACACCCACTTGACTCACTTACAGAGAGAAATCAATCCATAGGTTTTAAGATTCTTACTAGTCAGATATATTCTTTGGCGGTGAATAGGGGGTGTTGAGTCCAATTCATTGAGCAAGGAGTAGGGCTTGTCTATTACATATTGGGTTTATGGAACGGTATCTGAGATAATTTGAAACCCTTGTTTTATGCATCACCCCACCTCACGTTTCCCGTTAATCAGCCATAGTGTGTTTTCTAAACGTGTGACTCTATTCTGTTTTGTAATTCAGTTCAAGGGTAGCGGTTTTTACATTCCCTCTATAAGTGATATCTTATGATAAGTGTCTTTTTCTGTGTGACTTTTTTCACTTAGAATCGTCGTACCTAAATCCACTCATCATGCTGCTACTAGCCTTATGACGTTGATTTCATGGCTGAGTGATATTCCATTGTACATAAGGACCACAACTTCTTTATCCATTTTTCTCTTTCCTGGGATATTTAAGGTGTAACGAAGTGGAGGTTCTTGTCAACAGAGCAGCCCTAAACTTTGGGGTGCCTGTGTCTTGCTGAATTTTAGTTTTCCCAATTTATACGCCCATGAGTGGAAGTGCCCTATGCTCCCTAAGCTGAGTATTTCAGATGTTTCAGGACACACCGTGCACTTCTCCAGAGTGGCTGTTGGCAATTTACATCCCGCCCATCAGCGTAGCCAGGCTCCCGTTTCTCCATGGCCTGTCCTGCATTTCTGGTTTTGACACTTTATTCAGCATGGCCCTTTTTACCGATGGGAAGCGAGACTTCTTTGTAGCTCTGATTTGCCTTTCCAGGTTGCTTGGTTGGCCAAAAAGGGCGTATGCGTTTTTTCCTGAATATATTCAGGAAAAAACGCATACGCCCTTTTTGGCCAAGGGCATCATTGTCGAGGTTTTGCCGCTTTTCCTGTGCTTTAAAGGCAATTCGAATCTCCCTCCTGAAATCTGTTTCCTGCAATTCTGCCTTGCTTTCAAATCCTCTTCGTTGCCTTCCCTCAATATATTTGTGGACGAGAGTCATCATTCATAAGTCTGCAGGTTTGTGAATTGCAGTGCCCCTGAGCTCCATTTTTCAACTCGCTTTCTTGGGAGCTGGCGGCAAAAGCGCAGGATTGCTTCAGGCCCTATTCTGGTCCCGGGCGGCAGGCTGAGCCTGTGGTTAATTCTTCTTCCTGATGGGAAAATAGAGTGACCTGTGCCTGTCCCAACACCTAGAGCTAGTCTCTCATTGGTTCCCCCTCTTCCCGTTCATCCTCAGGACAAATTGCAACCTGTACGGAACAGGAGGTTAAAGGTGCTGATTCTCCAAGGAGGGAGATTGCTAGTAAAGCGGCTGGAATGGCAAACCCGAGCACAAGGAGATGAGAAATGAGGTGCGTTTTGCAAACCTTTCCGGATCACACGGTGTACCATCTTCTGGGTTTCTCATGCATGTTTTCGATGTAGGAAGATGCCCTTGAACCTGGAGATTTGGGACCCATGGGATGGGTACCACGCAGTATTACTTTAAAGGGTCTGCGTTTGCTCACCCAACCTCACGAAACCTCTCAGCCGCAAGAGTGTCCACCCTTATGTCTCAATCAGCTTTGGGTCTAGATATGGTCAATCCACGTGGCATCACAGCCCCTGAACGAATTTTGTAAGAATTTCTCTCTCTTTCACTGTCTTTGTTTCACGGGTTTTTAAAAGTAATTGATTTTTATAATGGGGGTTACCTGCTTTTCACTGCTGTGTTTTTGCCACTTTACACCCACTTGACTCACTTACAGAGAGATATCAATGCATAGGTTTTAAGATTCTTACTAGTCAGATATATTCTTCGGCGGTGAATAGGGGGTGTTGAGTCCAATTCACTGAGCAAGGAGTAGGTCTTGTCTATTACCTATTGGGTTTATGGAACGGTATCTGAGCTAATTTGAAACCCTTGTTTTATGCATCACCCCACCTCACCTTTCCCGTTAAGCAGCCATAGTGTGTTTTCTAAACGTGTGACCCTGCTCTGATTTGTAATTCAGTTCAAGGATAGCGGTTTTTATATTCCCTCTATAAGTGATATCTTATGATAAGTATCTTTTTCTGTGTGACTTATTTCACTTAGAATCGTCTAACCTAAATCCACTCATCTTGCTGCTACTAGCCTTATGACGTTGATTTCATGGCTGAGTGATATTCCATTGTACATAAGGACCACAACTTCTTTATCCATTTTTCTCTTTCCTGGGATATTTAAGGTGTAACGAAGTGGAGGTTCTTGTCAACAGAGCCGCCCTAAACTTTGGGGTGCCTGTGTCTTGCTGATTTTTAGTTTTCCTAATTTATACGCCCATGAGTGGAAGTGCCCTATGCTCCCTAAGCTGAGTGTTTTAGATGTTTCAGGACATACCGTGCACTTCTCCAGAGTGGCTGTTGGCAATTTACATCCCGCCCATCAGCGTAGCCAGGCTCCCGTTTCTCCATGGCCTGTCCTGCATTTCTGATTTTGACACTTTATTCAGCATGGCCCTTTTGACCGATGGGAAGCGAGACTTCTTTGTAGCGCTGATTTGCCTTTCCAGGTTGCTTGGTTGGCCAAAAAGGGCGTATGCGTTTTTTCCTTAATATATTCAGGAAAAAACGCATACGCCCTTTTTGGCCAAGGGCATCATTGTCGAGGTTTTGCCGCTTTTCCTGTGCTTTAAAGGAGATTCGAATCTCCCTCCTGAAATCTGTTTCCTGCAATTCTGCCTTGCTTTCAAATCCGCTTCGTTGCCTTCCCTCAATATATTTTTGGACGAGAGTCATCATTTATAAGTCTGCAGGTTTGTGAATTGCAGTGCCCCTGAGCTCCATTTTTCAACTCGCTTTCTTGGGAGCTGGCGGCAAAAGCGCAGGATTGCTTCAGGCCCTATTCTGGTCCCGGGCGGCAGGCTGAGCCTGTGGTTAATTCTTCTTCCTGATGGGAAAATAGAGTGACCTGTGCCTGTCCCAACACCTAGAGCTAGTCTCTCATTGGTTCCCCCTCTTCCCGTTCATCCTCAGGACAAATTGCAACCTGTACGGAACAGGAGGTTAAAGGTGCTGATTCTCCAAGGAGGGAGATTGCTAGTAAAGCGGCTGGAATGGCAAACCCGAGCACAAGGAGATGAGAAATGAGGTGCGTTTTGCAAACCTTTCCGGATCACACGGTGTACCATCTTCTGGGTTTCTCATGCATGTTTTCGATGTAGGAAGATGCCCTTGAACCTGGAGATTTGGGACCCATGGGATGGGTACCACGCAGTATTACTTTAAAGGGTCTGCGTTTGCTCACCCAACCTCACGAAACCTCTCAGCCGCAAGAGTGTCCACCCTTATGTCTCAATCAGCTTTGGGTCTAGATATGGTCAATCCACGTGGCATCACAGCCCCTGAACGAATTTTGTAAGAATTTCTCTCTCTTTCACTGTCTTTGTTTCACGGGTTTTTAAAAGTAATTGATTTTTATAATGGGGGTTACCTGCTTTTCACTGCTGTGTTTTTGCCACTTTACACCCACTTGACTCACTTACAGAGAGATATCAATGCATAGGTTTTAAGATTCTTACTAGTCAGATATATTCTTCGGCGGTGAATAGGGGGTGTTGAGTCCAATTCACTGAGCAAGGAGTAGGTCTTGTCTATTACCTATTGGGTTTATGGAACGGTATCTGAGCTAATTTGAAACCCTTGTTTTATGCATCACCCCACCTCACCTTTCCCGTTAAGCAGCCATAGTGTGTTTTCTAAACGTGTGACCCTGCTCTGATTTGTAATTCAGTTCAAGGATAGCGGTTTTTATATTCCCTCTATAAGTGATATCTTATGATAAGTATCTTTTTCTGTGTGACTTATTTCACTTAGAATCGTCTAACCTAAATCCACTCATCTTGCTGCTACTAGCCTTATGACGTTGATTTCATGGCTGAGTGATATTCCATTGTACATAAGGACCACAACTTCTTTATCCATTTTTCTCTTTCCTGGGATATTTAAGGTGTAACGAAGTGGAGGTTCTTGTCAACAGAGCAGCCCTAAACTTTGGGGTGCCTGTGTCTTGCTGATTTTTAGTTTTCCCAATTTATACGCCCATGAGTGGAAGTGCCCTATGCTCCCTAAGCTGAGATTTTTAGATGTTTCAGGACACACCGTGCAGTTCTCCAGAGTGGCTGTTGGCAATTTACATCCCGCCCATCAGCGTAGCCAGGCTCCCGTTTCTCCATGGCCTGTCTTGCATTTCTGGTTTTGACACTTTATTCAGCATGGCCCTTTTGACCGATGGGAAGCGAGACTTCTTTGTAGCGCAGATTTGCCTTTCCAGGTTGCTTGGTTGGCTAAAAAGGGCGTATGCGTTTTTTCCTGAATATATTCAGGAAAAAACGCATACGCCCATTTTAGCCAAGGGCATCATTTTCGAGGTTTTGCCGCTTTTCCTGTGCTTTAAAGGCGATTCGAATCTCCCTCCTGAAATCTGTTTCCTGCAATTCTGCCTTGCTTTCAAATCCTTTTCGTTGCCTTCCCTCAATATATTTGTGGACGAGAGTCTTCATTTATAAGTCTGCAGGTTTGTGAATTGCAGTGCCCCTGAGCTCCATTTTTCAACTCGCTTTCTTGGGAGCTGGCCGCAAAAGCGCAAGATTGCTTCAGGCCCTATTCTGGTCCCGGGCGGCAGGCTGAGCCTGTGGTTAATTCTTCTTCCTGATGGGAAAATTGAGTGACCTGTGCCTGTCCCAACACCTAGATCTAGGCTCTCATTGGATCCCCCTCTTCCCGTTCATCCTCAGGACAAATTGCAACCTGTACGGAACAGGAGGTTAAAGGTGCTGATTCTCCAAGGACGGAGATTGCTAGTAAAGCGGCTGGAATGGCAAACCCGAGCACAAGGAGATGAGAAATGAGGTGCGTTTTGAAAACCTTTCCGGATCACACGGTGTACCATCTTCTGGGTTTCTCATGCATGCTTTCGATGTAGGAAGATGCCCTTGAACCTGGAGATTTTGGACCCATGGGATGGGTAAAACGCAGTATTACTTTAAAGGGTCTGCGTTTGCTCACCCAACCTCACCAAACCTCTCAGCCCCAAGAGTGTCCACCCTTATGTCTCAATCAGCTGTGGGTCTAGATATGGTCAATCCACGTGGCATCACAGCCCCTGAACGAATTTTGTAAGAATTTCTCTCTCTTTCACTGTCTTTGTTTCACGGGTTTTTAAAAGTAATTGATTTTTATAATGGGGTTTACCTGCTTTTCACTGCTGTGTTTTTGCCGCTTTACACCCACTTGACTCACTTACAGAGAGATATCAATGCATAGGTTTTAAGATTCTTACTAGTCAGATATATTCTTGGGCGGTGAATAGGGGGTGTTGAGTCCAAATCACTGAGCAAGGAGTAGGTCTTGTCTATTACCTATTGGGTTTATGGAACGGTATCTGAGCTAATTTGAAACCCTTGTTTTATGCATCACCCCACCTCACCTTTCCCGTTAAGCAGCCATAGTGTGTTTTCTAAACGTGTGACCCTGCTCTGATTTGTAATTCAGTTCAAGGGTAGCGGTTTTTATATTCCCTCTATAAGTGATATCTTATGATAAGTATCTTTTTCTATGTGACTTATTTAACTTAGAATCGTCCTCCCTAAATCCACTCATCTTGCTGCTACTAGCCTTATGACGTTGATTTCATGGCTGAGTGATATTCCATTGTACATAAGGACCACAACTTCTTTATCCATTTTTCTCTTTCCTGGGATATTTAAGGTGTAACGATGTGGAGGTTCTTCTCAACAGAGCAGCCCTAAACTTTGGGGTGCCTGTGTCTTGCTGAATTTTAGTTTTCCCAATTTATACGCCCATGAGTGGAAGTGCCCTATGCTCCCTAAGCTGAGTTTTTTCGATGTTTCAGGACACACCGTGCACTTCTCCAGAGTGGCTGTTGGCAATTTACATCCCGCCCATCAGCGTAGCCAGGCTCCCGTTTCTCCATGGCCTGTCTTGCATTTCTGGTTTTGACACTTTATTCAGCATGGCCCTTTTGACCGATGGGAAGCGAGACTTCTTTGTAGCGCTGATTTGCCTTTCCAGGTTGCTTGGTTGGCCAAAAAGGGCGTATGCGTTTTTTCCTGAATATATTCAGGAAAAAACGCATACGCCCTTTTTGGCCAAGGGCATCATTGTCGAGGTTTTGCCGCTTTTCCTGTGCTTTAAAGGCGATTCGAATCTCCCTCCTGAAATCTGTTTCCTGCAATTCTGCCTTGCTTTCAAATCTTCTTCGTTGCCTTCCCTCAATATATTTGTGGACGAGAGTCATCATTTATAAGTCTGCAGGTTTGTGAATTGCAGTGCCCCTGAGCTCCATTTTTCAACTCGCTTTCTTGGGAGCTGGCCGCAAAAGCGCAGGATTGCTTCAGGCCCTATTCTGGTCCCGGGCGGCAGGCTGAGCCTGTGGTTAATTCTTCTTCCTGATGGGAAAATTGAGTGACCTGTGCCTGTCCCAACACCTAGAGCTAGTCTCTCATTGGATCCCCCTCTTCCCGTTCATCGTCAGGACAAATTGCAACCTGTACGGAACAGGAGGTTAAAGGTGCTGATTCTCCAAGGAGGGAGATTGCTAGTAAAGCGGCTGGAATGGCAAACCCGAGCACAAGGAGATGAGAAATGAGGTGCGTTTTGAAAACCTTTCCGGATCACACGGTGTACCATCTTCTGGGTTTCTCATGCATGCTTTCGATGTAGGAAGATGCCCTTGAACCTGGAGATTTGGGACCCATGGGATGGGTAAAACGCAGTATTACTTTAAAGGGTCTGCGTTTGCTCACCCAACCTCACCAAACCTCTCAGCCCCAAGAGTGTCCACCCTTATGTCTCAATCAGCTGTGGGTCTAGATATGGTCAATCCACGTGGCATCACAGCCCCTGAACGAATTTTGTAAGAATTTCTCTCTCTTTCACTGTCTTTGTTTCACGGGTTTTTAAAAGTAATTGATTTTTATAATGGGGTTTACCTGCTTTTCACTGCTGTGTTTTTGCCGCTTTACACCCACTTGACTCACTTACAGAGAGATATCAATGCATAGGTTTTAAGATTCTTACTAGTCAGATATATTCTTGGGCGGTGAATAGGGGGTGTTGAGTCCAAATCACTGAGCAAGGAGTAGGTCTTGTCTATTACCTATTGGGTTTATGGAACGGTATCTGAGCTAATTTGAAACCCTTGCTTTATGCATCACCCCACCTCACCTTTCCCGTTAAGCAGCCATAGTGTGTTTTCTAAACGTGTGACCCTGCTCTGATTTGTAATTCAGTTCAAGGGTAGCGGTTTTTATATTCCCTCTATAAGTGATATCTTATGATAAGTATCTTTTTCTGTGTGACTTATTTCACTTAGAATCGTCCTCCCTAAATCCACTCATCTTGCTGCTACTAGCCTTATGACGTTGATTTCATGGCTGAGTGATATTCCATTGTACATAAGGACCACAACTTCTTTATCCATTTTTCTCTTTCCTGGGATATTTAAGTTGTAACGATGTGGAGGTTCTTCTCAACAGAGCAGCCCTAAACTTTGGGGTGCCTGTGTCTTGCTGAATTTTAGTTTTCCCAATTTATACGCCCATGAGTGGAAGTGCCTTATGCTCCCTAAGCTGAGTTTTTTAGATGTTTCAGGACACACCGTGCACTTCTCCAGAGTGGCTGTTGGCAATTTACATCCCGCCCATCAGCGTAGCCAGGCTCCCGTTTCTCCATGGCCTGTTTTGCATTTCTGGTTTTGACACTTTATTCAGCATGGCCCTTTTGACCGATGGGAAGCGAGACTTCTTTGTAGCGCTGATTTGCCTTTCCAGGTTGCTTGGTTGGCCAAAAAGGGCATCATTGTCGAGGTTTTGCCGCTTTTCCTGTGCTTTAAAGGCGATTCGAATCTCCCTCCTGAAATCTGTTTCCTGCAATTCTGCCTTGCTTTCAAATCCTCTTCGTTGCCTTCCCTCAATATATTTGTGGACGAGAGTCATCATTTATAAGTCTGCAGGTTTGTGAATTGCAGTGCCCCTGAGCTCCATTTTTCAACTCGCTTTCTTGGGAGCTGGCCGCAAAAGCGCAGGATTGCTTCAGTCCCTATCCTGGTCCCGGGCGGCAGGCTGAGCCTGTGGTTAATTCTTCTTCCTGGTGGGAAAATAGAGTGACCTGTGCCTGTCCCAACACCTAGAGCTAGTCTCTCATTGGTTCCCCCTCTTCCCGTTCATCCTCAGGACAAATTGCAACCTGTACGGAACAGGAGGTTAAAGGTTCTGATTCTCCAAGGAGGGAGATTGCTAGTAAAGCGGCTGGAATGGCGAACCCGAGCACAAGGAGATGAGAAATGAGGTGTGTTTTGAAAACCTTTCCCGATCACACGGTGTACCATCTTCTCGGTTTCTCATGCATGTTTTCGATGTAGGAAGATGCCCTTAAACCTGCAGATTTGGGACCCATGGAATGGGTACCACGCAGTATTACTTTAAAGTGTCTGCGTTTGCTCACCCAACCTCACCAAACCTCTCAGCCCCAAGAGTGTCCACCCTTATGTCTCAATCAGCTGTGGGTCTAGATATGGTCAATCCAGGTGGCATCACAGCCCCTGAACGAATTTTGTAAGAATTTCTCTCTCTTTCACTGTCTTTGTTTCACGGGTTTTTAAAAGTAATTGATTTTTATAATGGGGTTTACCTGCTTTTCACTGCTGTGTTTTTGCCGCTTTACTCCGACTGGACTCACTTACAGAGAGATATCAATGCATAGGTTTTAAGATTCTTACTAGTCAGATATATTCTTGGGCGGTGAATAGGGGGTGTTGAGTCCAATTCACTGAGCAAGGAGTAGGTCTTGTCTATTACCTATTGGGTTTATGGAACGGTATCTGAGCTAATTTGAAACCCTTGTTTTATGCATCACCCCACCTCACCTTTCCCGTTAAGCAGCCATAGTGTGTTTTCTAAACGTGTGACCCTGCTCTGATTTGTAATTCAGTTCAAGGGTAGCGGTTTTTATATTCCCTCTATAAGTGATATCTTATGATAAGTATCTTTTTCTGTGTGACTTATTTCACTTAGAATCGTCCTCCCTAAATCCACTCATCTTGCTGCTACTAGCCTTATGACGTTGATTTCATGGCTGAGTGATATTCCATTGTACATAAGGACCACAACTTCTTTATCCATTTTTCTCTTTCCTGGGATATTTAAGGTGTAACGATGTGGAGGTTCTTCTCAACAGAGCAGCCCTAAACTTTGGGGTGCCTGTGTCTTGCTGAATTTTAGTTTTCCCAATTTATACGCCCATGAGTGGAAGTGCCCTATGCTCCCTAAGCTGAGTTTTTTCGATGTTTCAGGACACACCGTGCACTTCTCCAGAGTGGCTGTTGGCAATTTACATCCCGCCCATCAGCGTAGCCAGGCTCCCGTTTCTCCATGGCCTGTCCTGCATTTCTGGTTTTGACACTTTATTCAGCATGGCCCTTTTGACCGATGGGAAGCGAGACTTCTTTGTAGCGCTGATTTGCCTTTCCAGGTTGCTTGGTTGGCCAAAAAGGGCGTATGCGTTTTTTCCTGAATATATTCAGCAAAAAACGCATACGCCCTTTTTGGCCAAGGGCATCATTGTCGAGGTTTTGCCGCTTTTCCTGTGCTTTAAAGGCGATTCGAATCTCCCTCCTGAAATCTGTTTCCTGCAATTCTGCCTTGCTTTCAAATCTTCTTCGTTGCCTTCCCTCAATATATTTGTGGACGAGAGTCATCATTTATAAGTCTGCAGGTTTGTGAATTGCAGTGCCCCTGAGCTCCATTTTTCAACTCGCTTTCTTGGGAGCTGGCCGCAAAAGCGCAGGATTGCTTCAGGCCCTATTCTGGTCCCGGGCGGCAGGCTGAGCCTGTGGTTAATTCTTCTTCCTGATGGGAAAATTGAGTGACCTGTGCCTGTCCCAACACCTAGAGCTAGTCTCTCATTGGATCCCCCTCTTCCCGTTCATCGTCAGGACAAATTGCAACCTGTACGGAACAGGAGGTTAAAGGTGCTGATTCTCCAAGGAGGGAGATTGCTAGTAAAGCGGCTGGAATGGCAAACCCGAGCACAAGGAGATGAGAAATGAGGTGCGTTTTGAAAACCTTTCCGGATCACACGGTGTACCATCTTCTGGGTTTCTCATGCATGCTTTCGATGTAGGAAGATGCCCTTGAACCTGGAGATTTGGGACCCATGGGATGGGTAAAACGCAGTATTACTTTAAAGGGTCTGCGTTTGCTCACCCAACCTCACCAAACCTCTCAGCCCCAAGAGTGTCCACCCTTATGTCTCAATCAGCTGTGGGTCTAGATATGGTCAATCCACGTGGCATCACAGCCCCTGAACGAATTTTGTAAGAATTTCTCTCTCTTTCACTGTCTTTGTTTCACGGGTTTTTAAAAGTAATTGATTTTTATAATGGGGTTTACCTGCTTTTCACTGCTGTGTTTTTGCCGCTTTACACCCACTTGACTCACTTACAGAGAGATATCAATGCATAGGTTTTAAGATTCTTACTAGTCAGATATATTCTTGGGCGGTGAATAGGGGGTGTTGAGTCCAAATCACTGAGCAAGGAGTAGGTCTTGTCTATTACCTATTGGGTTTATGGAACGGTATCTGAGCTAATTTGAAACCCTTGTTTTATGCATCACCCCACCTCACCTTTCCCGTTAAGCAGCCATAGTGTGTTTTCTAAACGTGTGACCCTGCTCTGATTTGTAATTCAGTTCAAGGGTAGCGGTTTTTATATTCCCTCTATAAGTTATATCTTATGATAAGTATCTTTTTCTGTGTGACTTATTTCACTTAGAATCGTCCTCCCTAAATCCACTCATCTTGCTGCTACTAGCCTTATGACGTTGATTTCATGGCTGAGTGATATTCCATTGTACATAAGGACCACAACTTCTTTATCCATTTTTCTCTTTCCTGGGATATTTAAGGTGTAACGATGTGGAGGTTCTTCTCAACAGAGCAGCCCTAAACTTTGGGGTGCCTGTGTCTTGCTGAATTTTAGTTTTCCCAATTTATACGCCCATGAGTGGAAGTGCCTTATGCTCCCTAAGCTGAGTTTTTTAGATGTTTCAGGACACACCGTGCACTTCTCCAGAGTGGCTGTTGGCAATTTACATCCCGCCCATCAGCGTAGCCAGGCTCCCGTTTCTCCATGGCCTGTTTTGCATTTCTGGTTTTGACACTTTATTCAGCATGGCCCTTTTGACCGATGGGAAGCGAGACTTCTTTGTAGCGCTGATTTGCCTTTCCAGGTTGCTTGGTTGGCCAAAAAGGGCATCATTGTCGAGGTTTTGCCGCTTTTCCTGTGCTTTAAAGGCGATTCGAATCTCCCTCCTGAAATCTGTTTCCTGCAATTCTGCCTTGCTTTCAAATCCTCTTCGTTGCCTTCCCTCAATATATTTGTGGACGAGAGTCATCATTTATAAGTCTGCAGGTTTGTGAATTGCAGTGCCCCTGAGCTCCATTTTTCAACTCGCTTTCTTGGGAGCTGGCCGCAAAAGCGCAGGATTGCTTCAGTCCCTATCCTGGTCCCGGGCGTCAGGCTGAGCCTGTGGTTAATTCTTCTTCCTGGTGGGAAAATAGAGTGACCTGTGCCTGTCCCAACACCTAGAGCTAGTCTCTCATTGGTTCCCCCTCTTCCCGTTCATCCTCAGGACAAATTGCAACCTGTACGGAACAGGAGGTTAAAGGTTCTGATTCTCCAAGGAGGGAGATTGCTAGTAAAGCGGCTGGAATGGCGAACCCGAGCACAAGGAGATGAGAAATGAGGTGTGTTTTGAAAACCTTTCCCGATCACACGGTGTACCATCTTCTCGGTTTCTCATGCATGTTTTCGATGTAGGAAGATGCCCTTAAACCTGCAGATTTGGGACCCATGGAATGGGTACCACGCAGTATTACTTTAAAGTGTCTGCGTTTGCTCACCCAACCTCACCAAACCTCTCAGCCCCAAGAGTGTCCACCCTTATGTCTCAATCAGCTGTGGGTCTAGATATGGTCAATCCAGGTGGCATCACAGCCCCTGAACGAATTTTGTAAGAATTTCTCTCTCTTTCACTGTCTTTGTTTCACGGGTTTTTAAAAGTAATTGATTTTTATAATGGGGTTTACCTGCTTTTCACTGCTGTGTTTTTGCCGCTTTACTCCGACTGGACTCACTTACAGAGAGATATCAATGCATAGGTTTTAAGATTCTTACTAGTCAGATATATTCTTGGGCGGTGAATAGGGGGTGTTGAGTCCAATTCACTGAGCAAGGAGTAGGTCTTGTCTATTACCTATTGGGTTTATGGAACGGTATCTGAGCTAATTTGAAACCCTTGTTTTATGCATCACCCCACCTCACCTTTCCCGTTAAGCAGCCATAGTGTGTTTTCTAAACGTGTGACCCTGCTCTGATTTGTAATTCTGTTCAAGGGTAGCGGTTTTTATATTCCCTCTATAAGTGATATCTTATGATAAGTATCTTTTTCTGTGTGACTTATTTCACTTAGAATCGTCCTCCCTAAATCCACTCATCTTGCTGCTACTAGCCTTATGACGTTGATTTCATGGCTGAGTGATATTCCATTGTACATAAGGACCACAACTTCTTTATCCATTTTTCTCTTTCCTGGGATATTTAAGGTGTAACGAAGTGGAGGTTCTTGTCAACAGAGCAGCCCTAAACTTTGGGGTGCCTGTGTCTTGCTGAATTTTAGTTTTCCCAATTTATACGCCCGTGAGTGGAAGTGCCCTATGCTCCCTAAGCTGAGTTTTTTCGATGTTTCAGGACACACCGTGCACTTCTCCAGAGTGGCTGTTGGCAATTTACATCCCGCCCATTAGCGTAGCCAGGCTCCCGTTTCTCCATGGCCTGTCCTGCATTTCTGGTTTTGACACTTTATTCAGCATGGCCCTTTTGACCGATGGGAAGCGAGACTTCTTTGTAGCGCTGATTTGCCTTTCCAGGTTGCTTGGTTGGCCAAAAAGGGCGTATGCGTTTTTTCCTGAATATATTCAGCAAAAAACGCATACGCCCTTTTTGGCCAAGGGCATCATTGTCGAGGTTTTGCCGCTTTTCCTGTGCTTTAAAGGCGATTCGAATCTCCCTCCTGAAATCTGTTTCCTGCAATTCTGCCTTGCTTTCAAATCCTCTTCGTTGCCTTCCCTCAATATATTTGTGGACGAGAGTCATCATTTATAAGTCTGCAGGTTTGTGAATTGCAGTGCCCCTGAGCTCCATTTTTCAACTCGCTTTCTTGGGAGCTGGCCGCAAAAGCGCAGGATTGCTTCAGTCCCTATCCTGGTCCCGGGCGGCAGGCTGAGCCTGTGGTTAATTCTTCTTCCTGGTGGGAAAATAGAGTGACCTGTGCCTGTCCCAACACCTAGAGCTAGTCTCTCATTGGTTCCCCCTCTTCCCGTTCATCCTCAGGACAAATTGCAACCTGTACGGAACAGGAGGTTAAAGGTTCTGATTCTCCAAGGAGGGAGATTGCTAGTAAAGCGGCTGGAATGGCGAACCCGAGAACAAGGAGATGAGAAATGAGGTGTGTTCTGAAAACCTTTCCCGATCACACGGTGTACCATCTTCTCGGTTTCTCATGCATGTTTTCGATGTAGGAAGATGCCCTTAAACCTGCAGATTTGGGACCCATGGAATGGGTACCACGCAGTATTACTTTAAAGTGTCTGCGTTTGCTCACCCAACCTCACCAAACCTCTCAGCCCCAAGAGTGTCCACCCTTATGTCTCAATCAGCTGTGGGTCTAGATATGGTCAATCCAGGTGGCATCACAGCCCCTGAACGAATTTTGTAAGAATTTCTCTCTCTTTCACTGTCTTTGTTTCACGGGTTTTTAAAAGTAATTGATTTTTATAATGGGGTTTACCTGCTTTTCACTGCTGTGTTTTTGCCGCTTTACTCCGACTGGACTCACTTACAGAGAGATATCAATGCATAGGTTTTAAGATTCTTACTAGTCAGATATATTCTTGGGCGGTGAATAGGGGGTGTTGAGTCCAATTCACTGAGCAAGGAGTAGGTCTTGTCTATTACCTATTGGGTTTATGGAACGGTATCTGAGCTAATTTGAAACCCTTGTTTTATGCATCACCCCACCTCA
Source organism: Balaenoptera physalus (assembly GCF_965194825.1). Taxonomy (NCBI): domain Eukaryota; kingdom Metazoa; phylum Chordata; class Mammalia; order Artiodactyla; family Balaenopteridae; genus Balaenoptera; species Balaenoptera physalus. Next base: position 1,534,356 of record NW_028126506.1, read on the forward strand.
CCTTTCCCGTTAAGCAGCCATAGTCTGTTTTCTAAACGTGTGACCCTGCTCTGATTTGTAATTCAGTTCAAGGGTAGCGGTTTTTATATTCCCTCTATAAGTGATATCTTATGATAAGTATCTTTTTCTGTGTGACTTATTTCACTTAGAATCGTCCTCCCTAAATCCACTCATCTTGCTGCTACTAGCCTTATGACGTTGATTTCATGGCTGAGTGATATTCCATTGTACATAAGGACCACAACTTCTTTATCCATTTTTCTCTTTCCTGGGATATTTAAGGTGTAACGAAGTGGAGGTTCTTGTCAACAGAGCAGCCCTAAACTTTGGGGTGCCTGTGTCTTGCTGAATTTTAGTTTTCCCAATTTATACGCCCATGAGTGGAAGTGCCCTATGCTCCCTAAGCTGAGTTTTTTCGATGTTTCAGGACACACCGTGCACTTCTCCAGAGTGGCTGTTGGCAATTTACATCCCGCCCATCAGCGTAGCCAGGCTCCCGTTTCTCCATGGCCTGTCCTGCATTTCTGGTTTTGACACTTTATTCAGCATGGCCCTTTTGACCGATGGGAAGCGAGACTTCTTTGTAGCGCTGATTTGCCTTTCCAGGTTGCTTGGTTGGCCAAAAAGGGCGTATGCGTTTTTTCCTGAATATATTCAGCAAAAAACGCATACGCCCTTTTTGGCCAAGGGCATCATTGTCGAGGTTTTGCCGCTTTTCCTGTGCTTTAAAGGCGATTCGAATCTCCCTCCTGAAATCTGTTTCCTGCAATTCTGCCTTGCTTTCAAATCCTCTTCGTTGCCTTCCCTCAATATATTTGTGGACGAGAGTCATCATTTATAAGTCTGCAGGTTTGTGAATTGCAGTGCCCCTGAGCTCCATTTTTCAACTCGCTTTCTTGGGAGCTGGCCGCAAAAGCGCAGGATTGCTTCAGGCCCTATTCTGGTCCCGGGCGGCAGGCTGAGCCTGTGGTTAATTCTTCTTCCTGATGGGAAAATTGAGTGACCTGTGCCTGTCCCAACACCTAGAGCTAGTCTCTCATTGGATCCCCCTCTTCCCGTTCATCCTCAGGACAAATTGCAACCTGTACGGAACAGGAGGTTAAAGGTGCTGATTCTCCAAGGAGGGAGATTGCTAGTAAAGCGGCTGGAATGGCAAACCCGAGCACAAGGAGATGAGAAATGAGGTGCGTTTTGAAAACCTTTCCGGATCACACGGTGTACCATCTTCTGGGTTACTCATGCATGCTTTCGATGTAGGAAGATGCCCTTGAACCTGGAGATTTGGGACCCATGGGATGGGTAAAACGCAGTATTACTTTAAAGGGTCTGCGTTTGCTCACCCAACCTCACCAAACCTCTCAGCCCCAAGAGTGTCCACCCTTATGTCTTAATCAGCTGTGGGTCTAGATATGGTCAATGCAGGTGGCATCACAGCCCCTGAACGAATTTTGTAAGAATTTCTCTCTCTTTCACTGTCTTTGTTTCACGGGTTTTTAAAAGTAATTGATTTTTATAATGGGGTTTACCTGCTTTTCACTGCTGTGTTTTTGCCACTTTACACCCACTTGACTCACTTACAGAGAGATATCAATGCATAGGTTTTAAGATTCTTACTAGTCAGATATATTCTTGGGCGGTGAATAGGGGGTGTTGAGTCCAAATCACTGAGCAAGGAGTAGGTCTTGTCTATTACCTATTGGGTTTATGGAACGGTATCTGAGCTAATTTGAAACCCTTGTTTTATGCATCACCCCACCTCACCTTTCCCGTTAAGCAGCCATAGTGTGTTTTCTAAACGTGTGACCCTGCTCTGATTTGTAATTCAGTTCAAGGGTAGCGGTTTTTATATTCCCTCTATAAGTGATATCTTATGATAAGTATCTTTTTCTGTGTGACTTATTTCACTTAGAATCGTCCTACCTAAATCCACTCATCTTGCTGCTACTAGCCTTATGACGTTGATTTCATGGCTGAGTGATATTCCATTGTACATAAGGACCACAACTTCTTTATCCATTTTTCTCTTTCCTGGGATATTTAAGGTGTAACGATGTGGAGGTTCTTCTCAACAGAGCAGCCCTAAACTTTGGGGTGCCTGTGTCTTGCTGAATTTTAGTTTTCCCAATTTATACGCCCATGAGTGGAAGTGCCTTATGCTCCCTAAGCTGAGTTTTTTAGATGTTTCAGGACACACCGTGCACTTCTCCAGAGTGGCTGTTGGCAATTTACATCCCGCCCATCAGCGTAGCCAGGCTCCCGTTTCTCCATGGCCTGTTTTGCATTTCCGGTTTTGACACTTTATTCAGCATGGCCCTTTTGACCGATGGGAAGCGAGACTTCTTTGTAGCGCTGATTTGCCTTTCCAGGTTGCTTGGTTGGCCAAAAAGGGCGTATGCGTTTTTTCCTGAATATATTCAGGAAAAAACGCATACGCCCTTTTTGGCCAAGGGCATCATTGTCGAGGTTTTGCCGCTTTTCCTGTGCTTTAAAGGCGATTCGAATCTCCCTCCTGAAATCTGTTTCCTGCAATTCTGCCTTGCTTTCAAATCCTCTTCGTTGCCTTCCCTCAATATATTTGTGGACGAGAGTCATCATTTATAAGTCTGCAGGTTTGTGAATTGCAGTGCCCCTGAGCTCCATTTTTCAACTCGCTTTCTTGGGAGCTGGCCGCAAAAGCGCAGGATTGCTTCAGTCCCTATCCTGGTCCCGGGCGGCAGGCTGAGCCTGTGGTTAATTCTTCTTCCTGGTGGGAAAATAGAGTGACCTGTGCCTGTCCCAACACCTAGAGCTAGTCTCTCATTGGTTCCCCCTCTTCCCGTTCATCCTCAGGACAAATTGCAACCTGTACGGAACAGGAGGTTAAAGGTCCTGATTCTCCAAGGAGGGAGATTGCTAGTAAAGCGGCTGGAATGGCGAACCCGAGCACAAGGAGATGAGAAATGAGGTGTGTTTTGAAAACCTTTCCCGATCACATGGTGTACCATCTTCTCGGTTTCTCATGCATGTTTTCGATGTAGGAAGATGCCCTTAAACCTGCAGATTTGGGACCCATGGAATGGGTACCACGCAGTATTACTTTAAAGTGTCTGCGTTTGCTCACCCAACCTCACCAAACCTCTCAGGCCCAAGAGTGTCCACCCTTATGTCTCAATCAGCTGTGGGTCTAGATATGGTCAATCCAGGTGGCATCACAGCCCCTGAACGAATTTTGTAAGAATTTCTCTCTCTTTCACTGTCTTTGTTTCACGGGTTTTTAAAAGTAATTGATTTTTATAATGGGGTTTACCTGCTTTTCACTGCTCTGTTTTTGCCGCTTTACACCCACTTGACTCACTTACAGAGAGATATCAATGCATAGGTTTTAAGATTCTTACTAGTCAGATATATTCTTGGGCGGTGAATAGGGGGTGTTGAGTCCAAATCACTGAGCAAGGAGTAGGTCTTGTCTATTACCTATTGGGTTTATGGAACGGTATCTGAGCTAATTTGAAACCCTTGTTTTATGCATCACCCCACCTCACCTTTCCCGTTAAGCAGCCATAGTGTGTTTTCTAAACGTGTGACCCTGCTCTGATTTGTAATTCAGTTCAAGGGTAGCGGTTTTTATATTCCCTCTATAAGTGATATCTTATGATAAGTATCTTTTTCTGTGTGACTTATTTCACTTAGAATCGTCCTACCTAAATCCACTCATCTTGCTGCTACTAGCCTTATGACGTTGATTTCATGGCTGAGTGATATTCCATTGTACATAAGGACCACAACTTCTTTATCCATTTTTCTCTTTCCTGGGATATTTAAGGTGTAACGATGTGGAGGTTCTTCTCAACAGAGCAGCCCTAAACTTTGGGGTGCCTGTGTCTTGCTGAATTTTAGTTTTCCCAATTTGTACGCCCATGAGTGGAAGTGCCTTATGCTCCCTAAGCTGAGTTTTTTAGATGTTTCAGGACACACCGTGCACTTCTCCAGAGTGGCTGTTGGCAATTTACATCCCGCCCATCAGCGTAGCCAGGCTCCCGTTTCTCCATGGCCTGTTTTGCATTTCTGGTTTTGACACTTTATTCAGCATGGCCCTTTTGACCGATGGGAAGCGAGACTTCTTTGTAGCGCTGATTTGCCTTTCCAGGTTGCTTGGTTGGCCAAAAAGGGCATCATTGTCGAGGTTTTGCCGCTTTTCCTGTGCTTTAAAGGCGATTCGAATCTCCCTCCTGAAATCTGTTTCCTGCAATTCTGCCTTGCTTTCAAATCCTCTTCGTTGCCTTCCCTCAATATATTTGTGGACGAGAGTCATCATTTATAAGTCTGCAGGTTTGTGAATTGCAGTGCCCCTGAGCTCCATTTTTCAACTCGCTTTCTTGGGAGCTGGCCGCAAAAGCGCAGGATTGCTTCAGGCCCTATTCTGGTCCCGGGCGGCAGGCTGAGCCTGTGGTTAATTCTTCTTCCTGATGGGAAAATTGAGTGACCTGTGCCTGTCCCAACACCTAGAGCTAGTCTCTCATTGGATCCCCCTCTTCCCGTTCATCCTCAGGAAAAATTGCAACCTGTACGGAACAGGAGGTTAAAGGTGCTGATTCTCCAAGGAGGGAGATTGCTAGTAAAGCGGCTGGAATGGCAAACCCGAGCACAAGGAGATGAGAAATGAGGTGCGTTTTGAAAACCTTTCCGGATCACACGGTGTACCATCTTCTGGGTTACTCATGCATGCTTTCGATGTAGGAAGATGCCCTTGAACCTGGAGATTTGGGACCCATGGGATGGGTAAAACGCAGTATTACTTTAAAGGGTCTGCGTTTGCTCACCCAACCTCACCAAACCTCTCAGCCCCAAGAGTGTCCACCCTTATGTCTCAATCAGCTGTGGGTCTAGATATGGTCAATGCAGGTGGCATCACAGCCCCTGAACGAATTTTGTAAGAATTTCTCTCTCTTTCACTGTCTTTGTTTCACGGGTTTTTAAAAGTAATTGATTTTTATAATGGGGTTTACCTGCTTTTCACTGCTGTGTTTTTGCCGCTTTACACCCACTTGACTCACTTACAGAGAGATATCAATGCATAGGTTTTAAGATTCTTACTAGTCAGATATATTCTTGGGCGGTGAATAGGGGGTGTTGAGTCCAAATCACTGAGCAAGGAGTAGGTCTTGTCTATTACCTATTGGGTTTATGGAACGGTATCTGAGCTAATTTGAAACCCTTGTTTTATGCATCACCCCACCTCACCTTTCCCGTTAAGCAGCCATAGTGTGTTTTCTAAACGTGTGACCCTGCTCTGATTTGTAATTCAGTTCAAGGGTAGCGGTTTTTATATTCCCTCTATAAGTGATATCTTATGATAAGTATCTTTTTCTGTGTGACTTATTTCACTTAGTATCGTCCTACCTAAATCCACTCATCTTGCTGCTACTAGCCTTATGACGTTGATTTCATGGCTGAGTGATATTCCATTGTACATAAGGACCACAACTTCTTTATCCATTTTTCTCTTTCCTGGGATATTTAAGGTGTAACGATGTGGAGGTTCTTCTCAACAGAGCAGCCCTAAACTTTGGGGTGCCTGTGTCTTGCTGAATTTTAGTTTTCCCAATTTATACGCCCATGAGTGGAAGTGCCTTATGCTCCCTAAGCTGAGTTTTTTAGATGTTTCAGGACACACCGTGCACTTCTCCAGAGTGGCTGTTGGCAATTTACATCCCGCCCATCAGCGTAGCCAGGCTCCCGTTTCTCCATGGCCTGTTTTGCATTTCTGGTTTTGACACTTTATTCAGCATGGCCCTTTTGACCGATGGGAAGCGAGACTTCTTTGTAGCGCTGATTTGCCTTTCCAGGTTGCTTGGTTGGCCAAAAAGGGCATCATTGTCGAGGTTTTGCCGCTTTTCCTGTGCTTTAAAGGCGATTCGAATCTCCCTCCTGAAATCTGTTTCCTGCAATTCTGCCTTGCTTTCAAATCCTCTTCGTTGCCTTCCCTCAATATATTTGTGGACGAGAGTCATCATTTATAAGTCTGCAGGTTTGTGAATTGCAGTGCCCCTGAGCTCCATTTTTCAACTCGCTTTCTTGGGAGCTGGCCGCAAAAGCGCAGGATTGCTTCAGTCCCTATCCTGGTCCCGGGCGGCAGGCTGAGCCTGTGGTTAATTCTTCTTCCTGGTGGGAAAATAGAGTGACCTGTGCCTGTCCCAACACCTAGAGCTAGTCTCTCATTGGTTCCCCCTCTTCCCGTTCATCCTCAGGACAAATTGCAACCTGTACGGAACAGGAGGTTAAAGGTTCTGATTCTCCAAGGAGGGAGATTGCTAGTAAAGCGGCTGGAATGGCGAACCCGAGCACAAGGAGATGAGAAATGAGGTGCGTTTTGAAAACCTTTCCCGATCACACGGTGTACCATCTTCTCGGTTTCTCATGCATGTTTTCGATCTAGGAAGATGCCCTTAAACCTGCAGATTTGGGACCCATGGAATGGGTACCACGCAGTATTACATTAAAGTGTCTGCGTTTGCTCACCCAACCTCACCAAACCTCTCAGCCCCAAGAGTGTCCACCCTTATGTCTCTATCAGCTGTGGGTCTAGATATGGTCAATGCAGGTGGCATCACAGCCCCTGAACGAATTTTGTAAGAATTTCTCTCTCTTTCACTGTCTTTGTTTCACGGGTTTTTAAAAGTAATTGATTTTTATAATGGGGTTTACCTGCTTTTCACTGCTGTGTTTTTGCCGCTTTACTCCCACTTGACTCACTTACAGAGAGATATCAATGCATAGGTTTTAAGATTCTTACTAGTCAGATATATTCTTGGGCGGTGAATAGGGGGTGTTGAGTCCAAATCACTGAGCAAGGAGTAGGTCTTGTCTATTACCTATTGGGTTTATGGAACGGTATCTGAGCTAATTTGAAACCCTTGTTTTATGCATCACCCCACCTCACCTTTCCCGTTAAGCAGCCATAGTGTGTTTTCTAAACGTGTGACCCTGCTCTGATTTGTAATTCAGTTCAAGGGTAGCGGTTTTTATATTCCCTCTATAAGTGATATCTTATGATAAGTATCTTTTTCTGTGTGACTTATTTCACTTAGAATCGTCCTACCTAAATCCACTCATCTTGCTGCTACTAGCCTTATGACGTTGATTTCATGGCTGAGTGATATTCCATTGTACATAAGGACCACAACTTCTTTATCCATTTTTCTCTTTCCTGGGATATTTAAGGTGTAACGATGTGGAGGTTCTTCTCAACAGAGCAGCCCTAAACTTTGGGGTGCCTGTGTCTTGCTGAATTTTAGTTTTCCCAATTTATACGCCCATGAGTGGAAGTGCCTTATGCTCCCTAAGCTGAGTTTTTTAGATGTTTCAGGACACACCGTGCACTTCTCCAGAGTGGCTGTTGGCAATTTACATCCCGCCCATCAGCGTAGCCAGGCTCCCGTTTCTCCATGGCCTGTCATGCATTTCTGGTTTTGACACTTTATTCAGCATGGCCCTTTTGACCGATGGGAAGCGAGACTTCTTTGTAGCGCTGATTTGCCTTTCCAGGTTGCTTGGTTGGCCAAAAAGGGCGTATGCGTTTTTTCCAGAATATATTCAGCAAAAAACGCATACGCCCTTTTTGGCCAAGGGCATCATTGTCGAGGTTTTGCCGCTTTTCCTGTGCTTTAAAGGCGATTCGAATCTCCCTCCTGAAATCTGTTTCCTGCAATTCTGCCTTGCTTTCAAATCCTCTTCGTTGCCTTCCCTCAATATATTTGTGGACGAGAGTCATCATTTATAAGTCTGCAGGTTTGTGAATTGCAGTGCCCCTGAGCTCCATTTTTCAACTCGCTTTCTTGGGAGCTGGCCGCAAAAGCGCAGGATTGCTTCAGTCCCTATCCTGGTCCCGGGCGGCAGGCTGAGCCTGTGGTTAATTCTTCTTCCTGGTGGGAAAATAGAGTGACCTGTGCCTGTCCCAACACCTAGAGCTAGTCTCTCATTGGTTCCCCCTCTTCCCGTTCATCCTCAGGACAAATTGCAACCTGTACGGAACAGGAGGTTAAAGGTTCTGATTCTCCAAGGAGGGAGATTGCTAGTAAAGCGGCTGGAATGGCGAACCCGAGCACAAGGAGATGAGAAATGAGGTGTGTTCTGAAAACCTTTCCCGATCACACGGTGTACCATCTTCTCGGTTTCTCATGCATGTTTTCGATGTAGGAAGATGCCCTTAAACCTGCAGATTTGGGACCCATGGAATGGGTACCACGCAGTATTACTTTAAAGTGTCTGCGTTTGCTCACCCAACCTCACCAAACCTCTCAGCCCCAAGAGTGTCCACCCTTATGTCTCAATCAGCTGTGGGTCTAGATATGGTCAATCCAGGTGGCATCACAGCCCCTGAACGAATTTTGTAAGAATTTCTCTCTCTTTCACTGTCTTTGTTTCACGGGTTTTTAAAAGTAATTGATTTTTATAATGGGGTTTACCTGCTTTTCACTGCTGTGTTTTTGCCGCTTTACTCCGACTGGACTCACTTACAGAGAGATATCAATGCATAGGTTTTAAGATTCTTACTAGTCAGATATATTCTTGGGCGGTGAATAGGGGGTGTTGAGTCCAATTCACTGAGCAAGGAGTAGGTCTTGTCTATTACCTATTGGGTTTATGGAACGGTATCTGAGCTAATTTGAAACCCTTGTTTTATGCATCACCCCACCTCACCTTTCCCGTTAAGCAGCCATAGTCTGTTTTCTAAACGTGTGACCCTGCTCTGATTTGTAATTCAGTTCAAGGGTAGCGGTTTTTATATTCCCTCTATAAGTGATATCTTATGATAAGTATCTTTTTCTGTGTGACTTATTTCACTTAGAATCGTCCTCCCTAAATCCACTCATCTTGCTGCTACTAGCCTTATGACGTTGATTTCATGGCTGAGTGATATTCCATTGTACATAAGGACCACAACTTCTTTATCCATTTTTCTCTTTCCTGGGATATTTAAGGTGTAACGAAGTGGAGGTTCTTGTCAACAGAGCAGCCCTAAACTTTGGGGTGCCTGTGTCTTGCTGAATTTTAGTTTTCCCAATTTATACGCCCATGAGTGGAAGTGCCCTATGCTCCCTAAGCTGAGTTTTTTCGATGTTTCAGGACACACCGTGCACTTCTCCAGAGTGGCTGTTGGCAATTTACATCCCGCCCATCAGCGTAGCCAGGCTCCCGTTTCTCCATGGCCTGTCCTGCATTTCTGGTTTTGACACTTTATTCAGCATGGCCCTTTTGACCGATGGGAAGCGAGACTTCTTTGTAGCGCTGATTTGCCTTTCCAGGTTGCTTGGTTGGCCAAAAAGGGCGTATGCGTTTTTTCCTGAATATATTCAGCAAAAAACGCATACGCCCTTTTTGGCCAAGGGCATCATTGTCGAGGTTTTGCAGCTTTTCCTGTGCTTTAAAGGCGATTCGAATCTCCCTCCTGAAATCTGTTTCCTGCAATTCTGCCTTGCTTTCAAATCCTCTTCGTTGCCTTCCCTCAATATATTTGTGGACGAGAGTCATCATTTATAAGTCTGCAGGTTTGTGAATTGCAGTGCCCCTGAGCTCCATTTTTCAACTCGCTTTCTTGGGAGCTGGCCGCAAAAGCGCAGGATTGCTTCAGGCCCTATTCTGGTCCCGGGCGGCAGGCTGAGCCTGTGGTTAATTCTTCTTCCTGATGGGAAAATTGAGTGACCTGTGCCTGTCCCAACACCTAGAGCTAGTCTCTCATTGGATCCCCCTCTTCCCGTTCATCCTCAGGACAAATTGCAACCTGTACGGAACAGGAGGTTAAAGGTGCTGATTCTCCAAGGAGGGAGATTGCTAGTAAAGCGGCTGGAATGGCAAACCCGAGCACAAGGAGATGAGAAATGAGGTGCGTTTTGAAAACCTTTCCGGATCACACGGTGTACCATCTTCTGGGTTACTCATGCATGCTTTCGATGTAGGAAGATGCCCTTGAACCTGGAGATTTGGGACCCATGGGATGGGTAAAACGCAGTATTACTTTAAAGGGTCTGCGTTTGCTCACCCAACCTCACCAAACCTCTCAGCCCCAAGAGTGTCCACCCTTATGTCTCAATCAGCTGTGGGTCTAGATATGGTCAATGCAGGTGGCATCACAGCCCCTGAACGAATTTTGTAAGAATTTCTCTCTCTTTCACTGTCTTTGTTTCACGGGTTTTTAAAAGTAATTGATTTTTATAATGGGGTTTACCTGCTTTTCACTGCTGTGTTTTTGCCGCTTTACACCCACTTGACTCACTTACAGAGAGATATCAATGCATAGGTTTTAAGATTCTTACTAGTCAGATATATTCTTGGGCGGTGAATAGGGGGTGTTGAGTCCAAATCACTGAGCAAGGAGTAGGTCTTGTCTATTACCTATTGGGTTTATGGAACGGTATCTGAGCTAATTTGAAACCCTTGTTTTATGCATCACCCCACCTCACCTTTCCCGTTAAGCAGCCATAGTGTGTTTTCTAAACGTGTGACCCTGCTCTGATTTGTAATTCAGTTCAAGGGTAGCGGTTTTTATATTCCCTCTATAAGTGATATCTTATGATAAGTATCTTTTTCTGTGTGACTTATTTCACTTAGAATCGTCCTACCTAAATCCACTCATCTTGCTGCTACTAGCCTTATGACGTTGATTTCATGGCTGAGTGATATTCCATTGTACATAAGGACCACAACTTCTTTATCCATTTTTCTCTTTCCTGGGATATTTAAGGTGTAACGATGTGGAGGTTCTTCTCAACAGAGCAGCCCTAAACTTTGGGGTGCCTGTGTCTTGCTGAATTTTAGTTTTCCCAATTTATACGCCCATGAGTGGAAGTGCCTTATGCTCCCTAAGCTGAGTTTTTTAGATGTTTCAGGACACACCGTGCACTTCTCCAGAGTGGCTGTTGGCAATTTACATCCCGCCCATCAGCGTAGCCAGGCTCCCGTTTCTCCATGGCCTGTTTTGCATTTCCGGTTTTGACACTTTATTCAGCATGGCCCTTTTGACCGATGGGAAGCGAGACTTCTTTGTAGCGCTGATTTGCCTTTCCAGGTTGCTTGGTTGGCCAAAAAGGGCGTATGCGTTTTTTCCTGAATATATTCAGGAAAAAACGCATACGCCCTTTTTGGCCAAGGGCATCATTGTCGAGGTTTTGCCGCTTTTCCTGTGCTTTAAAGGCGATTCGAATCTCCCTCCTGAAATCTGTTTCCTGCAATTCTGCCTTGCTTTCAAATCCTCTTCGTTGCCTTCCCTCAATATATTTGTGGACGAGAGTCATCATTTATAAGTCTGCAGGTTTGTGAATTGCAGTGCCCCTGAGCTCCATTTTTCAACTCGCTTTCTTGGGAGCTGGCCGCAAAAGCGCAGGATTGCTTCAGTCCCTATCCTGGTCCCGGGCGGCAGGCTGAGCCTGTGGTTAATTCTTCTTCCTGGTGGGAAAATAGAGTGACCTGTGCCTGTCCCAACACCTAGAGCTAGTCTCTCATTGGTTCCCCCTCTTCCCGTTCATCCTCAGGACAAATTGCAACCTGTACGGAACAGGAGGTTAAAGGTCCTGATTCTCCAAGGAGGGAGATTGCTAGTAAAGCGGCTGGAATGGCGAACCCGAGCACAAGGAGATGAGAAATGAGGTGTGTTTTGAAAACCTTTCCCGATCACATGGTGTACCATCTTCTCGGTTTCTCATGCATGTTTTCGATGTAGGAAGATGCCCTTAAACCTGCAGATTTGGGACCCATGGAATGGGTACCACGCAGTATTACTTTAAAGTGTCTGCGTTTGCTCACCCAACCTCACCAAACCTCTCAGGCCCAAGAGTGTCCACCCTTATGTCTCAATCAGCTGTGGGTCTAGATATGGTCAATCCAGGTGGCATCACAGCCCCTGAACGAATTTTGTAAGAATTTCTCTCTCTTTCACTGTCTTTGTTTCACGGGTTTTTAAAAGTAATTGATTTTTATAATGGGGTTTACCTGCTTTTCACTGCTCTGTTTTTGCCGCTTTACACCCACTTGACTCACTTACAGAGAGATATCAATGCATAGGTTTTAAGATTCTTACTAGTCAGATATATTCTTGGGCGGTGAATAGGGGGTGTTGAGTCCAAATCACTGAGCAAGGAGTAGGTCTTGTCTATTACCTATTGGGTTTATGGAACGGTATCTGAGCTAATTTGAAACCCTTGTTTTATGCATCACCCCACCTCACCTTTCCCGTTAAGCAGCCATAGTGTGTTTTCTAAACGTGTGACCCTGCTCTGATTTGTAATTCAGTTCAAGGGTAGCGGTTTTTATATTCCCTCTATAAGTGATATCTTATGATAAGTATCTTTTTCTGTGTGACTTATTTCACTTAGAATCGTCCTACCTAAATCCACTCATCTTGCTGCTACTAGCCTTATGACGTTGATTTCATGGCTGAGTGATATTCCATTGTACATAAGGACCACAACTTCTTTATCCATTTTTCTCTTTCCTGGGATATTTAAGGTGTAACGATGTGGAGGTTCTTCTCAACAGAGCAGCCCTAAACTTTGGGGTGCCTGTGTCTTGCTGAATTTTAGTTTTCCCAATTTGTACGCCCATGAGTGGAAGTGCCTTATGCTCCCTAAGCTGAGTTTTTTAGATGTTTCAGGACACACCGTGCACTTCTCCAGAGTGGCTGTTGGCAATTTACATCCCGCCCATCAGCGTAGCCAGGCTCCCGTTTCTCCATGGCCTGTTTTGCATTTCTGGTTTTGACACTTTATTCAGCATGGCCCTTTTGACCGATGGGAAGCGAGACTTCTTTGTAGCGCTGATTTGCCTTTCCAGGTTGCTTGGTTGGCCAAAAAGGGCATCATTGTCGAGGTTTTGCCGCTTTTCCTGTGCTTTAAAGGCGATTCGAATCTCCCTCCTGAAATCTGTTTCCTGCAATTCTGCCTTGCTTTCAAATCCTCTTCGTTGCCTTCCCTCAATATATTTGTGGACGAGAGTCATCATTTATAAGTCTGCAGGTTTGTGAATTGCAGTGCCCCTGAGCTCCATTTTTCAACTCGCTTTCTTGGGAGCTGGCCGCAAAAGCGCAGGATTGCTTCAGTCCCTATCCTGGTCCCGGGCGGCAGGCTGAGCCTGTGGTTAATTCTTCTTCCTGGTGGGAAAATAGAGTGACCTGTGCCTGTCCCAACACCTAGAGCTAGTCTCTCATTGGTTCCCCCTCTTCCCGTTCATCCTCAGGACAAATTGCAACCTGTACGGAACAGGAGGTTAAAGGTTCTGATTCTCCAAGGAGGGAGATTGCTAGTAAAGCGGCTGGAATGGCGAACCCGAGCACAAGGAGATGAGAAATGAGGTGTGTTTTGAAAACCTTTCCCGATCACACGGTGTACCATCTTCTCGGTTTCTCATGCATGTTTTCGATGTAGGAAGATGCCCTTAAACCTGCAGATTTGGGACCCATGGAATGGGTACCACGCAGTATTACTTTAAAGTGTCTGCGTTTGCTCACCCAACCTCACCAAACCTCTCAGCCCCAAGAGTGTCCACCCTTATGTCTCAATCAGCTGTGGGTCTAGATATGGTCAATCCAGGTGGCATCACAGCCCCTGAATGAATTTTGTAAGAATTTCTCTCTCTTTCACTGTCTTTGTTTCACGGGTTTTTAAAAGTAATTGATTTTTATAATGGGGTTTACCTGCTTTTCACTGCTGTTTTTTTGCCGCTTTACTCCGACTGGACTCACTTACAGAGAGATATCAATGCATAGGTTTTAAGATTCTTACTAGTCAGATATATTCTTGGGCGGTGAATAGGGGGTGTTGAGTCCAATTCACTGAGCAAGGAGTAGGTCTTGTCTATTACCTATTGGGTTTATGGAACGGTATCTGAGCTAATTTGAAACCCTTGTTTTATGCATCACCCCACCTCACCTTTCCCGTTAAGCAGCCATAGTGTGTTTTCTAAACGTGTGACCCTGCTCTGATTTGTAATTCAGTTCAAGGGTAGCGGTTTTTATATTCCCTCTATAAGTGATATCTTATGATAAGTATCTTTTTCTGTGTGACTTATTTCACTTAGAATCGTCCTCCCTAAATCCACTCATCTTGCTGCTACTAGCCTTATGACGTTGATTTCATGGCTGAGTGATATTCCATTGTACATAAGGACCACAACTTCTTTATCCATTTTTCTCTTTCCTGGGATATTTAAGGTGTAACGAAGTGGAGGTTCTTGTCAACAGAGCAGCCCTAAACTTTGGGTTGCCTGTGTTTTGCTGAATTTTAGTATTCCCAATTTATACGCCCATGAGTGGAAGTGCCCTATGCTCCCTAAGCTGAGTTTTTTCGATGTTTCAGGACACACCGTGCACTTCTCCAGAGTGGCTGTTGGCAATTTACATCCCGCCCATCAGCGTAGCCAGGCTCCCGTTTCTCCATGGCCTGTCCTGCATTTGTGGTTTTGACACTTTATTCAGCATGGCCCTTTTGACCGATGGGAAGCGAGACTTCTTTGTAGCGCTGATTTGCCTTTCCAGGTTGCTTGGTTGGCCAAAAAGGGCGTATGCGTTTTTTCCTGAATATATTCAGCAAAAAACGCATACGTCCTTTTTGGCCAAGGGCATCATTGTCGAGGTTTTGCCGCTTTTCCTGTGCTTTAAAGGCGATTCGAATCTCCCTCCTGAAATCTGTTTCCTGCAATTCTGCCTTGCTTTCAAATCCTCTTCGTTGCCTTCCCTCAATATATTTGTGGACGAGAGTCATCATTTATAAGTCTGCAGGTTTGTGAATTGCAGTGCCCCTGAGCTCCATTTTTCAACTCGCTTTCTTGGGAGCTGGCCGCAAAAGCGCAGGATTGCTTCAGGCCCTATTCTGGTCCCGGGCGGCAGGCTGAGCCTGTGGTTAATTCTTCTTCCTGATGGGAAAATTGAGTGACCTGTGCCTGTCCCAACACCTAGAGCTAGTCTCTCATTGGATCCCCCTCTTCCCGTTCATCCTCAGGACAAATTGCAACCTGTACGGAACAGGAGGTTAAAGGTGCTGATTCTCCAAGGAGGGAGATTGCTAGTAAAGCGGCTGGAATGGCAAACCCGAGCACAAGGAGATGAGAAATGAGGTGCGTTTTGAAAACCTTTCCGGATCACACGGTGTACCATCTTCTGGGTTACTCATGCATGCTTTCGATGTAGGAAGATGCCCTTGAACCTGGAGATTTGGGACCCATGGGATGGGTAAAACGCAGTATTACTTTAAAGGGTCTGCGTTTGCTCACCCAACCTCACCAAACCTCTCAGCCCCAAGAGTGTCCACCCTTATGTCTCAATCAGCTGTGGGTCTAGATATGGTCAATGCAGGTGGCATCACAGCCCCTGAACGAATTTTGTAAGAATTTCTCTCTCTTTCACTGTCTTTGTTTCACGGGTTTTTAAAAGTAATTGATTTTTATAATGGGGTTTACCTGCTTTTCACTGCTGTGTTTTTGCCGCTTTACACCCACTTGACTCACTTACAGAGAGATATCAATGCATAGGTTTTAAGATTCTTACTAGTCAGATATATTCTTGGGCGGTGAATAGGGGGTGTTGAGTCCAAATCACTGAGCAAGGAGTAGGTCTTGTCTATTACCTATTGGGTTTATGGAACGGTATCTGAGCTAATTTGAAACCCTTGTTTTATGCATCACCCCACCTCACCTTTCCCATTAAGCAGCCATAGTGTGTTTTCTAAACGTGTGACCCTGCTCTGATTTGTAATTCAGTTCAAGGGTAGCGGTTTTTATATTCCCTCTATAAGTGATATCTTATGATAAGTATCTTTTTCTGTGTGACTTATTTCACTTAGAATCGTCCTACCTAAATCCACTCATCTTGCTGCTACTAGCCTTATGACGTTGATTTCATGGCTGAGTGATATTCCATTGTACATAAGGACCACAACTTCTTTATCCATTTTTCTCTTTCCTGGGATATTTAAGGTGTAACGATGTGGAGGTTCTTCTCAACAGAGCAGCCCTAAACTTTGGGGTGCCTGTGTCTTGCTGAATTTTAGTTTTCCCAATTTATACGCCCATGAGTGGAACTGCCTTATGCTCCCTAAGCTGAGTTTTTTAGATGTTTCAGGACACACCGTGCACTTCTCCAGAGTGGCTGTTGGCAATTTACATCCCGCCCATCAGCGTAGCCAGGCTCCCGTTTCTCCATGGCCTGTTTTGCATTTCTGGTTTTGACACTTTATTCAGCATGGCCCTTTTGACCGATGGGAAGCGAGACTTCTTTGTAGCGCTGATTTGCCTTTCCAGGTTGCTTGGTTGGCCAAAAAGGGCATCATTGTCGAGGTTTTGCCGCTTTTCCTGTGCTTTAAAGGCGATTCGAATCTCCCTCCTGAAATCTGTTTCCTGCAATTCTGCCTTGCTTTCAAATCCTCTTCGTTGCCTTCCCTCAATATATTTGTGGACGAGAGTCATCATTTATAAGTCTGCAGGTTTGTGAATTGCAGTGCCCCTGAGCTCCATTTTTCAACTCGCTTTCTTGGGAGCTGGCCGCAAAAGCGCAGGATTGCTTCAGTCCCTATCCTGGTCCCGGGCGGCAGGCTGAGCCTGTGGTTAATTCTTCTTCCTGGTGGGAAAATAGAGTGACCTGTGCCTGTCCCAACACCTAGAGCTAGTCTCTCATTGGTTCCCCCTCTTCCCGTTCATCCTCAGGACAAATTGCAACCTGTACGGAACAGGAGGTTAAAGGTTCTGATTCTCCAAGGAGGGAGATTGCTAGTAAAGCGGCTGGAATGGCGAACCCGAGCACAAGGAGATGAGAAATGAGGTGCGTTTTGAAAACCTTTCCCGATCACACGGTGTACCATCTTCTCGGTTTCTCATGCATGTTTTCGATCTAGGAAGATGCCCTTAAACCTGCAGATTTGGGACCCATGGAATGGGTACCACGCAGTATTACATTAAAGTGTCTGCGTTTGCTCACCCAACCTCACCAAACCTCTCAGCCCCAAGAGTGTCCACCCTTATGTCTCTATCAGCTGTGGGTCTAGATATGGTCAATGCAGGTGGCATCACAGCCCCTGAACGAATTTTGTAAGAATTTCTCTCTCTTTCACTGTCTTTGTTTCACGGGTTTTTAAAAGTAATTGATTTTTATAATGGGGTTTACCTGCTTTTCACTGCTGTGTTTTTGCCGCTTTACTCCCACTTGACTCACTTACAGAGAGATATCAATGCATAGGTTTTAAGATTCTTACTAGTCAGATATATTCTTGGGCGGTGAATAGGGGGTGTTGAGTCCAAATCACTGAGCAAGGAGTAGGTCTTGTCTATTACCTATTGGGTTTATGGAACGGTATCTGAGCTAATTTGAAACCCTTGTTTTATGCATCACCCCACCTCACCTTTCCCGTTAAGCAGCCATAGTGTGTTTTCTAAACGTGTGACCCTGCTCTGATTTGTAATTCAGTTCAAGGGTAGCGGTTTTTATATTCCCTCTATAAGTGATATCTTATGATAAGTATCTTTTTCTGTGTGACTTATTTCACTTAGAATCGTCCTACCTAAATCCACTCATCTTGCTGCTACTAGCCTTATGACGTTGATTTCATGGCTGAGTGATATTCCATTGTACATAAGGACCACAACTTCTTTATCCATTTTTCTCTTTCCTGGGATATTTAAGGTGTAACGATGTGGAGGTTCTTCTCAACAGAGCAGCCCTAAACTTTGGGGTGCCTGTGTCTTGCTGAATTTTAGTTTTCCCAATTTATACGCCCATGAGTGGAAGTGCCTTATGCTCCCTAAGCTGAGTTTTTTAGATGTTTCAGGACACATCGTGCACTTCTCCAGAGTGGCTGTTGGCAATTTACATCCCGCCCATCAGCGTAGCCAGGCTCCCGTTTCTCCATGGCCTGTTTTGCATTTCTGGTTTTGACACTTTATTCAGCATGGCCCTTTTGACCGATGGGAAGCGAGACTTCTTTGTAGCGCTGATTTGCCTTTCCAGGTTGCTTGGTTGGCCAAAAAGGGCGTATGCGTTTTTTCCTGAATATATTCAGGAATAAACGCATACGCCCTTTTTGGCCAAGGGCATCATTGTCGAGGTTTTGCCGCTTTTCCTGTGCTTTAAAGGCGATTCGAATCTCCCTCCTGAAATCTGTTTCCTGCAATTCTGCCTTGCTTTCAAATCCTCTTCGTTGCCTTCCCTCAATATATTTGTGGACGAGAGTCATCATTTATAAGTCTGCAGGTTTGTGAATTGCAGTGCCCCTGAGCTCCATTTTTCAACTCGCTTTCTTGGGAGCTGGCCGCAAAAGCGCAGGATTGCTTCAGTCCCTATCCTGGTCCCGGGCGGCAGGCTGAGCCTGTGGTTAATTCTTCTTCCTGGTGGGAAAATAGAGTGACCTGTGCCTGTCCCAACACCTAGAGCTAGTCTCTCATTGGTTCCCCCTCTTCCCGTTCATCCTCAGGACAAATTGCAACCTGTACGGAACAGGAGGTTAAAGGTCCTGATTCTCCAAGGAGGGAGATTGCTAGTAAAGCGGCTGGAATGGCGAACCCGAGCACAAGGAGATGAGAAATGAGGTGTGTTTTGAAAACCTTTCCCGATCACACGGTGTACCATCTTCTCGGTTTCTCATGCATGTTTTCGATGTAGGAAGATGCCCTTAAACCTGCAGATTTGGGACCCATGGAATGGGTACCACGCAGTATTACTTTAAAGTGTCTGCGTTTGCTCACCCAACCTCACCAAACCTCTCAGCCCCAAGAGTGTCCACCCTTATGTCTCAATCAGCTGTGGGTCTAGATATGGTCAATCCAGGTGGCATCACAGCCCCTGAACGAATTTTGTAAGAATTTCTCTCTCTTTCACTGTCTTTGTTTCACGGGTTTTTAAAAGTAATTGATTTTTATAATGGGGTTTACCTGCTTTTCACTGCTGTGTTTTTGCCGCTTTACTCCCACTGGACTCACTTACAGAGAGATATCAATGCATAGGTTTTAAGATTCTTACTAGTCAGATATATTCTTGGGCGGTGAATAGGGGGTGTTGAGTCCAAATCACTGAGCAAGGAGTAGGTCTTGTCTATTACCTATTGGGTTTATGGAACGGTATCTGAGCTAATTTGAAACCCTTGTTTTATGCATCACCCCACCTCACCTTTCCCGTTAAGCAGCCATAGTGTGTTTTCTAAACGTGTGACCCTGCTCTGATTTGTAATTCAGTTCAAGGGTAGCGGTTTTTATATTCCCTCTATAAGTGATATCTTATGATAAGTATCTTTTTCTGTGTGACTTATTTCACTTAGAATCGTCCTACCTAAATCCACTCATCTTGCTGCTACTAGCCTTATGACGTTGATTTCATGGCTGAGTGATATTCCATTGTACATAAGGACCACAACTTCTTTATCCATTTCTCTCTTTCCTGGGATATTTAAGGTGTAACGATGTGGAGGTTCTTCTCAACAGAGCAGCCCTAAACTTTGGGGTGCCTGTGTCTTGCTGAATTTTAGTTTTCCCAATTTATACGCCCATGAGTGGAAGTGCCTTATGCTCCCTAAGCTGAGTTTTTTAGATGTTTCAGGACACACCGTGCACTTCTCCAGAGTGGCTGTTGGCAATTTACATCCCGCCCATCAGCGTAGCCAGGCTCCCGTTTCTCCATGGCCTGTTTTGCATTTCTGGTTTTGACACTTTATTCAGCATGGCCCTTTTGACCGATGGGAAGCGAGACTTCTTTGTAGCGCTGATTTGCCTTTCCAGGTTGCTTGGTTGGTCAAAAAGGGCGTATGCGTTTTTTCCTGAATATATTCAGGAATAAACGCATACGCCCTTTTTGGCCAAGGGCATCATTGTCGAGGTTTTGCCGCTTTTCCTGTGCTTTAAAGGCGATTCGAATCTCCCTCCTGAAATCTGTTTCCTGCAATTCTGCCTTGCTTTCAAATCCTCTTCGTTGCCTTCCCTCAATATATTTGTGGACGAGAGTCATCATTTATAAGTCTGCAGGTTTGTGAATTGCAGTGCCCCTGAGCTCCATTTTTCAACTCGCTTTTTTGGGAGCTGGCCGCAAAAGCGCAGGATTGCTTCAGTCCCTATCCTGGTCCCGGGCAGCAGGCTGAGCCTGTGGTTAATTCTTCTTCCTGGTGGGAAAATAGAGTGACCTGTGCCTGTCCCAACACCTAGAGCTAGTCTCTCATTGGTTCCCCCTCTTCCCGTTCATCCTCAGGACAAATTGCAACCTGTACGGAACAGGAGGTTAAAGGTCCTGATTCTCCAAGGAGGGAGATTGCTAGTAAAGCGGCTGGAATGGCGAACCCGAGCACAAGGAGATGAGAAATGAGGTGTGTTTTGAAAACCTTTCCCGATCACACGGTGTACCATCTTCTCGGTTTCTCATGCATGTTTTCGATGTAGGAAGATGCCCTTAAACCTGCAGATTTGGGACCCATGGAATGGGTACCACGCAGTATTACTTTAAAGTGTCTGCGTTTGCTCACCCAACCTCACCAAACCTCTCAGCCCCAAGAGTGTCCACCCTTATGTCTCAATCAGCTGTGGGTCTAGATATGGTCAATCCAGGTGGCATCACAGCCCCTGAACGAATTTTGTAAGAATTTCTCTCTCTTTCACTGTCTTTGTTTCACGGGTTTTTAAAAGTAATTGATTTTTATAATGGGGTTTACCTGCTTTTCACTGCTGTTTTTTTGCCGCTTTACTCCGACTGGACTCACTTACAGAGAGATATCAATGCATAGGTTTTAAGATTCTTACTAGTCAGATATATTCTTGGGCGGTGAATAGGGGGTGTTGAGTCCAATTCACTGAGCAAGGAGTAGGTCTTGTCTATTACCTATTGGGTTTATGGAACGGTATCTGAGCTAATTTGAAACCCTTGTTTTATGCATCACCCCACCTCACCTTTCCCGTTAAGCAGCCATAGTGTGTTTTCTAAACGTGTGACCCTGCTCTGATTTGAAATTCAGTTCAAGGGTAGCGGTTTTTATATTCCCTCTATAAGTGATATCTTATGATAAGTATCTTTTTCTGTGTGACTTATTTCATTTAGAATCGTCCTACCTAAATCCACTCATCTTGCTGCTACTAGCCTTATGACGTTGATTTCATGGCTGAGTGATATTCCATTGTACATAAGGACCACAACTTCTTTATCCATTTTTCTCTTTCCTGGGATATTTAAGGTGTAACGAAGTGGAGGTTCTTGTCAATAGAGCAGCCCTAAACTTTGGGGTGCCTGTGTCTTGCTGATTTTTAGTTTTCCCAATTTATACGCCCATGAGGGGAAGTGCCCTATGCTCTCTAAGCTGAGTTGTTTAGATGTTTCAGGACACACCGTACACTTCTCCAGAGTGGCTGTTGGCAATTTATATCCCGCCCATCAGCGTAGCAAGGCTCCCATTGCTCCGTGGCCTGTCCTGCATTTCTGATTTTGACCCTTTATTTAGCATGGCCCTTTTGACCGATGGGAAGCGAGAATTCTTTTTATCGCTGATTTGCCTTTCCAGGTTGCTTGGTTGGCCAAAAAGGGCGTATGCGTTTTTTCCTCAATATATTCAGGAAAAAACACATACGCGCTTTTTGGCCAAGGGCATCATAGTCGAGATTTTGCCGCTTTTCCTGTGTGTTAAAGGCGATTCGCATCTCCCTCCTGAAATCTGTTTCCTGCAATTCTGCCTTGCTTTCACATCCTCTTCGTTGCCTTCCCTCAATATACTTGTGGACGAGAGTTATCATTTATAAGTCTGCAGGTTTGTGAATTGCAGTGCCCCTGAGCTCCATTTTTCAACTCGCTTTCTTGGGAGCTGGCCGCAAAAGCGCAGGAATGCTTCAGGCCCTATTCTGGTTCTGGGCGGCAGGCTGAGCCTGTGGTTAATTCTTCTTCCTGATGGGAAAATAGAGTGACCTGTGCCTGTCCCAACACCTAGAGCTAGTCTCTCATTGGTTCCCCCTCTTCCCGTTCATCCTCAGGACAAATTGCAACCTGTACGGAACAGGAGGTTAAAGGTGCTGATTCTCCAAGGAGGGAGATTGCTAGTAAAGCGGTTGGAATGGTGAACCCAAGCACAAGGAGATGAGAAATGAGGTGCGTTTTAGAAACCTTTCCCGATCACACGGTGTACCATCTTCTGGGTTTCTCATGCATGTTTTCGATGTAGGAAGATGCCCTTGAACCTGGAGATTTGGGACCCATGGGATGGGTACCACTCAGTATTACTTTAAAGGGTCTGCGTCTGCTCACCCAACCTCACCAATCCTCTCTGCCCCAAGAGTTTCCAGCCTTATGTGTAACCCAGCCGTGTGTCTAGATATGGTCAATCCAGGTTGCTTCACTGCCCCTGAACTACATTTTTACTAATTTCTCTCTCTTTCATTTTATTTGTTGGGGTTTTTTTTGTAATTTATTTTTAGATTGGGGTTTAGCTGATTTTCACTGCTGTGTTTATGCTGCTTTACACCCACTTGACTCACTTACAGAGAGATATCAATACATAGGTTTTAAGATTCTTACTAGTCAGATATATTTTTGTGCCGTGAATAGGGAGTGTTGAGTCCAGTTCTCTGAGCAAGGGGTAGGTCTTGTCTATTACATATTGGGTATATGGAACCGTGTCTGAGCTAATTTGAAACCCTTGTTTTATGCATCACCCCACCTCACCTTTCCCGTTAAGCAGCCATAGTGTGTTTTCTAAACATGTGACTCTGTTCTGTTTTGTAATTCAGTTCAAGTGTAGCTGTTTTTACATTCCCTGTATAAGTGATATCTTATGATAAGTATCTTTTTCTGTGTGACTTATTTCACTTAGAAACATTGTACTTGAATCCACTCATCATGCTGCTATTAGCCGTATGACATTGATTTCATGGCTGAGTGGTATTCCATTGTACATATTAGCACAACTTCTTTATCCATTTTTCTCTATCCTGGCATATTAATGGTGTACTGAAGTGGAGGTTCTTGTAAACAGAGCAGCCCTAAACTTTGGGGTACCTGTGTCTTTTTGATTTTTATTTTTCCCAGTTTATACGCCCATGAGTGGAAGTGCCCTATGCTCTCTAGCTGTGTTTTTTAGATGTTTTAGGAAACACCATACACTTCTCCAGAGTGGCCGTTGGCCAATTACATCCCGCCCATCAGCCTAACAAGGCTCCCTTTTCTCCCTGGCCTGTCCTGCATTTCTGGGTTTTACACTCTTTTAGAATGGCCCTTTTGACCCCTGGGAAATGAGACTTCTTTGTAGTGCTCATTTGCATTTCTGGCTTGCTTGGTTGGTGAAAAAAGGCGTATGACTTTTTTCCTGAATATATTCAGGGAAAAAGGTGTTCGCCCTCTTTGGCCAAGGGCATCATTGTCGACGTTTTACCGCTTTTCATGTGCTTTAAAGGCGATTCGAATCTACCTCCTGAAATTTGTTTCCTGCAATTCTGCCTTGCTTTCAAATCGTCTTTGTTGCTTTCCCTCAATATATTTTTGGACGAGAGTGATCATTTATAATTCTGCATGTTTGTGAATTGCAGTGCCCCTGAGCTCCATTTTTAAACTCGCTTTTTTGTGAGCTGGCTGCAAAACCGCAGGATTCCTTTAGCCCTTATACTGGTTCCGTGGGGCAGGCTGAGCCTGTGGTTAATTCTTCTTTTTGATTTGAAATTAGAGTGACCTGTGCCTGTCTGAACATCTAGGGGTTGTCTCTCACTGTTTCTCCTCCTTCCCCTTCATCCTCTGGACAAATTCCAAAGTCTGTGCAACAGGATGTTGAAGGTGCTGACATCCTCAAGTGTGGAGAATGTTAGGAAAGAGGCTGGAGGGGTTAACCCGACAACCAGGGGATGAGGAGATGAGGTGCCTTTTCCAAAATCTTCCTGATCCAACCGTGTACCATCTTCTGGGTGTCACAGGCATGTTTTAGCTGTAGGAAAGCTCCCATGTATGTAAGGAGAACAGCAGGGATTTTTTCAAATCAGTGTCTCCCCGAACCCCAATCTTGGGAATTTTTAAGCTACTGGTACATGTATGTTTATTAAGGGACTGGGCTGTAGGCAGAGTCCGAACTTTAGAGGATTGAAGTCTTCATGGTCAGAAACGCTCACCATCGGCCTCCTTTAGTTTCCATTTCATCTGTAGTTGATAGATGATGTCGATATAGATATCTATTGTTTTTCAGATTATTTCCCCTTAGGGGTTATTACAAAATATTGAGTATAGTTCCCTGTGCTATACAGCAGTTCCTTGTTGATGATATATTTTATACATAGCAGTGTGTATATGTTAATCCGAAACTGTTAATTTATCCCTCCTCCCACCTTTCCCCTTTGGTAATAAAAAAAATACAAGATTTTATACTTCTCAGAAATCTAGGAGCTGAAAGAGAGGTATCATTTTCAATGGAAAATCATTCAAAACAAGATTGAAACTTCAGCCAAGATTAGTAGATCCACATCCTTGGAAAGAAATCACTGCATTTCTCTAATGTTGACCTGACAAATACGACAAACCCCTCCACTGAACTTGCTTATAATAAAGTGATGGAAATATCAAATGGAAGTGTTAGAAATACCTTATTTTACACGAGCCTTATACACTGCTCTATGTTAACTACAGTTTGGCTCACACATCTGTTCATTGAAGTTACAATATTTGGCTCACACATATGTTCATTGAAGTTACAGTATTTGGCTCACACATCTGTTCATTGAAGTTACAATGTTCTCAAATTCTGTTACTGATCCTGCAGAGTCGGCCCCAACAAGGGTCCCCCTGCCCAGTGTCATTGGAGCCAACAGATCGAGACTGAGTTTGGTTCAGAAGCAAAGGAAAACTTTATATTTTGATCAGAGAATGGAGAGGTGAGAGCGTGCGCTCCCCCGCGGGCTGTGGGCCGGGCTGCTGTGTAGGGATCCCGTCAGCGTCAGCAGGAGGGATGGGGCGGAGCTCTCGAGGTCTGGGTTGGCTGGAGCTCAGGCTCTATGTGGCGGAGTCTGCACAGGGCCCCGAGAGCTGAGGTGTCGGCCCAGCCATTTTGCACTAGGAAATCGGGTCAGAAGTGCCAGGTGTGGGACCTCTGCCTGTGGAAACCTAGGAACAAGTGAAATTAGAAAAAGCACAAAGGAAAAAAAGGTTAGACTTTATTTTATTGCCCAGATTCTATTTTTATCTCCCAGGAATTTTTAATGGGCTTTGCCGGTGACAAACCCCTCCTCTGCCTCTTGTCCCATTCCACATTCTTGGGGCGCTGAGGGTGCAGACACCTCTTCTGTAAATGCTTCGTGCTGAGTTGGGTATCCTCATACCCGGGGGGAGGGTCAGGACTTCTCCCCAGCAGCCTCCAGGTGAGGTTGATTGTCCCGAGGCCTCCTCCCTCACTGCTCGTCTGCCTGAGCACCAGCGTTGGAAGTTTTATAGATTCTAATGACCTTTAAGGGTCCAGGAAAGAGATGCACAGGGACGCTGGGGGGGCCGGTTTTACCCTGCTCCACATTGGTTCGGCCCCCTTAGGCTGACGGTTTCTGCCAGCCTAGATGCTCTGACCAGTAGTCTGTGCTTTCTTCAGTTAGGCCACTGAATTAACGTACAAACAGCACCAGGTTTCAGAGCCCTGCCTGCTCAACTCCCAGACAGTCCAGGGCCGGTGGTGATCCAGGACCATGATGGCCACTCAGTCACCGCCCTTTTGAAGTAACCAGGAGTACATCTGGTCTCATTGGCCGCCGTCACCGTGGTGTCTGTAGGCTTTTCTATGGTGGCAGCGTTATTTACAGGTCCCCTGCCAGGTTTATTAGCTCCGCTCTGGGTGCAGTAAGTCCTGCAAGCAATAGTCTGTTCCTTTGGGGCACACTCTTGTGGTTTTCTGAGAGAAGCTCCAGGTCAAGTGATGGTCACATGAGTCGTCATGGGGGCCTTTTGTCCCAGGTTGTCTCTCTGGAGGTTGGAGTTGGAGGGCCTCCTCACTCGAGGTCATTGTGCCCACGGAGCGATCCCTGCAACTTCAGGGCATGGTGGGTGTTTAGGATCACCAAGTGGCGTCCTTTACCCTTAGGAGGGAGCTGGCCTTGCGGGCTGCTCATTTCCAGGTTTTTAGATACCCCCAGTATCCTGGTCGGATGGGGTGGCTGGCCAATGCCTGGAGGGCATTCTTGCGTTGTTCCATTTCAAGTGGTCCCAGTTTTGACACTAAAACTCCAAGGGCGATTCGCCTTCGACCAGGAATGTAAAGGTCAAAGGGTTTAGCTAAATTAGGGAGGTCCAGGGCAAGGGTCTGAATTGACTGCTCTTTCCATTTTTGAAAGGCCGCTTCTGGATTCTATTCAAAAGGATCATCATCTTTTCCTTTCAGTGTTTCATATAGAGGCCCAGGTATTAGACTGTAGTTAGGGATCCAGATGCAGCAAACCCCAGTCTCCCCAGGAACCCCTAAGCTGTCTTCTAGTTTTAGGAAGGGTGAGGCTGCAAATGGCTTCTTCCCTTTCCTGGGATGGGCTTCTCCGATCTTCTGTGAGAATGAAGCCCAGGCAGGTCACCTTAGTCTGTGATATTTGAGCCTTTTTCTTGGACACCTTCTATCTTTTATTGGCTAGGTAGTCCAGAGGCCTCCTTAGTAGGGCTGGCGATCAGAATGTCGTCTGCATATTTTTTTAAAAGTTATTTATTTATTATTTATGGCTGTGTTGTGTCTTCGTTTCTGTGCGAGGGCTTTCTCTAGTTGCGGCAAGCGGGGGCCAGTCTTCATCGCGGTGCGCGGGCCTCTCACTATCGCAGCCTCTCTTATTGTGGAGCACAGGCTCCAGAAGCGCAGGCTCAGTAATTGTGGCTCATGGGCCTAGTTGCTCCGCGGCATATGGGATCTTCTCAGACCAGGGCTCGAACCTGTGTCCCCTGCATTGGCAGGCAGATTCTCAACCACTGCGCCACCAGGGAAGCCCAGAATGTCGTCTGCATATTGAAGGAGGGTTCACTTCTCCAGAGGTAGATCTTTTAGGGTTTTAGCTAACGTTTCCCCAAAGATGGTGTGGGAATTTTTGAACCCCTGGGGCAGGACGGCCAAGCAGTATTGTTTTTGTTGTATGTTGAGTCCTGCCACTCACAGCCAAAATTTCTTGTGACTCTGGGACTAATGGAATACAGAAAAAGGCATCATTGAAGTCTAATACAGAATACCATGTCCTGGTGGATGGTAGAATGGCCAGCAGGGTGTAGGAATTAGGAACTACTGGATGTATATCCTCTGTGGCTTCACTGACTGTCCTGGCGT
The DNA here is from genome assembly GCF_965194825.1 of Balaenoptera physalus. NCBI lineage: Eukaryota > Metazoa > Chordata > Mammalia > Artiodactyla > Balaenopteridae > Balaenoptera > Balaenoptera physalus. Next base: position 1,561,577 of record NW_028126506.1, read on the forward strand.
CCTTTACCAGGTCCCCAGCAGCCCACGGGGCTCTCATGGTCAGGCCCCTCCCAGGATATGGAGCTCACCTGTGCAGGTAGCCAGCAGCCCACGGGGCTCTCGTGGTTAGGCCCCTCCCAGGATATGGAACTCACCTGTGCAGGTACCCAGCAGCCCATGGGGCTCTCATTGTCAGGCCCCTCCCAGGATATGGAGCTCACCTGGGCAGGTACCCAGCAGCCCACGGGGCTCTCGTGGTCAGGCCCCTCCCAGGATATGGAGCTCACCTGGGCAGGTACCCAGCAGCTCACGGGGCTCTCGTGGGCAGGCCCCTACCAGGATATGGAGCTCACCTGGGCAGGTACCCAGCAGCTCACGGGGCTCTCGTGGGCAGGCCCCTCCCTGGATATGGAGCTCCCTTGGACAGGTACCCAGGCAGAGCTGGGCACACAGGAACCGTGCACATAGCCCTCATTGCAGAGCACCGCCAGCACACCTGTCGCTCAGAGCTGACACAGAGCACCTCAGAGCAGGGCTTGAACTAACAAACAGCAGCTCCGACATGTCTGTGACCCTAGGCTTCACTCTGTGCAGCCTCCCTCCACCTGGTCTTCCAGGGGCTTCCACTGCAGCCGGGGCACCAGGCATCTGTCTCCACCCACCAACCATCCTCTCCCTGACTCCTGGGTTCCTCTCATTAGGAGAGGGTCTTCTTGAAGTTGTCTTCCACTCATGGACCAGATAAAATGATTAGAAAACAAGCCAGGGCTGCCACCCCTTGTCTATCCTGACTCTCGGGACCCTACACCTGTTCCTTGGATCTGGCCGGTGCAGCAAGGCCCATTATCTGCAACTCTGAGCCCCTGAGGGGCGAGGATTGGCTGACCTGGGCAGCCTGACCTGGCCGGCCAGCCCTTCCCAGGTGTGCCTGGGTTGAGGTCAATATAAACACCCCTCCAGGCAGCAAAAGCCTCTGCAGCTGTGCCTGACGCCATATTCTCTGCCCCGTCAGCAGTCTCGGGGTTGTGCTGGTGGGAGGGAGTAGGGCCCAGGGCTCTATGAGTGGCCCCGTGTGAGTGGGGCTCTGCTGGACTTTCTGCAGGAGTTGTCGGGCTGCCACCTGCTAAAGAAGATGATGTGTCACCCATACCTGCTGCTGGAATTTCTCCCCGGGCAGAGGTGAGGAAGGAAAAAAGCAGTGGGGACCGGGACAGGAGGGGTACCTCAGTCAGGGAAATGGAAAGCTTCCAGAAGAGCGCCCGGGGCCAGGACCATCCTGGCTGGCCTGCAGGCACCAAGTCGGCCTGCGTGCTGTCGCTGGTGTGACTCCAAGCCCTTTCCTCTAGGCTTTAAAGTCTTTGCACACATTCAGGTGTTTTACCTGGGAAGGGTGGGAAAAGTTCAGCAGCAGCTGCCCTGAGGCTCAGCTCAGGTTTACTCAGAGACGCCTCCTCACGGTCCCCCAGCTTTGCAATGAGGACGCTCCTTGCGGGGGAGCTGCTGGCTGCATGGGAGACGATTCCCCACCTCTGACCAACTTCAGAATTGTTTACCACTGGAGCAAGTGCCCTGATAGGGTTTTCCTCTGTATGACCAGTGGGTTCTGTTATTTTTTTTTCTTTTTTGGTTCAAGGTAGGTTTTATTCCTCTTTTTGTATTTATAGATATAAGCATGGGAATAATTCATTCATATAAATACGTCTATGGGAAGGACAGAACTTTTTTTTGTGTTTTATGTTTTTAAATATTATTTTTTAATTTTTAAATTTTATTTTATTCATTTTTTTATACAGCAGGCTCTTATTGGTTATCTATTTTATACATATAAGTGTATATATGTCAATCCCAGGCTGGCAATTCATCCCACCACCACCACCCTGCCACTTTCCCCCCTTGGTGACCATACATTTGTTCTCTACATCTGTGTCTCTATTTCTGCCTTGCAAACCGGTTCATCTGTACCATTTTTCTAGGTTCCACATGTATGCGTTAATATACGATATTTGTTTTTCTTTTTCTGACTTACTTCACTCTGTATGACAGTCTCTAGATCTATCCATGTCTTTACAAGTGACCCAATTTCATTCCTTTTTATGACTGAGTAATATTCCATTTTATATATGTACCACATATTTTCCATTTGTCTATCTATGGGCATTTAGGTTGCTTCCATGACCTGGCTATTGTAAATAGTGCTGCAATGAACATTGTGGTGAATGTGTCTTTTTGAATTATGGTTTTCTCTGGGTATATGCCCAGTAGTGGGATTGCTGGGTCATATGGTAATTCTATTTTTAGTTTTTTAAGGAACCTCCATACTGTTCTCCATAGTGACTGTATCAATTTACATTCCCACAAATAGTGTAAGAGGGTTCCCTTTTCTCCACACCCTCTCCAGCATTTGTTGTTTGTAGATTTTCTGATGATGCCCATTCTAACTTGTGTGAGGTAATACCTCATTGTAGTTTTGGTTTATATTTCTCTAATAATTAGTGATGTTGAGCAGCTTTTCATGTGCTTCTTGGCCATCTGTATGTCTTCTTGGGACAAATGTCTATTTACGACATCTGCTCATTTTTGGATTGGGTTGTTTGTTTTTTTACTGTTGAGCTGCATGAGCTGTTTATATATATTGGAGATTAATCCTTTGTCCATTGATTCGTTTGCAAATATTTTCTCCCATTCTGAGGGTTGTCTTTTCGTCGTCTTTGTAGTTTCCTTTGCTTTCCAAAAGGTTTTAGGTTTCATTTGCTCCCATTTGTTTATTTTTGTTTTTTATTCCATTACTCTAGGAGGTGGATCAAAAAAGATCTTGCTGTGATTTATGTCAAAGAATATTCTTCCCATGTTTTCCTCTATGAGTTTTATAGTGTCCGGTCTAACATTTCGGTCTCTAATCCATTTTGAGTTTATTTTTTGTGTATGGTGTTAGGGAGTGTTCTAATTTCATTCTTTTACGTGTAGTTGTCCATTTTTCCCAGCACCACTTATTGAAGAGACTGTCTTTTCTCCATTGTATATCCTTGCCTCCTTTGTCATAGATTAGTGGACCATAGGTGTGTAGGTTTGTCTCTGGGCTTTCTTTTTTTTTTTCTTTTACATCTTTATTGGAGTATAATTGCTTTACAATTGTGTGTCAGTTTCTGCTGTATGAAAAAGTGAATCAGCTATATGTATACATATAACACCATATCCCCTCCCTCTTGCACTTCCCTCTCACTCCCTTATCCCACCCCTTTAGGTGGTCACAAAGCACCGAGCTGATCTCCCTGTGCTATGTGGCTGCTTCCCAGTAGCTATCAATTTTACATTTGGTAGTGTATATATGTCCATACCACTCTCTCACTTTGTCCCAGCTTACCCTTCCCCCTCCCCGTGTCCTCAAGTCCTTTCTCTACGTCTGTGTCCTTAATCCTTTCCTGCCCCTAGGTTCTTCATAAACTTTTTTCTTTTAGATTCCATATATATGTGTTAGCATACGGTATTTGTTTTTCTCTTTCTGACTTACTTCACTCTGTAGGACAGACTCTAGATCCATCCACCTCACTACAAATAACTCAATTTCGTTTCTTTTTATGGCTGAATAATGTTCCATTGTATATATGTGCCACATCTTCTTTATGCAGTTATGTGTTGATGGACACTTAGGTTGCTTCCATGTCCTGGCTATTGTAAATAGAGCTACAATGAACATTGTGGTACATGACTCTTTTTGAATTATGGTTTTCTCAGGGTAAATGTCCAGTAGTGGGATTGCTGGGTTGTACGGTTTTTCTATTTTTAGTTTTTAAGGAACCCCCATACCGTTCTCCCTAGTAGCTATATCAATTTACATTCCCACCAACAGTGCAAGAGGGTTCCCTTTTTTCCAATAAATGCCTCTCCAGCATTTACTGTTTGTAGATTTTTTGATGACGGCCATTCTGACTGGTGTGAGGTGATATCTCACTGTAGTTTTGATTTGCATTTCTCTAATGATTAGTGATGTTCATCATCCTTTCATGTGTTTGTTGGGAAACTGTATATCTTCTTTGTAGAAATGTCTATTTAGGTCTTCTGCCCATTTTTGGATTGGGTTGTCTGGTTTTGTGATATTGAGCTACATGAGCTGCTTTTTGAAGATTAATCCTTTGCCATTTGCTTCATTTGAAAATATTTTCTCCCATTCTGATGGTTGTCTTTTCATCTTGCTTATGTTTTCTTTTGCTGTGCAAAAGATTTTAAGTTTCATTAGGTACCATTTTTTAAATTTTTGTTTTTATTTCCATTTCCCTAGAAGGTGGGTCAAAAAGGATCTTGCTGTGATTTATGTCATAGACTGTTCTGCTTATGTTTTCCTCTAAGAGTTTTATAGTGGTTGGTCTTACATTTAGGTCTCTAATCCATTTTGTGTTTATTTTTGTGTATGGTGTTAGGGAGAGTTCTAATTTCATTCTTTTACATGTAGCTGTCCAGTTTTCCCAGCATCACTTACTGAAGACACTGTCTTTTCTCCATTGTATACCCTTGCCTCCTTTGTCATAGATTAGTTAACCATAGGTACGTGGGTTTATCTCTGTGCTTTCTATCCTGTTCTATTAATCTCTATTTCTGTTTTTGTGTCAGTACCATATCATCTTGATTACTGTAGCTTTGTAATATAGTCTGAAGTCTGGAAGTCTGATTACTCCAGCTCTTTTTTTTTCCCCTCAAGGCTGCTTTGGCTATCCGGGGTCTTTTGTGTCTCCCTACAAATTTTAAGATTTTTTTTCTAGTTCTGTAGAAAATGCCAAAGGTATTTTGATAGGGATTGCATTGAATCTGTAGATTGCTTTGGGTAGTATAGTCATTTTCACAATATTGATTCTTCTAATCCAAGAACATGGTATATGTCTCCATCTGTTTATATCATCTTTGATTTCTTTCATCAGTGTCGTATAGTTTTCTGAGTACAGGTCTTTTACTTCCTTAGGTAGGTTTATTCCTAGGTAGTTTATTCTTTTTGTTGCAGTGGTAATGGGATTGTTTCCTTAATTTCTCTTTCTGTTCTTTCATTGTTAGTGTATAGGAATGCAAGCAATTTCTGTGCATTAATTTTGTATCCTGCAACTTTACCAAATTCATTGATTAGCTCCAGTGGTTTTCTGGTGGCATCTTTAGGATTCTCTACCTATGATATGATGTCATCTGCAAACAGTGACAATTTTACTTCTTCTTTTCCTTTTTGTATTCCTTTTATTTCTATTTCTTCTCTGATTGCCATGGCTAGGACTTCCAAAACTATGTTGAATAGTAGTGGTGAGAGTGGACATCCTCGTCTTGTTCCTGATCTTAGAGGAAACGCTTTCAGTTTTTCACCATTGAGAATGCTGTTTGCTGTGGGTTTGTCATATATGGCCTTTATAAGGTTGAGGTAGTTTCCCTCTATGCCCACACTCTGCAGAGTTTTTATCATAAATGGATGTTGAATTTTCTCAAAATCTTTTCCTGCATCTATTGAGATGATCATATGGTTTTATTCTACAATTTGTTAATATGGTGTATCACATTGATTTGTGTATATTGAAGAATCCTTGCATCCCTGGGATAAACCCCACTTGATCATGGTGTATGATCCTTCTAACGTGTTGTTCAATTCTGTTTGCTAGTATTTTGTTGAGGATTTTTACATCTATATTCATCAGTGATATTGGTCTATAATTTATTTTCCTTGTAGTATCTTTGTCTGGTTTTGGTATCAGGGTGATGGTGGTCTCATAGAATGAGTTTGGGAGTGTTCCTTCCCCTGCAATTGTTTTGAAGAATTTGAGAAGGTTGGGTGCTAGCTCTTCTCTAAATATTTGATAGAATTCACCTGTGATGCCATCTGGTTCTGGACTTTTGTTTGTTGGAAGATTTTTAATCACAGTTTCAATTTCATTGCTTGTGATAGGTTTGTTCACATTCTCTATTTCTTCCTGATTCAGTCTTGGAAAGTTATCCCTTTCTAAGAATTTGTCCATTTCTTCCAGGTTGTCCATTTTATTGGCATAGAGTTCCTTGTAGTAGTCTCTTAGGATGCTTTGTATTCCTGTGGTGTCTGTTGTAACTTCTCCTTTTTCACTTCTAATTTTGTTGATTTGAGTCCTCTACCTCTTTTTCTTGGGTCTGGCTAAAGGCTTATCATTTTTGTTTATCTTCTCAAAGAACCAGCTTTTAGTTTTATTGATCTTTGCTTTCATTTTCTTTGTTTCTATTCCATTTATTTCTGCTCTGATCTTTATGATTCCTTTCCTTCTACTAACTTTGGGTTTTGTTCTTCTTTCTCTAGTTCCTCTAGGTGTAAGGTTAGATTGTTTATTTGAGATTTTTCTTGTTTCTTGAGGTAGGCTTGTATTGCTATAAACTTCCCTCTTGAACTGCTTTTGCCGCATCCCATAGGTTTTGGATCATCGTGGTTTGTTGTCATTTGTCTCTAGGTAGTTTTTGATTTCCTCTTTTATTTCTTCAGTGATCTCTTGGTTATTTAGTAACGTATTGTTTAGCCTCCATGTTTTTTGTTTTTTACAGATTTTCCCCTGTAATTGATTTCTAATCTCATAGCATTGTGGTCGGAACAGCTGCTTGATATGATTTCAGTTTTCTTTAATTTACTGAGGCTTTTTTGTGACCCAAGATGTGATCTATCCTGGAGAATGTTCCGTGTGCAGTTGAGAAGAACGTGTAATCTGCTCTTTTTGGATGGAATGTCCTATAAATATCAGTTAACTCTATCTGGTCTATTGTGTCATTTAAAGCTTGTGTTTCCTTATTAATTTTCTTTCTGGATGATCTCCACTGGTGTAAGTGAGCTGTTAAAGTCCCCCACTATTATTGTGTTACTGTCGATTTCCTCTTTTATAGCTGTTAGCAGTTGCCTTATATATTGAGGTGCTCCTATGTTGGGTACATATATATTTATAATTGTTATATCTTCTTCTTGGATTCATCCCTTGACCGTTATGTAGTATCTTTCCTTGTCTCTTGTAACATTCTTTATTTTAAAGTCTATTTTATCTGATATGAGTATTGCTACTCCAGCTTTCTTTTGATTTTCATTTGCATAGAATATATTTTTCCATCACCTCACTTTCAGTCTGTATGTGTCCCTAGGTCTGAAATGGGTCTCTTGTAGACAGCATATATATAGGTCTTGTTTTTGTATCCATTCAGAGAGGCTGTGTCTTTTGGTTGGAACATTTAGTCCATTCATGTTTAAGGTAATTATTGATATGTATATTACTATTTTCTTAATTGTTACGGGTTTGTCTTGTTGGGTCCTTTTCTTCTCTTGTGTTTCCCACTTAGAGAATTTCCTTTAGCATTTGGTGTAGAGCTGGTTTCATGGTGCTGAATTCTCTTAGCTTTTGCTTGTCTGTAGGACTTTTGATTTCTCTGTGAAATCTGAAAGAGATCCTTGCTGGGTGGAGTACTCTTGGTTGTCGGTTCTTCCCTTTCATCACTTTAAATTTATCATGCCACTCCCTTCTGGCTTGTAGATTTTCTGCTGAGAAATCAGCTGTTATGGGAGTTCCCTTTTATGTTATTTATCATTTTTCCCTTGTTGCTTTCAATAATTTTTCTTTGTCTTTAATTTTTGTCAATTTGGTTACTATGTGTCTTGGCATTTTTCTCCTTTGATTTATCCTGCCTGGGACTCTCTGCGCTTCGTGGACTTGGGTGGCTATTTCTTTTCCCATGCTAGGGAAGTTTTTGACTATAATCTCTTCAAATATATTCTTGCGACCTTTCTCTCTCTCTTCTCCTTCTGGGACCCCTATATTGTGAATGTTGTTGCATTTAATGTTGTCCCAGAGGACTCTTAGGGTGTCTTCATTTATTTTCATTCTTTTTCTTTATTCTGTTCCATGGCAGTGATTTCCACCTTTCTGTCTTCCAGGTCACTTATCCGTTCTTCTGCCACAGTTATTCTGCTACTGATTCCTTCTAGTGTATTTTTCATTTCAGTTATTATATTATTCACCTCTGTTTGTTTGTTCTTTAATTCTTCTAGGTGTTTGTCCCTTAATTCTTCTAGGTCTTTGTTAAGCATTTCTTGCATCTTCTCGATCTTTGCCTCCATTCTTTTTTTACGTTTTTTTTTAAAACATCTTTATTGAAGTATAATTGCTTCACAATGGTGTGTTAGTATCTGCTTTATAACAAAGTGAATCAGCTACACATATACACACGTTCCCATATCTCCTCCCTCCCGCATCTCCCTCCCTCCCACCCTCCCCATCCCACCCCCCCAGGTGGTCACAAAGCACCGAGGTGATCTCCCTGTGCTATGCGGCTGCTTCCCACTAGCCATCTATTTAACATTTGGTAGTGTATATATGTCCATGACACTCTGTCACATCTCACCCCTCCCCCTCCCCATATCCTCAAGTCCATTCTTTAGTAGGTCTATGTCTTTATTCCCATCTTGCCACTAGGTTCTTCATGACCTTTTTTTTCCCTTATATTCCATATATATGTGTTAGCATACTGTATTTGTTTTTCTCTTTCTGACTTACTTCACTCTGTATGACAGACTCTAACTCCATCCACTTCATTACAAATACCTCCATTTCATTTCTTTTTATGGCTGAGTAATATTCCATTGTATATATGTGCCACATCTTCTTTATCCATTCATCCGATGATGGAAACTTAGGTTGCTTCCATGTCCTGGCTAATGTAAATAGAGCTGCAATGAACATTTTGGTACATGACTCTTTTTGAATTATGGTTTGCTCAGGGTATATGCCCAGTAGTGGGATTGCTGGGTCGTATGGTAGTTCTATTTTTTAGTTTTTTAAGGAACCTCCATACTGTTCTCCATAGTGGCTGTATCAATTTACATTCCCACCAACAGTGCAAGAGTGTTCCCTTTTCTCCACACCCTCTCCAGCATTTATTGTTTCTAGATTTTTTGATGATGGCCATTCTGACCGGTGTGAGATGATACCTCATTGTAGTTTTGATTTGCATTTCTCTAATGATTAATGATGTTGCGCATTCTTTCATGTGTCTGTTGGCCATCTGTATATCTTCTTTGGAGAAATGTCTATTTAGGTCTTCTGCACATTTTTGGATTGGGTTGTTTGTTTTTTTGTTATTGAGCTGCATGAGCTGCTTGTAAATCTTGGAGATTAATCCTTTGTCATTTGCTTCATTTGCAAATATTTTCTCCCATTATGAGGGTTGTCTTTTGGTCTTGTTTATGGTTTCCTTTGCTGTGCAAAAGCTTTTAAGTTTCATTAGGTCCCATTTGTTTATTTGTGTTTTTATTTCCATTTCTCTAGGAGGTGGGTCAAAAAGGATCTTGCTGTGATGTATGTCATAGAGTGCTCTGCCTATGTTTTCCTCTAAGAGTTTGATAGTGTCTGGCTTTACACTTAGGTCTTTAATCCATTTTGAGTTTATTTTTGTGTATGGTGTCAGAGAGTGTTCTAATTTCATACTTTTACATGTACCTGTCCAATTTTCCCAGCACCACTTATTGAAGAGGCTGTCTTTTCTCCACTGTATATGCTTGCCTCCTTTATCAAAGATAAGGTGACCATATGTGCGTGGGTTTATCTCTGGGCTTTCTATCCTGTTCCATTGATCTATATTTCTGTTTTTGTGCCAGTACCAAACTGTCTTGATTACTGTAGCTTTGTAATATAGTCTGAAGTCAGGGAGCCTGATTCCTCCAGCTCCATTTTTCATTCTCAAGATTGCTTTGGCTATTCGGGGTCTTTTGTGTCTCCATACAAATTGTGAAATTTTTTGTTCTAGTTCTGTGAAAAATGCCAGTGGTAATTTGATAGGGATTGCATTGAATCTGTAGATTGCTTTGGGTAGTAGAGTCATTTTCACAATGTTGATTCTTCCAATCCAAGAACATGGTATCTCTCTCCATCTATTTGTATCATCTTTAATTTCTTTCATCAGTGTCCTATAATTTTCTGCATACAGGTCTTTTGTCTCCTTAGGTAGGTTTATTCCTAGATATTTTATTCTTTTTGTTTTTGCCTCCATTCTTTTGCCAAGGTCTAGGATCATCTTCACTATCTTTATTCTGATTCTTTTTCTGGAAGGTTCCCTATCTCCACCTCATTTCGTTTTTTTTCTGGGGTTTTATCTTGTTCCTTGATCTGGTATAAAGTCCTCTGCCTTTTCATTTTGTGTATCTTTCTGTGAATGTGGTTTTCCTTCCACAGGCTTCAGAATTGTAGTTCTTCTTCCTTCTGCTGTCTGCTCTCCAGTGGATGAGTCTGTCTTAGAGGCTTGTGCGAGCTTCCTGATGGGAGGGACTGGTGGTGGGTAGAGCTGGGTGTTGCTTTGTTGGGCAGAGCTTTAATCCGCTTGTCTGCGGATTAAATAAAACTTTAATAAAAAGTTTAATCCGCTTGTCTGCTGATCCATGGGGCTGGGTTCCCTCCCCGTTGGTTGTTTGGCCTGAGGCAACCCAGCACTGGAGCCTACCTTGCTCTTGGTGGGGCTAATGGCGGACTCTGGGAGGGCTCACACCAAGGAGTATTTCCCAGAACTTCTGCTACCAGTGTCGTTGTCCTCACAGTGAGCCACAGCCACAGCCACCACCTGCCTCTGCAGGAGACCCTCTAAAACTATCAGGTAGTTCTGGTCATTCTCCTACGGGGTCACTGCTCCTTCCCCTGGGCCCTGATGTGCACACTACTTTGTGTGTGCCCTCCAAGAGTGGAGTATCTGAGTGGAGTTTAGACTCTGAGACTCTGCGTGGAGTCGCACAGACTCTGGGTCCCGTGAAGCTTCGATGTTTTGTGGTTCTAGAAATCCTATAGGAGACGGTCCACAGCAGGTGAAGCTAATGCTCTCAGTAGAGGTGATGAAGCCAAAGATCTGCAGTTCCAACTAGAGGTGCCGATGTACATACAGGACAAAATCATCTCGTGTGAATGTAGTTCAGGCATGTTTAAGATGAATGGAGCCATGTTAATGCCTACCATATTCTATCTTGAGCCTCTCCTCAGGGACCCCCTCCTCAGTTCCTGAGGCTCCTGTAAGTCATGTAAAGGGGAGTGGAGAGTGGGCCCTGTCCAGTCTGAGCCCTGAGTTACCCTGTGTGTATCTTAGGATACTTTGTATTTCTGTGGTGTCTGTTGTAACATTATCTCTTTCATTTCAGATTTATTTGGGCCCTTTCTTTTTAAAAAAAACATACTATTGTTGTCTTTTATTCTTTACAGAAATGTAATAAGTGTTTGATCTACTATCCTCACTCTATGTATACTTTTTGCAGTGAGATTTTTACTTTACTTTGTTTTCTTGCTACTATCAATAATTAGTGAGACTTCTTTTAAGCTATCTTCAACATTGCTTATAAAGCTGCTTTATTAGTGATGACAGAGCCTTAATGGAAGTCATGTTCTGGTTGTAAAGTAGAATGCAATGTGCCAGCAAAAAGCCCCTTAAGGTTATGTCTCATTACTTCTTGTTCTTTTTTTAATTAATTTTTATTTTTTATCAGAGCAAATTTGATTAAAATGTTTTGTTTCTTCTAGGTGTGCAAGATGTGGTTCTTTTAAACATATACATATATCTATTCTTCTTTGGATCATTTTCCCATGTAGGTTATGACACAATGTTGAGTAATCTTCTCTTGGTATTACGTAGGTCTTTGGTGATTACATGTTTCACATATGTTTCTATATCTATGTTAACACCAATATCCTAATGTATCCAGTCCTCACAGCTTTCCATTTGGTGAAACATAAGTTTCTTTAATGAATCTGTGATTGCATTTCTCTGTGGAAATATCTTCATTGGTATCAATTTTTAGCTAAGACCTATAAGTGATATTATAGGATATGTGTCTTTTGTTTTCTGACTTAGTACAATTTGCCTGATTACCTCAAGAATCATACATGGTGCTGCAAATGGCATTGTTTCATTTTTTTCCCTGGCTAATATTCCATCTGTACATGAACCAGTTCTTCTTTGGCCACGCAACTCTTGATGGACTTTTTGGTTGCATCCATGTCTTGGCTACTGTAATACTGCTGCAATGCACATTTGCTTGCCTGTGTCTTTCCAGATCTATCTTCCTATGTTATAGGCCAAGGAGTGGGTTTGCTGTATCATATGGTAGCTAGGTGTGTACGTTTTAAAGGCACCACCATTCAGTTCTCATTAGTGGCTGTTTCCAGGTTACGTCCAACTTAAAGTTGAGGGTATGCATTTCTCCAAAACACCTTCAGTATTTATTGTTTGTAGTCTTATTGCTGATGGTTATTCTGACAGGTACGAGCTGAGACCTCTTTGTGGTTGAACTTGCATGTGTCCCATAATCTGTTGAAATTGAGCTTTAAAGCATGTCCTTTTTATTTATCAAACTGTGATTACAGCTTAGTTCTTCAAAGTGTTTACTTAAAGTATGTGTCACATTTTGAAATTTTTTGGCCATTACCTCCCTCAAGACATTTTGAGGGCAGGTTTCATTTACAGCCCTGCAGTACTTGTTCATATGAAGTGACCATTAGCACAGGCTTTAAAGCTGCTTTTGCAGGTAACGGCCAGAAGGCAGCAGCCTTTCTATGTTCCACACTCTGGTAACTAGGGAAACACACCTTCCGGCCACTGGTGACCCTCTGTTATAAATTAGAGTGCAATGTGCCGGGATGAAGCCACAAATGCTGATGTCTCCTTACTTTTGTTTTTTAGATTTAATTTATATTTATTATTGGAGTAATATTCCATTGTGTACATGGACCACTTCGTCTTGGTGCATTCCTCGGTTGATGGACATTTTTGTTGCTTCCAAGTGTTGGCTATGGTAAATAGTGCTGGAGTGCGGGATTGCCAGCCTGTGACTTTATGATATTCATTTTCTCAGGTGATAGGCCCAGCAGTGGTTGTGACTGATTGACTGGTATCTCAATGTTTCCCTTTTCAAAGCACCTACATTGTGTTTTCATTAGTGGCTCTTTACATGCCCCCCCTTACAACCGAGGGTACGCATTTCTCCACATTCCCTTCAGCATTTATTTTTTGCAGCATTTTTCCTAATGGCCATTCTGACTGCTGTGAGCTGATAGGTTTTTGTAATATGGGTATTCATTACATTAAAATTTTTAAATTCATCAGTTTTCCACACCTTTTATTTTCTGTTTAAAAAAAAAAAGAAAAAAGTGTGAGTACAATATACTTCTTGAAAGTGTCTTCTTGGAACGTTGCCCTCGTTTGAATTTTTTGGTCAATTTTCAACCCAAGGATTGTTTTGGAGAGTAGGTGTCATTTACAGGCCTGCGGTTATCTGAATACTTAGTGACCTTTTGCAATGGGTTTAAAGCTTCTGTTGTGGGAAACGGCTACAGTGAGGTAGCATTTCTCCATTCCCAAATCTGGGTACTAGGGCAAGAGCCTTTCTGGAAGTCGTGTTCCTAGGTTGTAAATTAGAATTGAATGTGCCAGGAGATAGCCCCATATGTTTAAGTCTCATTACGTCTTCTTGTTTTTTTTTAATTTTTTAAATTGAGGTAAAGATTAGAATATTGTTTGTCCTAAGTGTACAGAGTCTGGTTCATTTATACATTATATACGTCTATTCATGTACAGATCCTGTTCCTATGTAAAATATTACAGAGTGTTCCGTAAAACCCCCTTAATATATGGTCTGGCTTTTTGATATATGTATATACTATGTATTTATATATGTATAGTAACACTAACATTCATTTATCCATTGCTCCCACCTTTCCTTATACATGAGCAGAGTTTGATTTCTAAGCACGTGAGTGTCTTTCTCTTTGGAAATATGTTCATTTCTGTCAGTTATTAGATAACACCATAAGTGATATCATAGGGTATAGGTCTTTTGCTTTCCGACATACCTCATGTTTTGTGATTATCTCCAGGCTCAACTATGGTGCCTCAAAGAGCAGTGCTTCATTGTTTTCCATGGCTTATATTCCATTGTGTACATGGACCACTTCTTCTTGGTGCATTCCTCGGTTGATGGACATTTTCATTGCTTCCAAGTGCTGGCTATGGTAAATCTTGCTGGCGTACAGGTTTGCCAGCCTGTGACTTTTTGATTCTCATTTTCTCAGGTGATAGGCCAAGAAGTGGTTGTGACTGATTGACTGGTAGCTCAATGTTTCCCTTTTCAAAGCACCTACATCGTGTATTCATTAGTGGCTCTTTACATGCCCCCCCTTAAAACCGAGGGTACACATTTCTCCACACTCCCTTCACCATTAATTTTTTGCAGCATTTTTCCTAATGGCCATTCTGACTGCTGTGAGCTGATAGGTTTTTGTAATATGGGTATGCATGTCATTAAAATTTTTTAAATTCATCATATTCCTACGCCTTTTTCTTTTCTCTTAAAAAAAAACCGTGGGTACAATATAGCTCTTGAAATTGTCTTCTTCGAAGGTTGCCCTTTTTTGAATTTTTTGGTCGGTTTTTGACCCCTGAAATTTTCTGGAGGGCAGGTGCCATTTACAGAACTGCAAGTTGGTGAAAATTTAGTGACCTTTTGCAGTGGGTTCAAAGCTGCTGTTGTGGGAAACGGCCACAAGGAGGTAGCATTTCTCCATTCCCCAATCTGGGTATTAGGGCAGCAGAGCCTTTCTGGAAATCATTGTCCTAGGTTGTAAATTAGAATGGAATTTGCCAGGAGAAATCCCCATAAGTTTATGTCTCATTACTTCTTCTTGTTTTTTAAATTTTTTTTAATCTGGGTAAAGTTTAGAATATTGTTTGTCCTAGGTGTACACAATCTGGTTCATTTGTACATTATGTATGTCTATTAATGTACAGATCCTCTTCCCATGTAAAATATTACAGTGTTCCGTCGACCTCCCTTGCTATATATTTGGTCTTTTTGATACATGTATATAATATGTATTTGTATATGTACAGTAACACTAATCTTCATTTCTCAGTTTCCTCAATCCTTTCCTTTTAGATGAGCATAGTTTGTTTTCTAAGCCTGTGAGTGTCTTTCTCTTTGGAAATATGTTCATCTGTGTCAGTTATTAGATAATGCCATAAGTGATAATATAGGATATAGGTGTTTTGCTGTCCGACCTACTTCATGTTTTGTGATTATGTCCAGGCTCATCTATGGTGCCTCAAAGAGCAGTGCTTCAATGTTTTCCATGGCTAATATTCCATTGTGTACATGGACCACTTCTTGTTGGTGCATTCCTCTGTTGATGGACATTTTCGTTGCTTCCAAGCGTTGCCTATGGTAAATATTGCTGGAGTGCAGGATTGCCAGCCTGTGATTTTTGATTTTCATTTTCTCAAGTGATAGACCCAGCAGTGGGTATGATTGATTGACTGGTATGGTAGCTCAACGTTTACCTTTTCAAGGCACCTCAATTGTGCTTACATTAGTGGCTCTTACCACGTCCCCCTTAGAATTGAGTGTACGCATTTCTCCACAATCACGTCAGTATTTATTGTTTGCAGCATTTTTGTTGATGGCCATTCTGACTGCTGTGAGCTGATAGGTTTTTGTAATTTGGGTTTACATGTCTGGAAAAATGCCTACAATTCATCATTTCTCCACGGCTTTTTCTTTTCTGTTAAAAGAAAAAAGAAAAAAAGTGTTAGTGTAATATACCACTTCAAATTTTCTTTTTGGAAGGTTGCACTCTAGAATTTTTTGGTCGATTTTCGACCTCAGTATTTTTTGGAGGGCAGGTGTCATTTACAGAACAGCAATTGGTGAATATTTAGTGACTTTTGCAGTGGGTTTAAAGCTGCTGTTGTGGGAAACAGCCACAAGGATGCAGCATTTCTCCATTCCCAAATCTGGGTACTAGGGCAGCAGAGCCGTTCTGGAAGTCATTTGCCTAGGTTGTAAGTTTGAATGGAATGTGCCAGGAAAACCCCCCATAAGTTTATGTCTCATTACTCCTAGTTCGTTGTTTTAATTTTTTCAATTGGGTTAATGGTTAGAAAGTTGTTTGTCCAAGGTGTACACACTCTGGTTCATCTACATATTCTATATACCTATTTATGTAGAGATCCTATTCCCGTGTAAATTATTACAGAGTGTTTCGTAAACTTTCCTTGCTATATAGTCGGGCTCTTTGATATATTTATATAATATGTATTTGTATAAATATGGTAACGCTAATCTTCATTTATCCATTCCCCCCACCTTTCCTTTTAGATAAGCATACTTTTTTTTAATAAGTCTGTGATTGACTTTCTCTGTGGAAATATGTTCATTTGTGTCAGTTATTAGATAACGCCTATAAGTGATATCATAGGTTACAGGACTTTTGCTTTCCGACTTATCTCTTATTCTGTGATTATCTCCAAGATCATCTATGGTGCCTCAAAGAGCACTGTTTCATTGTTTTCCATGGCTAGTATTCATTGTGTACATGGACCAGTTCTTCTTTATCCTTTCATCGGTTGATGGACATTTTGGTTGCTTCACTGTCTTGTCTATTGTGAATCAGGCTGCAGTGCAGCTTTTGCAGCCCGGGTCTTCTTCATTCTGGTCTTCTCAGGTGAGAGGCCCATTGGTGCACCTGTTGGATTGAATGGTACCTCAATTTTTCCTTTTAAACGCAGCTCCTTTCTGTTCTCATTATTAGCATTTAACCCTTTTACATCTCACCAGCAGCTAGAGGGTACACAGTTCTCTAAAACCTCTTCAGCATTTATTATTTGTAGACTTTTTGCCAATGGTCATTCGACTGGTGTGAGTTGGAGACTTTTGTAGATTAGATTTCATGAGCTTAATACTTCCTGAGGTTGAGCTTTTATCCATTTTACTTTCTTTAAAAAGAGATGAGTAAAACTTACCTCTTCATACTATCTTCTTGAAAATTTTGCCTGTTTTGAATTTTTTTATCCATTCCATACCTCAGCACAATTTTGAGGGCAGGTTTCCTTTACAGCCCTGAGTCCTTGTGAATGGTAAGTGACCATTATCTCTGGGTTAAACGCTGCTCTTGCGGGAATCGGCCACATGGCGTCAGCATTTCTCGTTTACCAAATCTGGTTACTAGGGCAACAGAGCCTTACTGGAAGTGGTGTTCTAGGTTGAAAGTTAGAATGGAATGTGCGAGGAAAAAGCCCTTTAAGTTTATGTCTCATTACTTCTTGTTGGTATTTTTAAATTAATTTTTATTTTTTATCACAGCAATCTTGAGTACAATGTTTTGTTTGTTCTAGGTGTGCAAGATGGGGTTCTTTCACACATATACATATATCTCTTCTTCTTCAGAGCCTTTTCCCATGTAGGTTATGACACAATGTTGAGTAGTCTTCTCTTGGTATTCCGTAGGTCTCTGGTGATTATATATTTAACATGTGTTTGTATCTCTCTGTTAACCTCAATATGGTAAGGTATCCAATCCGCACACCTTTCTATTTGGTGAACCAAAAGATTTTTAATGAATCTATGATAGTGTTTCTCTGTGGAAATATCTTTGTTTGTATCATTTTTTCGGTAACCCCTATATGTGATATGATAGGATATGTGCCTTTCTCTTTCTCACTTACTCCAAGTTGCATGCTTACTTCTAGACTCATCTATGGTGCTGCAAATGGCATTGTATCATTTTTTCAGTAGCTCACATTCCATCTGTACAGGTAGCAGTTCTTCTTTGTCCACTCATCTGTCGATGGACTTTTTGGTTACTTCCATATCTTGGCTATTGTAATACTATGCAGTGCAGATTTGCGTGCCTGTGTCCTTCCAATTCTGTCTTCTTAGTTTATAGGTCCAGGAATAGGTCTGCTGGATCATATGCTAGCTCAATGTTTACCTTTTAACGGCACCTCTGTTCTGTTCTCCTTAGTGGTTCTTTCCAGGTTATGTCCCACTTAATGTGGAGGGCATATATTTCTTCCCAACACCTTCAGGATTTATTCTTTGTAGTTTTTGCTGATGATTATTCTGAGTGGTGTGAGCTGATACCTCTTTGTGGTTGAATTTGCATGTGTCTCATAATGCGTTGAAATTGAGCTATAAGTCATGTCCTTTTAATTTTTCCAGCTGTGATTAGAGCTTATTTCTTCAAAGTGTTTTCTTAAAGTATGTGTCACCATTTGAAATATTTTGGCCATTATCTCCCTCAAGACATTTTGAGGGCAGGTTTCATTTACAGCCCTGCAGTACTTGTTCATATGAAGTGACATTAGCTCAGGCTTTAAATCTGCTTTTGCAGGTAACGGCCAGAGAGCGGCAGCCTTTCTACATTCCCCTTGCTGGTACCAGGGAAACAGACCTACCGGCCAGTGGTGTTCTTCGGTTATAAATTAGAGTGCAATGTGCCCGGATAAACCCACAAATGTTGATGTCTCCTTGCTTTTGTTTGTTTTTAAATTTAATTTATATTTATTATTAGATTAATATTCCATTTTGTAAGTGGACCACTTCTTCTTGGTGCATTCCTCGGTTGATGGACATTTTCATTGCTTCCACGTGCTGGCTATGGTAAATCTTGCTGGCGTACAGGTTTGCCAGCCTGTGACTTTTTGAATCTCATTTTCTCAGGTGATAGGCCAAGCAGTGGTTGTGATTGATTGACTGGTAGCTCAATGTTTCCCTTTTCAAAGCACCTACACTGTGTTTTCATTAGTGGCTCTTTACATGCCATCCCTTACAAAAGAGGGTACGCATTTCTCCACACTCCCTTCACCATTTATTTTTTGCAGCATTTTTCCTAATGGCCATTCTGACTGCTGTGAGCTGATAGGTTTTTGTATTATGGGTATGCATGTCATTAATTTTTTTTAAATTCGTCATATTCCTACCCCTTTTTCTTTTCTCTTAAAAGAAAAACCCGTGAGTACAATATAGCTCTTGAAATTGTCTTCTTCGAAGGTTGCCCTCTTGTGAAGTTTTTGGTCGATTTTTGACCCCAGAAATTTTCTGGAGTGCAAGTGTCATTTACAGAACGGCAAGTTGGTGAAAATTTAGTGACCTTTTGCAGTGGGTTCAAAGCTGCTGTTGTGGGAAACGGCCACAAGGAGGTAGCATTTCTCCATTCCCCAATCTGGGTACTAGGGCAGCAGAGCCTTACAGGAAGTCATTATCCTAGGTTGTAAATTGGAATGGAATTTGCCAGGAGGAATCCCCATAAGTTTATGTCTCATTACTTCTTCTTGGTTTTTAAAATTTTTTAATCTGGGTAAAGTTTAGAATATTGTTTGTCCTAGGTGTACACAATCTGGTTCATTTGTACATTATGTATGTCTATTAATGTACAGAACCTCTTCCCATGTAAAATACTACAGTGTTCCATCGACCTCCCTTGCTATATGTTCGGTGTTTTTGATACATGTATATAATATGTGTTTGTATATGTATAGTAACACTAATCTTCATTTCTCAATTTCCCCCCTCCTTTCCTTTCGGATGAGCATAGTTTGTTTTCTAAGCCTGTGAGTGTCTTTCTCTTTGGAAATATGTTCATCTGTGTCAGTTATTAGATAATGCCATAAGTGATAATATAGGATATAGGTGTTTTGCTTTCCGACCTACTTCATGTTTTGTGATTATCTCCAGGCTCATCTATGGTGCCTCAAAGAGCAGTGCTTCAATGTTTTCCATGGCTAATATTCCATTGTGTACACGGACCACTTCTTCTTGGTGCATTCCTCTGTTAATGGACATTTTCATTGCTTCCAAGTGTTGCCTATGGTAAATATTGCTGGAGTGCAGGATTGCCAGCCTGTGATTTTTGATTTTCATTTTCTCAGGTGATAGACCCAGCAGTGGGTATGATTGATTGACTGGTATGGTAGGTCAACGTTTACCTTTTCAAGGCACCTCAATTGTGCTTTCATTAGTGGCTCTTACCACATCCCCCTTAGAATCGAGGGTACGCATTTCTCCACAATCACGTCAGCATTTATTGTTTGCAGCATTTTTGTCGATGGCAGTTCTGACTGGTGTGAGCTGATAGGTTTTTGTAATTTGGGTTTACATGTCTGTAAAAATTCCTACAATTCATCATTTTTCCACACCTTTTTCTTTTCTGTTAAAAGTAAAAAGAAAAAAAGTGTGAGTATAATATACCTCTTCAAATTTTCTTTTTGGAAGGTTGCACTCTGGAATTTTTTGGTCGATTTTCGACCTCAGTATTTTTTGGAGGGCCGGTGTCATTTACAGACCTGCAATTGGTGAATATTTAGTGACCTTTTGTAGTGGGTTTAAAGCTGCTCTTGTGGGAAACGGCCACAAGGATGCAGCATTTCTCCATTCCCAAATCTGGGTACTAGGGCAGCAGAGCCATTCTGGAAGTTGTTTGCCTAGGTTTTAAATTTGGATGGAATGTGCCAGGAAAACCCCCCATAAGTTTATGTCTCATTACTCCTAGTTCGTTGTTTTAATTTTTTCAATTGGGGTAATGGTTAGAATGTTGTTCGTCCAAGGTGTACACACTCTGGTTCATCTACATATTGTATATAACTATTTATGTAGAGATCCTCTTTCCGTGTAAATTATTACAGAGTGTTCCATAATCCTTCCTTGCTATACGGTTGGTCTTTTTGATATATGTATATAATATGTATTTCTATACATATGGTAACGCTAATCTTCATTTATCCATTCCCCCCACCTTTCCTTTTAGATAAGCATAGTTTTTTTTAATAAGTCTGTGATTGACTATCTGTGTGGAAATATGTTCATTTGTGTCAGTTATTAGATAACGCCTATAAGTGATATCATAGGATATAGGACTTTTGCTTTCCGACTTACCTCATGTTCTGTGATTATCTCCAAGATCATCTATGGTGCCTCAAAGAGCAGTGTTTCATTGTTTTCCATGGCTAGTATTCATTGTGTACATGGACCACTTCTTCTTTATCGTTTCTTCTGTTGATGGACATTTTGGTTGCTTCACTGTCTTGTCTATTGTGAATCAGGCTGCAGTGCAGCTTTTGCAGCCCGGGTCTTCTTCATTCTGGTCTTCTCAGGTGAGTGGCCCTTTGGTGTGCCTGCTGGATTGAATGGTACCTCAATTTTTCCTTTTAAACGCAGCTCCTTTCTGTTGTCATTATTTGCGTTTAACCCTCTTACATCTCACCAGCAGCTAGAGGGTACACAGTTCTCTAAAACCTCTTCAGCATTTATTGTTTGTAGACTTTTTGCCAATGGTCAGTCGATTGGTGTGAGTTGAAAAGTTTTTGTAGATTAGATTGCATGAGTCTAATACTTCCTGAGGCTGAGCTTTTATCCATTTTCCGTTCTTTAAAAAGAGAGTGAGTAAAACTTACGTTTTCATACTATCTTAGTGAACATTTTGCCTGTTTTGAATTCTTTTATCCATTCCCTACCTCAGCACAATTTTGAGGGCAGGTGTCCTTTACAGCCCTGTTTGCTTATGAATGGTAAGTGACTATTAGCTGTGGGTTAAAAGTTGCTCTTGCGGGAATCGGCCACAAGGCGGCAGCATTTCTCCTTTACCAAATCTGGTTACTAGGGCAACAGAGCCTTACTGGAAGTGGTGTTCTAGGTGTTAATTAGAATAGAATGTGCGAGGAAAAAGCCCTTTAAGTTTATGTCTCATTATTTCTTGTTGGTATCTTTAACTTCATTTTTATTTTTTATCACAGCAAACTTGATTACAATGTTTTGTTTGTTCTAGGTGTGCAAGATGTGGTTCTTTCACACATATACATATATCTATTCTTCTTCGGATCCTTTTCCCATGTAGGTTATGACACAATGTTGAGGAGTCTGCTCTTGGTATTGCATAGGTCTTTGGTGATTATATATTTCACATGTGTTTGTATCTCTCTGTTAACCTCAATATGGTAATGTATCCAATCCTCACACCTGTCCATTTGGTGAACCATAAGTTTTTTTAATGAATCTATGATAGTGTTTGTGGAAATATCTTTGTTTGTATCATTTTTTAGGTAACCCCTATATGTGATATGATATGATATGTGTCTTTCGCTTTCTCACTTACTCCAAGTTGCATGATTACTTCTAGACTCATCTATGGTGCTGCAAATGGTATTGTATCATTTTTTCAGTAGCTCACATTCCATCTGTACAGGTAGCAGTTCTTCTTTGTCCACCCATCTGTCGATGGACTTTTTGGTTACTTCCATATCTTGGCTATTGTAATACTATGCAGTGCAGATTTGGGTGCCTGTGTCCTTCCAATTCTGTCTTCTTAGTTCATAGGTCCAGGAATAGGTCTGCTGGATCATATGCTAGCTCAATGTTTACCTTTTAAAGGCACCTCTGTTCTGTTCTCCTTAGTGGTTCTTTCCAGGTTATGTCCCACTTAATGTGGAGGGCATGTATTTCTTCCCAGCACCTTCAGAATTTATTCTTTGTAGTTTTTGCTGATGATTATTCTGAGTGGTGTGAGCTGATACCTCTTTGTGGTTGAATTTGCATGTGTCTCATAATGCGTTGAAATTGAACTTTAAGACATTTCCTTTTTATTTTTTGAGCTGTGATTAGAGCTTATTTCTTCAAAGTGTTTTCTTAAAGTATGTGTCACCAGTTGAAATATTTTGGCCATTATCTCCCTCAAGACATTTTGAGGGCAGGTTTCATTTACAGCCCTGCAGTACTTGTTCATATGAAGTGACCATTAGCTCAGGCTTTAAACCTGCTTTTGCAGGTAACGGCCAGAGAGCGGCAGCCTTTCTACATTCCCCTTGCTGGTACTAGGGAAACAGACCTACCGGACAGTGGTGTTCTTCGGTTATAAATTAGAGTGCAATGTGCCCGGATAAACCCACAAATGTTGATGTCTCCTTGCTTTTGTTTGTTTTTAAATTTAATTTATATTTATTATTAGAGTAATATTCCATTTTGTAAGTGGACCACTTCTTCTTGGTGCATTCCTCGGTTGATGGACATTTTCATTGTCTCCACGTGCTGGCTATGGTAAATCTTGCTGGCGTACAGGTTTGCCAGCCTGTGACTTTTTGATTCTCATTTTCTCAGGTGATAGGCCAAGCAGTGGTTGTGATTGATTGACTGGTAGCTCAATGTTTCCCTTTTCAAAGCACCTACACTGTGTTTTCATTAGTGGCTCTTTACATGCCACCCCTTACAACCGAGGGTACGCATTTCTCCACACTCCCTTCACCGTTTATTTTTTGCAGCATTTTTCCTAATGGCCATTCTGACTGCTGTGAGCTGATAGGTTTTTGTATTATGGGTATGCATGTCATTAAATTTTTTTAAATTCGTCATATTCCTACCCCTTTTTCTTTTCTCTTAAAAGAAAAACCCGTGAGTACAATATAGCTCTTGAAATTGTCTTCTTCGAAGGTTGCCCTCTTGTGAAGTTTTTGGTCGATTTTTGACCCCAGAAATTTTCTGGAGTGCAAGTGTCATTTACAGAACGGCAAGTTGGTGAAAATTTAGTGACCTTTTGCAGTAGGTTCAAAGCTGCTGTTGTGGGAAACGGCCACAAGGAGGTAGCATTTCTCCATTCCCCAATCTGGGTACTAGGGCAGCAGAGCCTTTCTGGAAGTCATTGTCCTAGGTTGTAAATTAGAATGGAATTTGCCAGGAGAAGTCCCCATAAGTTTATGTCTCATTACTTCTTCTTGGTTTTTAAATTTTTTTTAATCTGGGTAAAGTTTAGAATATTGTTTGTCTTTGGTGTACGCAGTCTGGTTCATTTGTACATTATGTATGTCTATTAATGTACTGATCCTCTTCCCATGAAAAATATTACAGTGTTCCGTTGACCTCCCTTGCTATATGTTCGGTCTTTTTGATACATGTATAAAATATGTATTTGTATATGTATAGTAACACTAATCTTCATTTCTCAATTTCCCCCCTCCTTTCCTTTCAGATGAGCATAGTTTGATTTCTAAGCCTGTGAGTGTCTTTCTCTTTGGAAATATGTTCATCTGTTTCAGTTATTAGATAATGCCATAAGTGATAATATAGGATATAGGTGTTTTGCTGTCCGACCTACTTCATGTTTTGTGATTATCTCCAGGCTCATCTATGGTGCCTCAAAGAGCAGTGCTTCAATGTTTTCCATGGCTAATATTCCATTGTGTACATGGACCACTTCTTCTTGGTGCATTCCTCTGTTGATGGACATTTTCGTTGCTTCCAAGTGTTGCCTATGGTAAATATTGCTGGAGTGCAGGATTGCCAGCCTGTGATTTTTGATTTTCATTTTCTCAGGTGATAGACCCAGCAGTGGGTATGATTGATTGACTGGTATGGTAGGTCAACGTTTACCTTTTCAAGGCACCTCAATTGTGCTTTCATTAGTGGCTCTTACCACGTCTCCCTTAGAATCGAGGGTACGCATTTCTCCACAATCACGTCAGCATTTATTGTTTGCAGCATTTTTGTTGATGGCCGTTCTGATTGGTGTGAGCTGATAGGTTTTTGTAATTTGGGTTTACATGTCTGTAAAAATTCCTACAATTCATCATTTTTCCACGCCTTTTTCTTTTCTGTTAAAAGAAAAAAGCAAAAAAGTGAGACTATAATAAACCTCTTCAAATTTACTTTTTGGAAGGTTGCACTCTGGAATTTTTTGGTCGATTTTCGACCTCAGTATTTTCTGGAAGGCCGGTGTCATTTACAGACCTGCAATTGGAGAATATTTAGTGACCTTTTGCAGTGGGTTTAAAGCTGCTCTTGTGGGAAACGGCCACAAGGATGCAGCATTTCTCCATTCCCAAATCTGGGTACTAGGGAAGCAGAGCCGTTCTGGAAGTTGTTTGCCTAGGTTTTAAATTTGGATGGAATGTGCCAGGAAAACCTCCCAAAAGTTTATGTCTCATTACTCCTAGTTCGTTGTTTTAATTTTTTCAATTGGGGTAATGGTTAGAATGTTGCTCGTCCAAGGTGTACACACTCTGGTTCATCTACATATTGTATGTAACTATTTATGTAGAGATCCTCTTCCCGTGTAAATTATTACAGAGTGTTCCATAATCCTTCCTTGCTATATGGTCGGTCTTTTTCATATATGTATATTATATGTATTTGTATACATATGGTAACGCTAATCTTCATTTATCCATTCCCCCCACCTTTCCTTTTAGATAAGCATAGTTTTTTTTTAATAAGTCTGTGATTGACTTTCTGTGTGGAAATATGTTCATTTGTGTCAGTTATTAGATAACGCCTTTAACTGATATCATAGGATATAGGACTTTTGCTTTCCGACTTACCTCATGTTCTGTGATTATCTCCAAGATCATCTATGGTGCCTCAAAGAGCAGTGTTTCATTGTTTTCCATGGCTAGTATTCATTGTGTACGTGGACCACTTCTTCTTTATCGTTTCATCTGTTGATGGACATTTTGGTTGCTTCACTGTCTTGTCTATTGTGAAAAAGGCTGCAGTGCAGATTTTGCAGCCCGGGTCTTCTTCATTCTGGTCTTCTCAGGTGAGAGGCCCATTGGTGCGCCTGCTGGATTGAATGGTACCTCAATTTTTCCTTTTAAACGCAGCTCCTTTCTGTTGTCATTATTAGCGTTTAACCCTCTTACATCTCACCATCAGCTAGAGGGTACACAGTTCTCTAAACCCTCTTCAGCATTTATTGTTTGTAGACTTTTTGCCAATGGTCAGTCGACTGGTGTGAGTTGAAACGTTTTTGTAGATTAGATTGCGTGAGTCTAATACTTCCTGAGGCTGAGCTTTTATCCATTTTCCTTTCTTTAAAAAGAGAGTGAGTAAAACTTACCTCTTCATACTATCTTCGTGAACATTTTGCCTCTTTTGAATTATTTTATTCATTCCCTACCTCAGCCCAATTTTGAGGGCAGGTGTCCTTTACAGCCCTGAGTCCTTGTGAATGGTAAGTGACCATTAGCTGTGGGGTAAAAGCTGCTCTTGCGGGAATCGGCCACAAGGCGGCAGCATTTCTCGTTTACCAAATCTGGTTACTAGGGCAACAGAGCCTTACTGGAAGTGGTGTTCTAGGTTGTAAATTAGAATGGAATGTGCGAGGAAAAAGCCCTTTAAGTTTATGTCTCATTACTTCTTGTTGGTATTTTTAACTTAATTTTTATTTTTTATCACAGCAAACTTGATTACAATGTTTTGTTTGTTCTAGGTGTGCAAGATGTGGTTCTTTCACACATATACATATATCTATTCTTCTTCGGATCCTTTTCCCATGTAGGTTATGACACAATGTTGAGTAGTCTTCTCTTGGTATTGCGTAGGTCTTTGGTGATTATTTATTTCACATGTGTTTGTATCTCTCTGTTAACCTCAATATGGTAATGTATCCAATCCTCACACCTTTCCATTTGGTGAAACATAAGTTTTTTTAATTAATCTATGATAGTGTTTGTCTGTGGAAATATCTTTGTTTCTATCATTTTTTAGGTAACTCCTATATGTGATATGATAGGATATGTGTCTTTCTCTTTCTCACTTACTCCAAGTTGCATGCTTA
Organism: Balaenoptera physalus; assembly: GCF_965194825.1. Lineage (NCBI taxonomy): Eukaryota > Metazoa > Chordata > Mammalia > Artiodactyla > Balaenopteridae > Balaenoptera > Balaenoptera physalus. The sequence continues at coordinate 1,587,916 of NW_028126506.1, forward strand.
CTTCTAGACTCATCTATGGTGCTGCAAATGGCATTGTTTGATTTTTTCACTAGCTCATATTCCATCTGTACAGGTAGCAGTTCTTCTTTGTCCACCCATCTGTCGATGGACTTTTTGGTTACTTCCATATCTTGGCTATTGTAATACTATGCAATGCAGATTTGCGTGCCTGTGTCCTTCCAATTCTGTCTTCTTAGTTTATAGGTCCAGGAATAGGTCTGCTGGATCATATGCTAGCTCAACGTTTACCTTTTAAAGGCACCTCTGTTCTGTTCTCCTTAGTGGCTCTTTCCAGGTTATGTCCCACTTAAAGTGGAGGGCATGTATTTCTTCCCAGCACCTTCAGGATTTATTCTTTGTAGTTTTTGCTGATGATTATTCTGAGTGGTGTTAGCTGATACCTCTTTGTGATTGAATTTGCATGTGTCTCATAATGCATTGAAATTGAGCTTTAAGACATTTCCTTTTTATTTTTTGAGCTGTGATTAGAGCTTATGTCTTCAAAGTGTTTTCTTAAAGTATGTGTCACCATTTGAAATATTTTCTCCATTATCTGCCTCAAGACATCTTGAGGGCAGATTTCATTTACAGCCCTGCAGTACTTGTTCATATGAATTGACCATTAGCTCAGGCTTTAAACCTGCTTTTGCAGGTAACGGCCAGAGAGCAGCAGCCTTTCTACATTCCCCTTGCTGGTACTAGGGAAACAGACCTACCGGCCAGTGGTGTTCTTCGGTTATAAATTAGAGTGCAATGTGCCCAGATAAACCCACAAATGTTGATCTCTCCTTGCTTTTGTTTGTTTTTAAATTTAATATATATTTATTATTAGAGTAATATTCCATTTTGTAACTGGACCACTTCTTCTTGCTGCATTCCTTGGTTGATGGACATTTTCATTGCTTCCAAGTGCTGGCTATGGTAAATCTTCCTGGCGTACTGGTTTGCCATCCTGTGACTTTTTGATTCTCATTTTCTCAGGTGATAGGCCAAGCAGTGGTTGTGATTGATTGACTGGTAGCTCAATGTTTCCCTTTTCAAAGCACCTACACTGTGTTTTCATTAGTGGCTCTTTACATGCCACCCCTTACAACCGAGGGTACGCATTTCTCCACACTCCCTTCACCGTTTATTTTTTGCAGCATTTTTCCTAATGGCCATTCTGACTGCTGTGAGCTGATAGGTTTTTGTAATATGGGTATGCATGTCATTAAAATTTTTGAAATTCGTCATATTCCTACCCCTTTTTCTTTTCTCTTAAAAGAAAAACCCGTGAGTACAATATAGCTCTTGAAATTGTCTTCTTCGAAGGTTGCCCTGTTTTGAATTTTTTGGTCGATTTTTGACCCCAGAAATTTTCTGGAGGGCAGGTATCATTTACAGAACTGCAAGTTGGTGAAAATTTAGTGAACTTTTGCAGTGGATTCAAAGCTGCTGTTGTGGGAAACGGCCACAAGGAGGTAGCATTTCTCCATTCCCCAATCTGGGTACTAGGGCAGCAGAGCCTTTCTGGAAGTCATTGTCCTAGGTTGTAAATTAGAATGGAATTTGCCAGGAGAAATCCCCATAAGTTTATGTGTCATTACTTCTTCTTGGTTTTTAAAATTTTTTTAATCTGGGTAAAGTTTAGAATATTGTTTGTCCTAGGTGTACACAATCTGGTTCATTTGTACATTCTGTATGTCTATTAATGTACAGATCCTCTTCCCATGTAAAATACTACAGTGTTCCATCGACCTCCCTTGCTATATGTTCGGTGTTTTTGATACATGTATATAATATGTGTTTGCATATGTATAGTAACACTAATCTTCATTTCTCAATTTGCCCCCTCCTTTCCTTTCAGATGAGCATAGTTTGTTTTCTAAGCCTGTGAGTGTCTTTCTCTTCGGAAATATGTTCATCTGTGTCAGTTATTAGATAATGCCATAAGTGATAATATAGGATATAGGTGTTTTGCTGTCCGACCTACTTCATGTTTTGTGATTATCTCCAGGCTCATCTATGGTGCCTCAAAGAGCAGTGCTTCAATGTTTTCCATGGCTAATATTCCATTGTGTACACGGACCACTTCCTCTTGGTGCATTCCTCTGTTGATGGACATTTTCGTTGCTTCCAAGTGTTGCCTATGGTAAATATTGCTGGAGTGCAGGATTGCCAGCCTGTGATTTTTCATTTTCATTTTCTCAGGTGATAGACCCAGCAGTGGGTATGATTGATTGACTGGTATCGTAGCTCAACGTTTACCTTTTCAAGGCACCTCAATTGTGCTTTCATTAGTGGCTCTTACCACGTCCCCCTTAGAATCGAGGGTACGCATTTCTCCACAGTCACGTCAGCATTTATTGTTTGCAGCATTTTTGTTGATGGCCGTTCTGACTGGTGTGAGCTGATAGGTTTTTGTAATTTGGGTTTACATGTCTGTAAAAGTTCCTACAATTCATCATTTTTCCACGCCTTTTTCTTTTCTGTTAAAAGAAAAAAGCAAAAATGTGTGACTATAATATACCTCTTCAAATTTTCTTTTTGGAAGGTTGCACTCTGGAATTTTTTCGTCGATTTTCGACCTCAGTATTTTTTGGAGGGCCGGTGTCATTTACAGACCTGCAATTGGTGAATATTTATTGCGGTTTTTTTTGCAGTGGGTTTAAAGCTGCTCTTGTGGGAACCGGCCACAAGGATGCAGCATTTCTCCATTCCCAAATCTGGGTACTAGGGCAGCAGAGCCGTTCTGGAAGTTGTTTGCCTAGGTTTTAAATTTGGGTGGAATGTGCCAGGAAAACCCCCCATAAGTTTATGTCTCATTACTCCTAGTTCGTTGTTTTAATTTTTTCAAATGGGGTAATGGTTAGAATGTTGCTCTTCCAAGGTGTACACACTCTGATTCATCTACATATTGTATGTAACTATTTATGTAGAGATCCTCTTCCCGTGTAAATTATTACAGAGTGTTCCGTAATCCTTCCTTGCTATATGGTTGGTCTTTTTGATATATGTATATAATATATATTTGTATACATATGGTAACGCTAATCTTCATTTATCCATTCCCCCCACCTTTCCTTTTAGATAAGCATAGTTTTTTTTAATAAGTCTGTGATTGACTTTCTGTGTGGAAATATGTTCATTTTTGTCAGTTATTAGATAACGCCTATAAGTGATATCATAGGATATAGGACTTTTGCTTTCCGACTTACCTCATATTCTGTGATTATCTCCAAGATCATCTATGGTGCCTCAAAGAGCAGTGTTTCATTGTTTTCCATGGCTAGTATTCATTGTGTACATGGACCACTTCTTCTTTATCCTTTCATCTGTTGATGGACATTTTAGTTGCTTCACTGTCTTGTCTATTGTGAATCAGGCTGCAGTGCAGATTTTGCAGCCCGGGTCTTCTTCATTCTGGTCTTCTCAGGTGAGAGGCCCATTGGTGCGCCTGCTGGATTGAATGGTACCTCAATTTTTCCTTTTAAACGCAGCTCCTTTCTGTTCTCAATATTAGCGTTTAACCCTCTTACATCTCACCATCAGCTAGAGGGTACACAGTTCTCTAAAACCTCTTCAGCATTTATTGTTTGTAGACTTTTTGCCAATGGTCAGTCCACTGGTGTGAGTTGAAAAGTTTTTGTAGATTAGATTGCGTGAGTCTAATACTTCCTGAGGCTGAGCTTTTATCCATTTTCCTTTCTTTAAAAAGAGAGTGAGTAAAACTTACCTCTTCATACTATCTTCGTGAACATTTTGCCTGTTTTGAATTCCTTTATCCATTCCCTACCTCAGCACAATTTTGAGGGCAGGTGTCCTTTACAGCCCTGAGTCCTTGTGAATGGTAAGTGACCATTAGCTGTGGGGTAAAAGCTGCTCTTGCGGGAATCGGCCACAAGGCGGCAGCATTTCTCGTTTACCAAATCTGGTTACTAGGGCAACAGAGCCTTACTGGAAGTGGTGTTCTAGGTTGTAAATTAGAATGGAATGTGCGAGGAAAAAGCCCTTTAAGTTTATGTCTCATTACTTCTTCTTGGTATTTTTAACTTAATTTTTATTTTTTATCACAGCAAACTTGATTACAATGTTTTGTTTGTTCTAGGTGTGCAAGATGTGGTTCTTTCACACATATACATATATCTATTCTTCTTCGGATCCTTTTCCCATGTAGGTTATGACACAATGTTGAGTAGTCTTCTCTTGGTATTGCGTAGGTCTTTGGTGATTATATATTTCACATGTGTTTGTATCTCTCTGGTAACCTCAATATGGTAATGTATCCAATCCTCACACCTTTCCATTTGGTGAAACATAAGTTTTTTTAATGAATCTATGATAGTGTTTGTCTGTGGAAATATCTTTGTTTCTATCATTTCTTAGGTAACCCCTATATGTGATATGATAGGATATGTGTCTTTCTCTTTCTCACTTACTCCAAGTTGCATGCTTACTTCTAGACTCATCTATGGTGCTGCAAATGGCATTGTTTCATTTTTTCACTAGCTCAAATTCCATCTGTACAGGTAGCAGTTCTTCTTTGTCCACCCATCTGTCGATGGACTTTTTGGTTACTTCCATATCTTGGCTATTGTAATACTATGCAATGCAGATTTGCGTGCCTGTGTCCTTCCAATTCTGTCTTCTTAGTTTATAGGTCCAGGAATAGGTCTGCTGGATCATATGGTAGCTCAATGTTTACCTTTTAAAGGCACCTCTGTTCTGTTCTCCTTAGTGGCTCTTTCCAGGTTACGTCCCACTTAAAGTGGAGGGCATGTATTTCTTCCCAGCACCTTCAGGATTTTTTCTTTGTAGTTTTTGCTGAAGGTTATTCTGAGTGGTGTGAGCTGATACCTCTTTGTGGTTGAATTTGCATGTGTCTCATAATGCGTTGAAATTGAGCTTTAAGACATGTCCTTTTTATTTTTCCAGCTGTGATTAGAGCTTATTTCTTCAAAGTGTTTTCTTAAAGTATGTGTCACCATTTGAAATATTTTGGCCGTTATCTCCCTCAAGACATTTTGAGGGCAGATTTCATTTACAGCCCTGCAGTACTTGTTCATATGAAGTGAGCATTGGCTCAGGCTTTAAACCTGCTTTTGCAGGTAATGGCCAGAGAGCAGCAGCCTTTCTACGTTCCCCTTGCTGGTACTAGGGAAAGAGACCTACCGGCCAGTGGTGTTCTTCGGTTATATATTAGAATGCTATGTGCCCAGATAAACCCACAAATGTTGATGTCTCCTTGCTATTGTTTGTTTTTAAATTTAATTTATATTTATTATTAGAGTAATATTCCATTGTGTACGTGGACCACTTCTTCTTGGTGCATTCCTCGGTTGATGGACATTTTCATTGCTTCCAAGTGCTGGCTATGGTAAATCTTGCTGGCGTACAGGTTTGCCAGCCTGTGACTTTTTGTTTCTCATTTTCTCAGGTGATAGGCCAAGCAGTGGTTGTGATTGATTGACTGGTAGCTCAATGTTTCCCTTTTCAAAGCACCAACACTGTGTTTTCATTAGTGGCTCTTTACATGCCCCCCCTTACAACCGAGTGTACGCATTTCTCCACACTCCCTTCACCGTTTATTTTTTGCAGCATTTTTCCTAATGGCCATTCTGACTGCTGTGAGCTGATAGGTTTTTGTAATATGGGTATGCATGTCATTAAAATTTTTTAAATTCGTCATATTCCTACCCCTTTTTCTTTTCTCTTAAAATAAAACCCCGTGAGTACTATATATCTCTTGAAATTGTCTTCTTCGAAGGATGCCCTCTTGTGAAGTTTTTGGTCGATTTTTGACCCCAAAAATTTTCTGGAGGGCAGGTGTCATTTACAGAACTGCAAGTTGGTGAAAATTTAGTGACCTTTTGCAGTGGGTTCAAAGCTGCTGTTATGAGAAACGGCCACAAGGAGGTAGCATTTCTCCATTCTCCAATCTGGGTACTAGGGCAGCAGAGCCTTTCTGGAAGTCATTGTCCTAGGTTGTAAATTAGAATGGAATGTGCCAGGAGAAATCCCCATAAGTTTATGTCTCATTAATTCTTTTTGGTTTTTAAAATTTTTTTAATCTGTGTAATGTTTAGAATATTGTTTGTCCTAGGTGTACACAATCTGGTTCATTTGTACATTATGTATGTCTATTAATGTACAGATCTTCTTCCCATGTAAAATATTACAATGTTCCGTCGACCTCTCTTGCTATATGTTCGGTCTTTTTGATACATGTATATAATATGTATTTGTATATGTAGAGTAACACTAATCTTCATTTCTCAATTTCCCCCCTCCTTTCCTTTCAGGTGAGCATAGTTTGTTTTCTAAGCCTGTGAGTGTCTTTCTCTTTGGAAATATGTTCATCTGTGTCAGTTATTAGATAATGCCATAAGTGATAATATAGGATATAGCTCTTTTGCTTTCCGACCTACTTCATGTTTTGTGATTATCTCCAGGCTCATCTATGGTGCCTCAAAGAGCAGTGCTTCAATGTTTTCCATGGCTAATATTCCATTGTGTACTTGGACCACTTCTTCTAGGTGCATTCCTCCGTTGATGGACATTTTCGTTGCTTCCAAGTGTTGCCTATGGTAAATATTGCTGGAGTGCAGGATTGCCAGCCTGTGATTTTTGATTTTCATTTTCTCAGGTGATAGACCCAGCAGTGGGTATGATTGATTGACTGGTATCGTAGCTCAACGTTTACCTTTTCAAGGCACCTCAATTGTGCTTTCATTAGTGGCTCTTACCACGTCCCCCTTAGAATCGAGGGTACGCATTTCTCCACAATCACGTCAGCATTTATTGTTTGCAGCATTTTTGTTGATGGCCGTTCTGACTGGTGTGAGCTGATAGGTTTTTGTAATTTGGGTTTACATGTCTGTAAAAATTCCTACAATTCATTATTTCTCCACGGCTTTTTCTTTTCTGTTAAAAGATAAAGCAAATAATGTGAGTGTAATATACCTCTTCAAATTTTCTTTTTTGAAGGTTGCACTCTAGAATTTTTTGGTCGAATTTCGACCTCAGTATTTTTTGGAGGGCACGTGTCATTTACAGAACTGCAATTGGTGAATATTTAGTGACCTTTTGCAGTGGGTTTAAAGCTGCTGTTGTGGGAAATGGCCACAAGGATGAAGCATTTCTCCATTACAAATCTGGGCAATAGGGCATCAGAGCTGTTTTGGAAGTCGTTTGCCTAGGTTGTAAATTTGAATGGAATGTGCCAGGATAACCCCCATAAGTTTATGTCTTATTACTCCTAGTTCGTTGTTTTAATTTTTTCAATTGGGGTAATGGTTAGAATGTTGCTCGTCCAAGGTGTACACACTCTGGTTCATCTTCATATTCTATATACCTATTTATGTAGAGATCCTCTTCCCGTGTAAATTATTACAGAGTGTTTCGTAAACCTTCCTTGCTATATGGTCGGTCTCTTTGATATATGTATATAATATGTATTTGTATACATATGGTAATGCTAATCTTCATTTATCCATTCCCCCCACCTTTCCTTTTAGATAAGCATAGTTTTTTTTAATAAGTTTGTGATTGACTTTCTCTGTGGAAATATGTTCATTTGTGTCAGTTATTAGATAACGCCTATAAGTGATATCATAGGATATAGGACTTTTGCTTACCGACTTACCTCATGTTCTGTGATTATCTCCAAGATCATCTATGGTGCCTCAAAGAGCAGTGTTTCATTGTTTTCCATGGCTAGTATTCATTGTGTACACGGACCACTTCTTCTTTATCCTTTCATCTGTTGATGGACATTTTGGTTGCTTCACTGTCTTGTATATTGTGAATCAGGCTGCAGTGCAGCTTTTGCAGCCCGGGTCTTCTTCTTTCTGGTCTTCTCAGGTGAGAGGCCCATTGGTTCACCTGCTGGATTGAATGGTACCTCAATATTTCCTTTTAAACGCAGCTCCTTTCTGTTCTCATTATTAGCGTTTAACCCTTTTACATCTCACCAGCAGCTAGAGGGCATACAGTTCTCTAAAACCTCTTCAGCATTTATTGCTTGTAGACTTTTTGCCAATGGTCAGTCGACTGGTGTGAGTTGAAAAGTTTTAGTAGATTAGATTGCATGAGTCTAACACTTCCTGAGGTTGAGTTTTAACCATTTTCCTTTCTTTAGAAAGAGAGTGAGTAAAACTTGCCTCTTCATACTATGTTCTTGAAAATTCTGCCTGTTTTGAATTTTTTTTATCCATTTCCTACCTCAGCCAATTTTGGGGGCAGGTGTCCTTTAGAGCCCTGAGTCCTTGTGAATGGTAAGTGACCATTAGCTGTGGGTTAAAAGCTGCTCTTGCGGGAATCGGCCACAAGGCGGCAGCATTTCTGCTTTACCAAATCTGGTTACTAGGGCAACAGAGCCTTACTGGAAGTGGTGTTCTAGGTTGTAAATTAGAATGGAATGTGCGAGGAAAAAGCCCTTTAAGTGTATGTCTCCTTACTTCTTGTTGGTATTTTTAACTTTATTTTTATTTTTTATCACAGCAAACTTGATTACAATGTTTTGTTTGTTCTAGGTGTGCAAGATGTGGTTTTTTCACACATATACATATATCCTTTCTTCTTTGGAACCTTTTCCCATGTAGGTTATGACACAGTGTTGAGTAGTCTTCTCTTGGTATTGCGTAGGTCTTTGGTGATTATATATTTCACATGTGTTTCTATCTCTCTGTTAACCTCAATATGGTAATGTATCCAATCCTCACACCTTTCTATTTGGTGAACCATAAGATTTATTTATTTATTTATTTATTTATTTTATTATTTTATTTTATTTTTTTTTAAATTTGTTAACATTCTGATTTTTTTTAAGAAATTCACGTTCTTTTATTTATTTATTTATTTATTTATGACTGTGTTGGGTCTTCGTTTCTGTGCGAGGGCATTCTCTAGTTGTGGCAAGTGGGGACCACTCTTCATCACAGTGCGCGGGCCTCTCACCATCGTGGCCTCTCTTGTTGTGGAGCACAGGCTCCAGACGCGCAGGCTCAGTAATTGTGGCTCACGGGCCCTGTTGCTCCGTGGCATATGGGATCGTCCCAGACCAGGGCTCGAACCCGTGTGCCCTGCATTGGCAGGCAGATTCTCAACCACTGCGCCACCAGGGAAGCCCCAAGATTTTTAATGAATCTATGATAGTGTTTCTCTGTGGAAATATCTTTGTTTGTATCATTTTTTAGGTAACCCCTATATGTGATATGATAGGATATGTGTCTTTCGCTTTCTCACATACTCCAAGTTGCATGATTACTTCTAGACTCATCTATGGTGCTGCAAATGGCATTGTATCATTTTTTAAGTAGCTCACATTCCATCTGTACAGGTAGCAGTTCTTCTTTGTCCACCCATCTGTCGATGGACTTTTTGGTTACTTCCATATCTTGGCTATTGTAATACTATGCAGTGCAGATTTGCGTGCCTGTGTCCTTCCAATTCTGTCTTCTTAGTTTATAGGTCCAGGAATAGGTCTGCTGGATCATATGGTAGCTCAATGTTTACCTTTTAAAGGCACCTCTGTTCTGTTCTCCTTAGTGGCTCTTTCCAGGTTACGTCCCACTTAAAGTGGAGGGTATGTATTTCTTCCCAGCACCTTCAGCATTTATTCTTTGTAGTTTTTGCTGAGGGTTATTCTGAGTGGTGTGAGCTGATACCTCTTTGTGGTTGAATTTGCATGTGTCTCATAATGCGTTGAAATTGAGCTTTAAGACATGTCCTTTTTATTTTTCCAGCTGTGATTAGAGCTTATTTCTTCAAAGTGTTTTCTTAAAGTATGTGTCACCTTTTGAAATATTTTGACCATTATCTCCCTCAAGACATTTTGAGGGCAGGTTTCATTTACAGCCCTGCAGTACTTGTTCATATGAAGTGAGCATTGGCTCAGGCTTTAAACCTGCTTTTGCAGGTAATGGCCAGAGAGCAGCAGCCTTTCTACGTTCCCCTTGCTGGTACTAGGGAAAGAGACCTACCGGCCAGTGGTGTTCTTCGGTTATATATTAGAATGCTATGTGCCCAGATAAACCCACAAATGTTGATGTCTCCTTGCTATTGTTTGTTTTTAAATTTAATTTATATTTATTATTAGAGTGATATTCCATTGTGTACGTGGACCACTTCTTCTTGGGGCATTCCTCGGTTGATGGACATTTTCATTGCTTCCAAGTGCTGGCTACGGTAAATCTTGCTGGCGTACAGGTTTGCCAGCCTGTGACTTTTTGTTTCTCATTTTCTCAGGTGATAGGCCAAGCAGTGGTTGTGATTGATTGACTGGTAGCTCAATGTTTCCCTTTTCAAAGCACCAACACTGTGTTTTCATTAGTGGCTCTTTACATGCCCCCCCTTATAACCGAGTGTACGCATTTCTCCACACTCCCTTCACCGTTTATTTTTTGCAGCATTTTTCCTAATGGCCATTCTGACTGCTGTGAGCTGATAGGTTTTTGTAATATGGGTATGCATGTCATTAAAATTTTTTAAATTCGTCATATTCCTACCCCTTTTTCTTTTCTCTTAAAATAAAACCCCGTGAGTACTATATATCTCTTGAAATTGTCTTCTTCGTAGGATGCCCTCTTGTGAAGTTTTTGGTCGATTTTTGACCCCAAAATTTTTCTGGAGGGCAAGTGTCATTTACAGTACTGCAAGTTGGTGAAAATTTAGTGACCTTTTGCAGTGGGTTCAAAGCTGCTGTTATGAGAAACGGCCACAAGGAGGTAGCATTTCTCCATTCTCCAATCTGGGTACTAGGGCAGCAGAGCCTTTCTGGAAGTCATTGTCCTAGGTTGTAAATTAGAATGGAATGTGCCAGGAGTAATCCCCATAAGTTTATGTCTCATTACTTCTTTTTGGTTTTTAAAATTTTTTTAATCTGTGTAATGTTTAGAATATTGTTTGTCCTAGGTGTACACAATCTGGTTCATTTGTACATTATGTATGTCTATTAATGTACAGATCCTCTTCCCATGTAAAATATTACAATGTTCCGTCGACCTCTCTTGCTATATGTTCGGTCATTTTGATACATGTATATAATATGTATTTGTATATGTAGAGTAACACTAATCTTCATTTCTCAATTTCCCCCCTCCTTTCCTTTCAGGTGAGCATAGTTTGTTTTCTAAGCCTGTGAGTGTCTTTCTCTTTGGAAATATGTTCATCTGTGTCAGTTATTAGATAATGCCATAAGTGATAATATAGGATATAGCTCTTTTGCTTTCCGACCTACTTCATGTTTTGTGATTATCTCCAGGCTCATCTATGGTGCCTCAAAGAGCAGTGCTTCAATGTTTTCCATGGCTAATATTCCATTGTGTACTTGGACCACTTCTTCTAGGTGCATTCCTCCGTTGATGGACATTTTCGTTGCTTCCAAGTGTTGCCTATGGTAAATATTGCTGGAGTGCAGGATTGCCAGCCTGTGATTTTTGATTTTCATTTTCTCAGGTGATAGACCCAGCAGTGGGTATGATTGATTGACTGGTATCGTAGCTCAACGTTTACCTTTTCAAGGCACCTCAATTGTGCTTTCATTAGTGGCTCTTACCACGTCCCCCTTAGAATCGAGGGTACGCATTTCTCCACAATCACGTCAGCATTTATTGTTTGCAGCATTTTTGTTGATGGCCGTTCTGACTGGTGTGAGCTGATAGGTTTTTGTAATTTGGGTTTACATGTCTGTAAAAATTCCTACAATTCATTATTTCTCCACGGCTTTTTCTTTTCTGTTAAAAGATAAAGCAAATAATGTGAGTGTAATATACCTCTTCAAATTTTCTTTTTTGAAGGTTGCACTCTAGAATTTTTTGGTCGAATTTCGACCTCAGTATTTTTTGGAGGGCACGTGTCATTTACAGAACTGCAATTGGTGAATATTTAGTGACCTTTTGCAGTGGGTTTAAAGCTGCTGTTGTGGGAAATGGCCACAAGGATGAAGCATTTCTCCATTACAAATCTGGGCAATAGGGCATCAGAGCTGTTTTGGAAGTCGTTTGCCTAGGTTGTAAATTTGAATGGAATGTGCCAGGATAACCCCCATAAGTTTATGTCTTATTACTCCTAGTTCGTTGTTTTAATTTTTTCAATTGGGGTAATGGTTAGAATGTTGCTCGTCCAAGGTGTACACACTCTGGTTCATCTTCATATTCTATATACCTATTTATGTAGAGATCCTCTTCCCGTGTAAATTATTACAGAGTGTTTCGTAAACCTTCCTTGCTATATGGTCGGTCTCTTTGATATATGTATATAATATGTATTTGTATACATATGGTAATGCTAATCTTCATTTATCCATTCCCCCCACCTTTCCTTTTAGATAAGCATAGTTTTTTTTAATAAGTTTGTGATTGACTTTCTCTGTGGAAATATGTTCATTTGTGTCAGTTATTAGATAACGCCTATAAGTGATATCATAGGATATAGGACTTTTGCTTACCGACTTACCTCATGTTCTGTGATTATCTCCAAGATCATCTATGGTGCCTCAAAGAGCAGTGTTTCATTGTTTTCCATGGCTAGTATTCATTGTGTACACGGACCACTTCTTCTTTATCCTTTCATCTGTTGATGGACATTTTGGTTGCTTCACTGTCTTGTATATTGTGAATCAGGCTGCAGTGCAGCTTTTGCAGCCCGGGTCTTCTTCTTTCTGGTCTTCTCAGGTGAGAGGCCCATTGGTTCACCTGCTGGATTGAATGGTACCTCAATATTTCCTTTTAAACGCAGCTCCTTTCTGTTCTCATTATTAGCGTTTAACCCTTTTACATCTCACCAGCAGCTAGAGGGCATACAGTTCTCTAAAACCTCTTCAGCATTTATTGCTTGTAGACTTTTTGCCAATGGTCAGTCGACTGGTGTGAGTTGAAAAGTTTTAGTAGATTAGATTGCATGAGTCTAACACTTCCTGAGGTTGAGTTTTAACCATTTTCCTTTCTTTAGAAAGAGAGTGAGTAAAACTTGCCTCTTCATACTATGTTCTTGAAAATTCTGCCTGTTTTGAATTTTTTTTATCCATTTCCTACCTCAGCCAATTTTGGGGGCAGGTGTCCTTTAGAGCCCTGAGTCCTTGTGAATGGTAAGTGACCATTAGCTGTGGGTTAAAAGCTGCTCTTGCGGGAATCGGCCACAAGGCGGCAGCATTTCTGCTTTACCAAATCTGGTTACTAGGGCAACAGAGCCTTACTGGAAGTGGTGTTCTAGGTTGTAAATTAGAATGGAATGTGCGAGGAAAAAGCCCTTTAAGTGTATGTCTCCTTACTTCTTGTTGGTATTTTTAACTTTATTTTTATTTTTTATCACAGCAAACTTGATTACAATGTTTTGTTTGTTCTAGGTGTGCAAGATGTGGTTTTTTCACACATATACATATATCCTTTCTTCTTTGGAACCTTTTCCCATGTAGGTTATGACACAGTGTTGAGTAGTCTTCTCTTGGTATTGCGTAGGTCTTTGGTGATTATATATTTCACATGTGTTTCTATCTCTCTGTTAACCTCAATATGGTAATGTATCCAATCCTCACACCTTTCTATTTGGTGAACCATAAGATTTATTTATTTATTTATTTATTTATTTTATTATTTTATTTTATTTTTTTTTAAATTTGTTAACATTCTGATTTTTTTTAAGAAATTCACGTTCTTTTATTTATTTATTTATTTATTTATGACTGTGTTGGGTCTTCGTTTCTGTGCGAGGGCATTCTCTAGTTGTGGCAAGTGGGGACCACTCTTCATCACAGTGCGCGGGCCTCTCACCATCGTGGCCTCTCTTGTTGTGGAGCACAGGCTCCAGACGCGCAGGCTCAGTAATTGTGGCTCACGGGCCCTGTTGCTCCGTGGCATATGGGATCGTCCCAGACCAGGGCTCGAACCCGTGTGCCCTGCATTGGCAGGCAGATTCTCAACCACTGCGCCACCAGGGAAGCCCCAAGATTTTTAATGAATCTATGATAGTGTTTCTCTGTGGAAATATCTTTGTTTGTATCATTTTTTAGGTAACCCCTATATGTGATATGATAGGATATGTGTCTTTCGCTTTCTCACATACTCCAAGTTGCATGATTACTTCTAGACTCATCTATGGTGCTGCAAATGGCATTGTATCATTTTTTAAGTAGCTCACATTCCATCTGTACAGGTAGCAGTTCTTCTTTGTCCACCCATCTGTCGATGGACTTTTTGGTTACTTCCATATCTTGGCTATTGTAATACTATGCAGTGCAGATTTGCGTGCCTGTGTCCTTCCAATTCTGTCTTCTTAGTTTATAGGTCCAGGAATAGGTCTGCTGGATCATATGGTAGCTCAATGTTTACCTTTTAAAGGCACCTCTGTTCTGTTCTCCTTAGTGGCTCTTTCCAGGTTACGTCCCACTTAAAGTGGAGGGTATGTATTTCTTCCCAGCACCTTCAGCATTTATTCTTTGTAGTT